>NW_020172644.1:285067-302678 GCF_003031525.2 Neophocaena asiaeorientalis asiaeorientalis
AAAAAAAAAAAAAAAAAAAAAAAAAGAAAACAAAAAAACTTCTTAAAAAGGGGAAGAAGAAAACAAATGAGATAATTAAGCTTACATCAAATCAGTTACAGAGAGAAGTGTCTAGATTATGGCTTATTAAATAGATATTAAATCTTTGAATTACCTAAGATCCTCTCATTTTAGTTCCAGATTACTAAAAAAATTTTCAATTAAAAATAACCATTCCACCAACAAGGACCTACTATAAAGCACAGGGAACACTCCTCAATATTCTGTAATAAACTAAATGGGAAAAGAATTTGAAAAAAGAATAGATACATGTATATGTATAACTGAATCACTTTGCTCTACACCTGAAAGTAACACAACATTGTTAATCAATTATGCTACAATATAAAATTACAAAAAAAAAACATTCCATGCTGGTAATTTTTTTGACATTTTAGGAGGCTTAAGGACCAACATTTGTTGTTTCATAGCCCTTTGGGCTTGAGTATTAATTATCAAGACACTTCTTTTTTTTTTTTTTTTTTTTTAAGACACTTCTTAAATGATGTGTGGTCTTTAATAATTATATTGTGCTTGAAAATTTATATATTATTTGAATGAGACAGCATACTTTGGGCTGAGTGCTACACAAAGGTTTGCTTACAAATTTAAAAAATATTCCAAATAAGAAACTGCTATTAAGAGTACTTATTAATTACACTCTTACATAAATACTTGAAAATTTTAAAGAAAGCAAATGAAATTATGTGGAATGCAGAAGAACATTTAAAATATCCATATATTCCAGAAGATTTCTTGATAAAAAAACTTAAGGTATCTTATTTAGCTTTGGAGGAAATGAAATTTTATTCTCTTGAAAACACAGATTCTAATGAGTATTCATTAAAATAGTTTATTTAAACTGGTGATAAGTGGCCACTGGCAGGAAATCACTTTCAGATTAAAGTAAAAGCCTTTTTATCAGTGAAGTGAGTCAAAATGTAAGTGTTTAAAACTGTCACACCGATATGCTCTTCACAAATTTTATGAATTCCACCTATACCTGCTTAATATGTAACCATCAGTACTTTGTAAAGGAAAGAACATTTTGATAAAAACATTAAAAAAATTCAAATATGTTTTAAAAGCTAAAGAGAAATGAGAAAAACCTTACTGTGTCTCCAGTACCTGTTATCTAATTTTACCAGTGTGCTCAAAGTGATAGGGTACACTACAAAGATTTGGTCTGGGTAGAATGAATCAGACCCCTTTTGGCAGATCTTTCCTTCATCTTCCTGATCTTTTGTCAGAGGTCTTAATTTACCTTATCTGTACTTGATTTTTATGGGTAAAAATATCATACATAGAAAATAAAATATTTCTACCAATTCTTTTCTCTTTTAATTCTGTGTAAACTGACCAGAGCTCAGGAAAGTGTCCCCAGTAGCCTTCTCCTACACAATGTGAAAATAAGAACCAGGATTTTTTTTAGTGCTTTTTTTTCACTCAATTATGGACCAAGTATAATGTTACTGTGGAAATGGTAGGCTGGCATGTCAGTGAGGTATTTATGCTATACTTTTGGCTGCTAATTTTTTCTAAAATACTTAATTTCCATTACTAACATGCTTGCTTCCAGTACTCCAGCTACACTGTCCTAGTCTCACAATCTCCTTTCAAGACCTCTGCACTTTCTTCTTCTTTTTTTTTTAAAAATATTTTTATTTATAATTTTGGCTGTGTCGGTTCTTAGTTGCGGCACGCGGGCTTCTCTCTAGTTGTGGCATGTGGGTTTTTTTCTCTCTAGTTGTGGCATGCAGGCTCCACAGCGCATGGGCTCTGTAGTCTGTGGTACTTGGGCCCTCTAGTTGAGGCGGCGGGCTCAGTAGTTGTGGCACACCGGCTTAGTTGCCCCATGGCATGTGCGATCTTAGTTCTCCGACCAGGGATCAAACCCTTGTCCCCTGCATTGGAAGGCAGATTCTTTACCACTGGACCACCAGGGAAGTCCCAAGGCCTCTGCACTTTCTGTTGCCTCCTACTGGAAAGCTGTGCATCTAATTTTTTTTTTTTGGCCGTACATGGGCCTCTCACTGTTGTGGCCTCTCCCGCTGCGAAGCACAGGCTCCGGACGTGCAGGCTCAGCAGCCATGGCTCACGGGCCTAGCCGCTCCGCGGCATCTGGGATCTTCCCAGACCAGGGCACGAACCCGTGTCCCCTGCATCGGCAGGTGGACTCTCAACCACTGCGCCACCAGGGAAGCCCTGTGCATCTAAATTTTCCTGACTTGCTTGCTCACTTCCCTAAGGTCTCCTCTACTGTCACCTTTGTAGATAGAACTTCCCAGACAATCTCATCTCATGTATCCCATTATACTTTTGAGTTTTCTGTACAGCACATGTCATCATCTGACTTATTAATATATTACCTCTAAGCCTCAACAAAGAAGGGGACTTTGTTACTCACAGCTATATACTCAGTTCCTAGAACAGTGGCTAACACAAACTGGCACCAAAAATATTAACTAAATGAATTAAGAAAGAAGTAAACTAAATTACAGTCTAACCCCCTCTCCTCTGAGAAGCTTCTCTGTGTGGTACCTTTTTTTCATTTCATGAAATAAGCAAACTAGTTACATCCATAGCTTTAGCTAGGAGTCTATACTTTCAGAGGTTTATCACACAAATCATGTGTATGATAAACCTGATGGTGTAACAGGTAAATGAGAACTCTCCCAATGATAGAACTACTCACTGCTTTCCAACCCAATTTATAAAATTCCCTAAGTCAGTGTTTATTTCCTTGTCTCAAATTTAATTTGTGGAGATGGAATTTTTCTGAAAAATAAACTTTCTGATTTCTAGTTTTAAAAATATATACAATTTAAATGAAATTTCACACCAATTAGAAGGATAAGCATTATTTAACAAAATGATTTCATTTCAGTTGTCAGTTCTGGATTAATGATTTTAACATTTAAATACTCTCAAGCAGGCTTTGAAATTAACACCTCATGAACCTGAAAGAGTCCTTAAGAAGGGAGGCCTCCCCATCTCAGCAAATTCAGTCCACATTCACAGAATTAACAAAGACCAGTAGAAAACCTCCTCCTAAATCATCTGAAATTCCAATGAATCCTAGGCTATCTAACGCTGATGAAAAAACTTAATTTTCCAATTAAAAAAAAAACAACAAAGAATTTTATAAATAGGACCCTAAAGCAACAAACCTAGAATACAGGAAGTATGACCTTTCAAGTGCTAATCAATCATAAAAGGATGTACGTACATCTTTCCGTATTTTACCGATTTTTACAATATACATTAAAAAATTTATACTAGTAATATTACTATTATTATGTGCACATAATAAGGCACAGTTATTATGTGCCCTATTTTATTCTAAGCACTTTAAGATGTTCTAACCTTTACATGTACAATAATGTTTTAAAAGAATAAACTAGACAGCTTACTAGCAACAATAAATATCTGATAAATTTAGTGTCATTTAAAATAAAATTATTGAAAGAGAGGCTTGCTTTAAATTAATTAATGTACTTATTTAAGTTTGTTTCTTTCACTTGTCAGCTAGCCTAGAGAAAAAGGAATAAAGCTTACCATTGCTACAGGGAATGTTATGCATAGTTTCTCAATCTTATCTGTGGAGGCTCATATTTTTAAAAAGTACAATCTAAATACATTGTGTTTTTTACCATTAAGACAATCTTTAAATAATCATTCACCACAAAGCCATAAATGAAAGCAGCCAGAAATTTAAATTACATCACTATTTTCTTTTTTAAAAAAGATAAACTTATGTACCCTTGTGTGGAAAATAATTCTAATTTCATATATTTCAAAATCTAGAGAAATAAAAAAAAACAAATATGATTACCTTCTCAGTGCCTCTTTTCTTTTCACGAGGCTGATTAAGTTTGGCCTGCCTATCTACCAAAATCTTCTGCCAATACCTCTGTTCATGGTCACCTTAAAAAAAACAGAACAAAAAACCCCACGAAAATGCTGATCATAAGGATACAGATGAAGAAACATATTCAAGGCTTTATATTGTCAACAACCGAACCGGAATAGTCTCATTTTATTAATGCTACTTTATGCATATTATAGTACCAAAAAAACCCAACAACGTAGTTTCATTAGCCAAACTCAGAAATTATAATATAATCACCCCACAATAAGAATTGTTGAAAAAGAATGTTCTATAAAGTTTTACCAGAAAGAATCTCTAGTTTCCAGCAGTGTTTCTTTTTAATTTCCGTATATGCATTTATTACTGCTTGAGCATCCTCAGGAGTTTTAAATCTAGCATGGCATTCTGTATCTCCTTCCAGCAAATCAACATAAACAACTTCTGAGATTACTGCCAAAGTATCCTGCGTTAGAGTTTAGAAAGGCTTAAAGTAAATAACAAAAATGTTTCAATATAATTCTAAAATTATTCCAATGGCTGTACTGGAATCTATTATAAAATTGAGCCATATGTCATTTAAAATGAGGAGAAACTATCCTATATCAAACATTTCTTCTAAAATATATACAAATGGGGAATTTCCTGGAGGTCCAGTGGTTAGGACTCTGTGCTCTCTCTGCTGAGGGCCCAGGTTCAATCCCTGGTCGGAGAGCTAAGATCCCATAAGCCACACAGTGCCGCCAAAAACCAAAAAAAAACAGAAAAAGAGAAAGAATAAAAGCCCCCAAAACGAATGCTCTTAAAAAGTGACTTGGACAAAGCTGAGAACCAATTTAACATCAACTCTAATAATAACTTTCCTTCCTTCAACAGCATCCTTAAAATATTAACTGGCATGGGAATATTGCATAAGGAAAAGAGATTTGTAGAGCAGAATGTACAAATACAACTCCAAATTCAGAAGAAGGTTTCCAAGTCTGGGTGTAGTTAAAGAGTTAAAAACAAACAAAATCGAAAAGGGATGAAGGAAGGTGTGTTTCCACTTACCTGTACCAAATCACTTATGACTTAAAATATATGTAAACTTTTTATAACCACTTGTGAAAAACATTTCAAGGAACATACAGAGTAGCTCCCAAGTAGTCTATGGGACTACAGATAGTTCAAGAGCTTTTATTCTGTGATAAAAACAGCTAAGCAACCTCTTCTAAACAAGTTGAGTCACACAGCAAGGAAAAGTTTTACCTATACGGCCTGCTGTGAGGGCAAATTAACAAGATTCCTGCATTCCTAGTCTTTTTTTTTTTTTTTCACAGCATGTTCTAGAGTGTATGCAATGCAATTATGCAGGAATGTTACACTAATTCTTAATTCATCAACTTCCATTCATAAAGCTAAAAGAAATAACTGAAGGTTCCCAACTGGGGGAAAAAAGCCTTACCCACCTCACCTCCTTTAGTTTTAACCCAAAATTTCAAGGCACAACTAATTTAGATTACTTTTATTTATTTATTTTAAAACATTTATTATTTTCTTTGGCCCTGCCATGCAGCTTGTGGGATCTTAGTTCCCCGACTAGGGATTGAACCCGGGCCCTCGGCAGTGAGAGCGCGGAGTCCTAACTAGTGAATCGCCAGAGGATTCCCTAGATTACTTTTAGACATTGGATTTTTAAAGTATGAATTACAAAAAGAACTGAGCAATACCTGGAAATATATTTTCATAAGAAAAGTTTATAAAGTAGTAAAAACCTGTGCTTATGTACAAGCCAGGGACTATATCTTAATTCATCCCAACACTTAAAACACTGCCTATCACAAAATAGGCTCTTAATAAATGTATGCTAATTCAATGAAAAAAAAAGTAAGAGAACTGGAGAGAAATATACCTGCTAATTCTTCCCATTTCTCTATCTAATCAGTATTAAATTTAGACACAAAGCAAGAAACTATGGTATGAAGTGATGAAATTTTAATGTGTTCATTGGTAGTAGTGAGAGTTTTATAATTGATTTATCAGACAGATTAGATTACTACAATTCAAAAGATATTTACTAAATATCCATTATAATGTCAGGCTAATCTCCGGATTTAAAACCCTTCTTAGAATGACAAATTAACCTGGTAATCACATGGGCAAGTCACAGACAGCAGTAACAATCGTAGCTCAGTTTTTGTTCCAGCAAAATGTAAGTAATTACTAACTTGGTTAATGCAGTTATTTTACGATTTTGGTGATCATAAATGAAGAATCTATAATTGACATAATTACCATTTAGATAATAAAAGCTATTTGATAAATATAATTAAACCTATGTCAGTCATTCCAAATAACAAACTTTGTGTAATTTTTCTGTTAAATCTTTTTCAATCTGACTAACCACAGCAGCGTTTACATCCTCAATTTTTTATCCTTCTTATTTGAAAGTCTATACTGTGACCAAACTTGAAATGCAAGCTGGTAATATCAATTTGGGATTGACCAGGTTTAATACTGTAATGAGAATCTAAATTTTGTGTTAGTGACAGCTACAGGATTTTAGGGGATAGGGTTTCAGATGAAGAGTGCTTACAGATGGTTACAATGAGCAACCTTAATGGTTATGCAAGTCAAAAAATGTGACTGCTAAGAGTCTATGCAAAAGCAAAACAATATACTACATGGTGCTGATGTCAGTATAAGAATTTTAAATATATTTGCTATGTTACAGAACATGTTATATAGTTTAAAAAGAAAGCGTCTTACCTAAATGGGTGACAAGGTTTAAAAGTAAATAAAATACGGTACTCCCACTCAAAGGAATATGTGAATAAGAAAGGAATATAAAAAAAAAAAAAAAAAAAAAAAAAAAGAAAGGAATATTGCTGTGCTGGTACAAAATGCTGTAGAAGATAACTTTATAAAGTGAAAAAAGAAGACTAGTACCGTATGAATAGCAATTTAAAGTGTAAATTGTGTAGAAATAAAGATTTATTTGCATATGCATGTAAAATTTTTGGAGCTTTGGAAAATAGTTTACACTTTTCTGTAATTGTTTCAAATTTTTAAAATAATCAGCATGGATTAAAAATACCAAAAATTTTTAAAAATAAAAATTTTAAAGGCTCTTTTCTCCAAAAAAAACTGCCTTTCAGGAAAAAAATTTCTATTCCCAAGAGGATTCATTAAGACAAAAATAAACTAAGTCCATGGTAAGTGAAAAATATGCGTATTAACCCTTTTATTCCAAAATCGTTCTGACTTGTTTTAAGTCACAAAACCTTTTAGGAATCTATTGAAAGCTAAGAGCTCTAATGAAAACAAATTACAAATTCTCTAGTTTGCTCCAAACCAGACAACGGCAGATAATTACAATTTTATTTTAAAAATAATTTCAAACCAACTCTAATGTTGATTAAATATTTTAAAAAGTTTTAGCACTAAGTATTTTCCTAAAATCTAGTTTCTCTAGGTTTTCCTGAAAACAGAGGAAGTCCCCTAAAAAATGAATACTGGAAAACATTTTACTTTATCTACCCTATTAGTTATAACTATAGTATGGTTTCCTCATCCAACTATACAACCACCATTAAGGGCACCAATAAAAATAAGTACAAATTGCACTTTTCCTATAAATGGATTAAACCATGTTCACTGTAAATTTGATCCAGTGAGGAATTTCAGTCTTTAGAATTAGCTTCAAGTCAAACTTAAGGGTTATTATGGAATCAAAACCAGTAATCAGTTTACCACAAGAGAACAAATTCTAATTTGATTTGCTTCATTTTCCACATTCAAAACACCTTCACATGGGGGAGTTTTTTAGAGGAAAGAGAAACAACTATCCTGGGGATACAAAAGCATTACCCTGACTTGTTTCCTGCCAGGTAAAGGCTCAGTGCTAATGATCTTCACAATCACACCACTCACAAACTGTGGTCCTTCTGTATTAACCTTCTCCTGGGGACCACCCTCTTCACTGTCTGCTGTTTGAAAAGAAGAAGACCAGAAATAAATCTCTTACACTTAATAATTTAACCCTTAGGAGGCCCACTTTAGAATAACAATAATGATTTCTCAGCCTGATTTAAATAATTAATTTAAATTTACTCATAAAGTCATTATGTTGTAAGTTATACTATTTATTGCAGATCACCATGAAGTAAAATACAAAAACCTTTATTATTGTAAATGCAAACTTTTACCATTAGAAGAGCACTTGTAAAACCTTAAAAAAAAAAAAAAAGCTCCTTTTCAATGAACCAAGTAACAAAGTGCTTTACTCAGTGAAGAAATAAACAGGCATAGGATAATATATAAGAATATTGTATATAAATTACAATTCAAATGTGAAATTTATATTTTCAACTTACTGGAATTTAAAATATATCCTAAAAAAAAAATAAAAAATAAAAAAATAAAATATATCCTAATATTGAAGATTTCACAAAAATCTTGTTTTAATTTGTTCCTGCTTGTGGTTAATACCAAGGAATAACATGTCAGGTGAGAAATTATCAGCTTTGTTTCTATAAACCTGTTCAACTCAAACTAGGCACTCATTATTAAATTTGATTAATAATGAAAACTGTAGAGAAAACTTATATGATTAAAAAAGATTCTGTTTAAAATGAACCCTTCAAATATTCTTATGTTAAGAATAAATCACACGTCTGGACAACTTGACAAATCAGTAATTTTTCTAATAACAACCATTGTATAATCAAGTTTTTAAAACTAAAGTTGATCATGTAGTAACTCAGAAAGTACATTTAGTGTAAGTACAATATAATGCTACAAAAACTATCATAGTGATGCTTACTTTTTTCATTTTTCATTTCGGACTTAGTAGGTACTCCATGGTTTGTTTCCATTTCTGACTCTAATTTTATTTGGGATATTGTTTTTTTTAAAGAAGCCATGCTAGCTTTTTGCAGTGCTAAATACTCTTTTTTCAAATCCAGCCATTGGGTCCTATAATGAAAAAACACTGTACTTTTAAAATAGTGACAATAGATCATTAAATAAAAAGTAAGTATCTAATACAGACATTCAGTGACTTACAATCACTCCTCCTCCCAACCTTTCTTTCTTTAAACACTTACACTCAAATTATTTCCTGAGTTCTAAGTCCATCTGGCAAACAAGCAAAGGGGAGTTCCCTTTGCCCCAACATTCAGATTAAATGTTTTATATTTGATGATTCAATTCTTGAGTATGTTTCAAATATTTGAATTGATGAAACTAAAAGTATTGAATTAATTAACTAGTAACATTTACTAGAAAAGTCAGTCAACTCTGGGGAAAAAATGAGAAATTAAAATTTAAAGATTTGTTAAACTGCTTCTAATTTGAGAGACAACATTCCTTAGTATTTACTTGAGTCAAAAGGAATTTCTAAGAAGAAAAAAACACCCCATGGAAGCAATTTATTTATTTACATACATTTAACGTGTAAGATGTTTCTTCAAACAGCTAGAGCTCCTCCAGATAGAAACACAATGCCTCGCCTGGCTCTGCAGGAGCACTCATTGTTACCCTAATCTATGCCATCAAACAAGCAGATAGGGGATTTTTTTTTTTTTTTTTAAAGAGGAGAATATCTGTGGTAATGGTTTTAGCTGTTAACATTGACATCTGTATACTTCAAAAAAAAAAAAAAGTATCCAGACCCACCCAGGACCATACATTCCCTGAGAGCTGATACATTAGAATAACAAAGGGCTCTTGTAATGATTCTCTGAGATAAAAAGGCAAAAGGAATTCAGGAGTTAAGAATAGTATAAATAGAAGTACCCAAAGTCCTTGCCTTTTAACCCTCCAAGAGGAAAACTGGATTCTTTGGAAAGTAATCCAGGAAGGTTAAGAAAAACTCTCTTCTAAAAGGTATGCCATTTGCTTTCTTCTACTTATCTCTCACCCCTTGAGTAGATGGACTCCCTTTAACTTTAACATGGAAGTACTTTCTGTGACTTTTAAAATAGTAAGTGCTTCCATGTTTTAGTAGAAGTGAATCCAAATTATGCCTCCGGATTCGAGATATCAACCTTTCTAATTTACAGAAGCCAAGGGGATCCCCTTTGCTTTAACATGGGGGTACCTGCTGTGTAAAACAAAAGTAAGTGCTTCCATGTTTCAGTGGAGGTGTCCCCAAACCGACACTTTCAAGGATTCAGATCTATTTTTATAGGATAAGCTGTTGAAGCTGGCTACTAATGAAGTTCTG
Organism: Neophocaena asiaeorientalis asiaeorientalis; assembly: GCF_003031525.2. Lineage (NCBI taxonomy): Eukaryota > Metazoa > Chordata > Mammalia > Artiodactyla > Phocoenidae > Neophocaena > Neophocaena asiaeorientalis. Next base: position 295,183 of record NW_020172644.1, read on the forward strand.
AAAATAATGAAAATACAGCATTGCTTGTTAAATTTTGAATAAAGGGTAAAAATATATAATCCTTACAATGAAATTTTACTTAATTTAACTTAAGATATCTTTGTCGGACAGGTCCAAACTGACGCGTTTGTTCTGATCCCAGATTATTTTCTAAATTTTCTTTACAGGTCAAAGGACATTCATGATTTTTATTTTTCTTCCCAAGACTGGGCTCCCCACCACTTAAACGTGGATGTACTTGCTTTGAAACTAAAAAAGTAAGTGCTTCCATGTTTTAGTGATGGTAAGTCTTCCTTTTTCATTTTAACTTCAAGAAAACTTCAGGAGTACTTAACTCAATGGCCGGTCTATGATACATTAAAACTCTACTTCTAAATTTATTAAGGAACACCCTCTACTTTAACATGGAGGCACTTGCTGTGACTTGATAAAAAAATAAGTGCTTCCATGTTTTAGTGTGGTGGTTCCTTTTTAAACCCCAATCGTATTAAAGCAACTTGTCTGCAGATCATGGCTTCAGGCCATTACTGTTGCTAATATGCAACTCTGTTCAATACAAACTGGAATTGCACTTTAGCAATGGTGATGGAGTGTGTCAAATGCCAACAATATAATTTGTACCGCTGACTTACTTTGATAGTACCCGTAATGGTATAACCTCTTCTCCCATTTTATGCCTCTCTTTATGCTTTTTCTTATGCTTTCTTTTTGCTTTCAAGAGGGATCCATCTTTTATATCTCCAGTGTCTTTTTCCTCTTCAGTAGAGACTTCTAATTCTAAATTAAAAAACAATAAAGACGTGAGTTAAGAAAAAAAGAAAACCTTATTTATCTAATCGTAAGCTTAAAGTTAGAAATACCTTTGTTTTCTTTACAAACTTCTGAAGCTTTTTTAATGTTGTCTTTCTGAGCCACTTTTTTAAGTTTTGATTTGGGAGTTAAGTAATCTGCATCTTCAGAGCTACTTCTCTTTCTCTTCCCTGTTTTGCCTAAAGGTAAGCTGGATACTTCAGTTCTTTCTCGTTTTTTCTTCTTCTTGGTGGGTGGTTTTTGGGGTTCAGTAACCTCTACTTCAGAGCCCTCAGATGTGGTCCTCGATCTTTTTTTACAGACGCTTTCCTTGCTTGGGTCCATATTTGACTCTTTGGTCTGGATACTGTCTTCTTTCTTCATTCGGCCTTTCTTCTTTTTTTTCTTTTTCTTTTCTTCTGTAACAATTTTCTTTTTATTATTTATTATTTTACTTCAACTACATCTACTTTAAAAATATTTAATAACTCACCAGCTACTCTAAGGGCAGGAATGGGCTTGTTTTTCACTGTCTTGGGAAATACACCAGGTTTTCTTGGTGCTTCCTCTGGTGGGTTATTAAGAAACTGAAATGAAATAAAATTTTGTTACTATTTAAAACAGTTGGTTATTTTCTTTTCCTTTGTTTTAGGTTCTGGACCACCTACCTCAATAGCTTTTGCTGCTTGTTCTTTTGTCTCAAATTCCACAAAGGCAAATCCCTTTGGATCTCCAGTAGACTTATAATGTGGTATACTTATATAAACAACATTGCCACATTTCCCAAATACTTTTTCAATCCAGCTGTGATTAACATTTTTGGGAAGTAATTCCTATGATAAATTAGAAGCAATATTAAATAAAATGTTAAATCTTAGAATAAAGTTTTACTTAACTGAATATTAAAATGTTTCTGTTGTTTTTTTGGGGACAACACTTCTGCGCTTTTCCAGAAAAATGGCTCACCACATACACAGTCCGCTCATCCTCATCCTTTGGTCTTTCACCCAGAGGCTTTTTTCTCCTGATTCTGGTGCCTTCTAAATCCAGCTTTAAAACAGTACATAAGGTTAATACACTAATACAATACTATGTGACATAATAAGTTGTAACAATTCTTACCTCTACAACAGCTGAATTTTTCAGTGCTCTGGCTATTAACTTTCCATCAGTGGTCAATTTTTTCATTTTGTTGAATGACACGAGAAGTGATATATCGACATCTAATGAAAACAAGTTAAAGTGAATAAATATAATTAAAAATAAAACATTAAAAAGATAAACCGGCAGGATAGATGGTACTTGGGATGAATTAAATCTGCCCCTTAAGTTAGACACAGCCCTACTGGTCACGGTTATACATTCATAACAGAAAACTGATACAACTTCCCTTCAAAACTAGTCAAAGGTGTTTTGAAATGCAGACTAGGTAAAATGCCTTTCAGTCTGAATCCTGCATATACCTCTATGTATTCTCAAATAAACATGCGTGGTAAATGTTCATCTGCTTTGAAGTTGCTAGAGGCCTAGTGAGTCTTTAACTGTAAAAATATAAAGGCTATAAAAAGTGGCCTACAATAGTTCTTGTAAAATTATACACATTACACAAGCGTGGTGGATTTGATGCTATATACACTACATTACATACACTATCTTAGAAGTAGATACACCTCTTAAAACTAGTTCAATTATACACTGAAGCAAACTTACATCCATCTCTAGATTTTTCTATCTGCTCTCGAAGAAATCTATCCTTGTGAAGATTTGCATCTCCAAACCAGAAGTCCACCTGCTTTGCAATATCTGCAAGCACCTGTTTTACCCGAGACCGTTTCTTTTTTTCTACTTCTTTTTTCTTTTCAGTGCTTTCCTCTTCCAGTGCTTTTTCTTGATTTCCACTTCCAGTTTCCATTCCTGTCAACTGGGAAAAGGTAAATATCAACTCAGTACAAGTAATTAGTAATACAGAAAAAATGTTTAGTTTAGCCTTTGTCTGAAGGGAAATGGACTCAAATTTGACTGCCAGAGAACAAACTTCAGGGGAACACTTTTCATTTTTCACATCAGCTGAGGAAACTTTCATTGGCCTTCTTGAGTGGTTTTTTTTTTAGTTCTTTCTCGTTCACTTCTCATTTGGCCTTGTTTTTACTTTTAAAATAATTTACCTCCTATGTTACGGAGCACAGCTTCAGTATTTTATGTCTTAAACTGCAGAACCAGATTATCCTAGTATAATTTATGTCTACATTTATATCTCAAAGTATAACATTAGGAACTGAAACATTCTTCATTTTGAAAAACCTCAAAAGTTATTTGCATTTTAAAATACAACTTCTAATGAAATAAAAATTGATTCTTGATTTTTAAACATGTTAATTTGTTTACTAGAAGCAGAATTCAACTGACAAGTCACAGAATCCACCATCTCTTTTTCAGGTGACCTTCCTGTCCCAGTGTTTATTTCTTGGTCAGCAACTTTCAACCCCCTCTTTCCTCAAGTCACTGTGCATGCCTCTTTGCTCCCTCCGCTCCAGCCATGCTGCTTTTCTAGCTGTAGCTACAACTCAACTGGCAAACTGAACTGAGGGATTTTTGAACTTGCTATTCTCTCTAAAATTATCCCCTAGATAACGTGGCTTGCTTCCTCACTTGCTTAAGTCTTGTTCAAATGTCACTTCAGTGAGATCTCCCATAACCCTATTACTATACATTTGTTTATTCTTTATCCTTCCTAGAATGTAAGATTGATGAAATCAGATTTTTGTCTCTTTTGCTTACTGGTGAATCCCCAGTCCCTGGTACACAGTACTCATTCAAAAATTTGCTGAGTGAATTGTGTCATCTTAGTTGAATCACTAAAGGTATGCACACAAAAATGAGTAGATGAGCAAAGGCTTAACATGAGGCCTGGGGTGATGCAGCCTTACCTAAGAATAACGTCGGTCTCCCATAACATGGTTTTTTGGGAAACAGGAGCATTAAGACAAATGGGGAGAGTCATCTGTCTCCTCTGTCGCACTGGGTTGGGTGCTGCTATTAGCTGGTGTGCAGTCCGTAAGGCTGTGACCAGAATGACACAGTAGATTGGTGGGCAAAAGGGCTAAAGCTTTTACATATCAAGGTGACCCAAAACACCGTTTGCCTTTATCTGTGGAAGCCATACTTGTCTACTGTAGATGGGGGGGCTGGGGGCAGGGGAAGCAGTGGATTTGAGTAAATGCTGGAGCTAGGACTCCAGATGAGATGAAGATTCTGTCCCTACTGTATCTTCTGCCTTGTATCCTTTAAAGCTCAGTAAACACAGTATTAGGTTAAAGCCTATTTGTGTCTCCTGAGTCTGACTGTCAGCTAGAATCTGTCACTGCAGCAGTGATGCTGCAGACAGTACCAGAAATAGTGTTTCAAAGTGACATCCAGTAAGAGAGTACAAAGCCATTAATGCATTTCACTTCAATCTCCAACTAAATGTGCATTCTCACCGAAGTCAATAGAAGAGTATTCTGGTATTTTTAGAATACGCTTCCACTGATTGGCTAAGCACCAATTTTTTAAATATACAAGTAATGAAGTATTTACTTAGATGATGCTAGCATAACTAGCATATGGGGGCTTCCCTGGTGGCACAGTGGTTGAGAGTCCGCCTGCCGATGCAGGGGACACGGGTTCGTGCCCCGGACCGGGAGGATCCCACATGCCGCAGAGCGGCTGGGCCCGTGAGCCATGGCCGCTGAGCTTGCACGTCCAGAGCCTGTGCGCCGCAACGGGAGAGGCCACAGCAGTGAGAGGCCCTCGTAATGCAAAAAAAAAAAAAAAAAAAAAAAAGGAGGAATATGTCAGAATTTATCATTAGAAAGACAATCAGATGTCATTCAGTGCTGCATAACCAGTCCTCACCTCGCACTCCCACTCCAACCCATCCTGTCAGGCTTTCCTTTCCACCTTTCTAATGAAACTGAAAACAATTATCTCCGCTGTCTACCAGACCTCTCAGCAGCATCCGCAGTGGGTAACTCCCTCACTGAAAACATTTTCTTCCTTTAGCTTCCAGGCATCTTCTTCTCAATTTCCTTTTCTGGACCCTCCTACTCTGCTCTACCTTTACATGCTGCCTAGGATTGCATTCAGTCCTGAGCCCCCTTCTTATCTACACAGACCTCCTTTCAGAGGGCGTCTGGCTTGAAGCTCCTTGGCTCTATTCTTTCTCATTTCTTCCATCACAACCACCTGTTCCAAGCTATCACGGTGTCTTGCCTGAACTTCTGCAAACACATCCTAACATTTGCTTGCTTCTACTCTTCTTCCATTATCATCAATTTTCCAGATAGCAGCTGGAATAATCATTTAAATATGTAAATAAAATGTCAATCTCTTGAACAAAATCCTCCACAGGTTTCTTATCACACTCAGAATAGAATCCAAAACCCTTACTGTGGCCTACAGGCCCTATTCCATCTGGCCTGGGGATCTCGCTCTAACTTCATCACTCGCAACTTCTTCCAGAGTGCTCATTCCAACCACAACACACCACCTTTCTGTTCCCTTTTAAACAAGCTAAGGCCATTCCCATCAAGGCTCCTGTTGCTCTCTAGCTTCCCTGCCACACCTGCAGGGATTACTTCCTTGTTCATTCAGGTCTCTGCAAATGTCACTTTCTCAAAGAGGCTTTCTCTTTCACCCAATCTAAAATATCCCCTCCCAGCCAACCTTAACCCTACCCGCCCCCTCAGTCACCACTTTCTACACTTGTATCCTCTTATCCCTAACTGGAATTATAATTCTATTGCCTGTCTGCCTCACTAGAATATAAACACTATGATGGTAGAGACTAAAAGGATCTAATAAACTGTAAAGTGTTAAGCATTTCAAGTTATTTTGTTAGGGGGTCAAATTTAGGGTATGACTGTCACTACAGCAGGGTCCACGCTAACTTTCCCTTCTAAAAAAACTACAAATTATAGAGGGCAGACTACCAGCTCTCCACTTCTTTGCATCGTCAAAGCCACCATCTAAGGAAATAGCGGACAGAACTGCATAAGCACAGAAAGTCACAATTCTCCCAGAAATCAGACTTTTCCCATCATTCTCATATCTCAGCCCAGATACTCTCCTTCTTTCCTTCTCCTAAAGAATTTTTTGTGGCTTGGAGAATTAAGTTCAGAAAATCTTGCCTAGTGTGAATAACACTCATCTGCAAATTTTAATCTTAAAAATATATTCTAAAATAAAAAAATATATATATTCTATAGATAATCAAATATACCTTCACTTTGGGGGAAGACATGAATTAAACAGGAAATAACAAGCTATGGTACAAGTTAGTTTCCCTACACAATGGGTGCAGAAGATCAGGAAGTTACATGGCAGTATTTTTGTTACAATTTTGATCTTCAGTTTACTTTCTCAATGTCCTATGATAACAAATATGTGTGTTGTCATTCCATACATTCCAAATCAAACTTATTATCTTTCCTACCCATGACTGTTCTTCTCACCATCCTCATTTTATTTAAGGATGACATATTCCATTTAGTTAACCAATCAAGCTATTTACTAGCTGTATGGATTTTGAGCAAGTTACCTTTCCGTGGTCTATAAAATGTGAATAAAAATTATACCTCCATAATAGAGTTGTAAGAATTAATCAAAATAAATAAACCACTTCCCATTGCTGCTATATAGCACACACTCAATAATATGTAAGCATTATTATTTATTATCATTTTATCATTTACCAATCTGTTATTAAGTACTACCAATTCAACCTTTGGAATGGCCCTTATCTCCATTCAGTGTTTTCCACAACTACTATCACAACACTATGGAACTAGTTTATAAATTGTTCTAGAAGTCATCCATCCTTCACAGAAGCTGTGTAACTTGTCTAAAACACAGATCTAATTTTCTGACTCTGACATTAAAACTTCCAACATTAGAAACTCCTCAGCACCTTCTAGTAACATAATCTGTAGTTTTAAAAAATTGTTAAATGAATGAACTGGTTTCATGGGCTTTAAACAAATAAAAGTTACCGTGTAACAATGTCAGTTACTTTACATACGTTGTTTTAAATCCTCATAATCCCTCTAGGTTCTTTTAACTTCTTTTTACAAAGGCTCAAAGATTAAGTGACTTGGCTAAAGCTAGCTGGGTAAGTAAGCTCAGGTATGCTTGACTCCCACACTGCCTACTTTTTAGTAGACCTTCTTGCAACCTGTTACCATGGGCTCTATGTTCTGACTCAGAAATCCTTAATCTGAAGTCCCTGGAATTTGCGATGGATTTCAAGAATTCTTGTGAATCCCATGAAATTTTCAAAAGATAAATTTTAAAGAAAAGGTGAAATCATGACTCTTCTACAAATATAAAATGATCACATGTCAAAGATTTTATTTAAGCAATTAACTAGGGAACTAGCCAAGTGTTAAAAACCAGGAGTTTTTAACTCCTGGTTAAAAGGAGTTACTCAAAAACTCCTTTTCAAAGGAGAACTCAAAAATTAGACAAGTACAAGCAATCAGGAATGTTGAAATGAATTTGTTAAAATAGATTGCAATACTAATCAAGGCAATAATTGCAAGAATGATTTCCATTATTGTTTTCTACAACTTACACAATTGTAAAATAGCTCAATGACGATGAAAGGCAGAGATAACCTGGAACAGTGAGCTAGACAAGACACCACATATATGTGTGTGTGAATATATATA
>NW_020172644.1:302702-325706 GCF_003031525.2 Neophocaena asiaeorientalis asiaeorientalis
TTTCAACGTCTTCCACAATTTTTCTTAGAAAAATTTGTAGCAAAATGTTTTCACATGTACATGCATTTTCCTGGGAGGCTCATCCATAGCTTTAAAATCATGTTTTAAAAGGAAATGGTGTGCCCAAAAGGTTAAGAACCATTGTTCTAGTCACAGCTGACTATTCAGCAGTACCCACTTTCTTGTCTCTTGGGCCTTCGCTTTAAATGAGTCTTCTCGTCTTCCTTGCCTTATAAACTTCTATACAATTTTCAAGGCCCAGGTTAAATGGTATCTTACTCTTTCTAGCCTTCCACTACCACGTCTCCCGTAATCAACTGCCTCCTCATCTGTTTTCTCTTAAGTAAGTTTATTAACGTACTCGGTACACTATTTAACGCTTATTATTTGTTCCTTCCATAACTGGATTTTCAGCTCTCTGAATGACAAGGACTAAAGTTCTGAGAAAGAAAATGACTTAATTTTAAAATACAAGTCCTCACATTCGTTATCTTTTAGCCAGCAAAACTCGAACCTGTGAAGTAAAGCAATTTCACTTTCGACTACTGCCTCTCTCGGTACCCGTCCTTCCGGCACGGACGCCGCCAAACGCTGGACGGCCCCGAACCTTCCAACACCGGACAACACGCGCCCCCAATCACTGAAAATTGGGAACTACAAGGGCTGCCGGAGGACTTTTGCGCGTGCGCACAGAGCACTACGACGAGCAAACTGACGGTTGATGGGAGGGGGCGGGGTGAGAAGGACAGATGTTAGAATGGGCTGCATAAAAAAGGACTGAGAGAAATTCAGACCTCACCTAACCTGGGCGACCCTATAGTCCACTTAGAACTTACTCCGTCCAACTCCCAAAATACAGGGCCAGAGACTGCGTCCTCCAGTTCTTCCCGTCTCCCGATCCTTAAAGTCGTAGTTGTTTTCGCGTCATAGGAGGAGCGACAGCGTTCTTCCGTACGCCTCGGAAAAGACAGGCCCAGCGACTGTGCGATTGTCGTTTACGTCACAGGCGAGGGCTGCCTCAACGTGCGGGGCGGGGCATCGGAGAAGGCGGCCGCTGCGGAGGCTCGCAGACGATGAAGAATTTGATTGGCAGTTTGAAAACGGCGGTTTTCGCCGGGGCGGTTTGGGCGGGCTAAATATTGGAGATTGATCTGGTGTGGTCGCGAGTGGATGACGTCACGGCTTTTCGCGGGAGACGTTCGAAAATGTATTTTGTGCAATAGATGGGTGAAGTGAACTGTTTCACGGGGTTTCCGGGGAGTAAGGAGGGTTAGGCTGGAGTTTTGAGCGAGAGGTGGTGTCACTGATTTTGGCGCGACTGGACGAAGGAATTTGCTCCGCCAGAAGCGGACCGGTAAGGAAGCCGTGTGGAACCAGGATTGGATCACAGGGTTCTCGGACAACTTGTAAGAACTGGTGTCTCCATCGCCTTTCCCAGCCCTTACTTTGCAGTTCCCACATACGTGTGAGAACCAGAGATGGTTTTGCTCTTTGTTTTGGGGACTGACAAAGGGTCAATTCTCCACTGTCATTTGGTTACACAGGATCATGGTAATTAAACTTTGGCAAATGAAATGTGAGCGTCTTTTGGTTATCTGGACTGGATGCTTTCTTAATAAGCTATCGGGTTCGTGACTCTTAAATCTCTGAATCATTTAGGGATTCGAAAGATCCTGCTTGTTCCAAAACAAAAGAACCAAAAACATCTCGTCGTACTTAACAGAAAACATCTCATTTTAGTGATAACACAGAATTTTATACATAAATCTATAAAGCAGCACAATAATGTATGTGTGAAGATATGTATGTATTTCTGTACTTAAGTATCACAGAACAGCTAGGGTCTCCATGCCAAAAACTTATTTGCACATTAAGGTTTCACCCACTAGAGGTGGGTCAACACTTGAATTGTTTTAGAGATATGGGTAGATGAATACTTTCAGAAAGCTTTTTATCTTTGCACCTCACTGAAATATATGATGCTTTTCGCTAAAAACGTTTTTCCTGTTTAATGGTAAGAAAGGGGTGTTGACTCACCTTTGAATGTGGGAATTAGGGCTTCTAAATATTTTAAGATCCAGTTAGTCTTTTTTTTCTATGTCTAGTCCTATAAACTAACTTACCACATATATGAGTTTGGACCTTCTCAGTTCCTTTTAAATTTTAAACAAGTAATCTTTCTAATTTAGGAAAACAATGGGAAATTTTATTTTGCAGTTTGTAAATGGCATATAAGCAATCCTAAATTAGTAAATACTGGATTTCTAATATGTAAATTGTGATGGTAATAACTACTTTTCAGGATTATGAGATGATAAATATTATATGTAAGGTATCTAGTCCCATTCCTGCCTGATACAGTAGGCGTTCAACAAATAGTCACATAATGTAGTTTTTGTGAATATGAGCACCAGAGTTTAGACTACTTAATTTTGAATTCTGAGTCTGCCATTTATTTACTTCATGATCTTAGGCAGATTACATACCTATTATGCACTTCAGTTTCCTTTTTTGTAAAATGAATATAAAAAATAGTATCTATACCATAAGGTGTGAACATTTAAAGCATTTTAACAGTGTCTAGCATATAATTGCACTGAGTAAATAATAGCTGTTATTAAAGGGGCTTAATGTTAACACCTGCCACATGCCAGGCATTGTTTTGACACCATGTAGTCTTACCTACATATATAGGATGTCTTAACCCATTCAGTGGCTAGAAGCAAGTTGCTATAAAAGCAGCAGTGAATGATGTATTTCTCTGGACCTCTCTGTTATCTTCTTGGCATTCATTGGACATCTAGCAATCCCGTGGGCTGCAGGGGAGGGATATCGGATATGGGAGTTATATTTCTGAATCGCAGTGCCTCTGTAGGTCTGGGTCCTGTCCTGTGCACTGTGTCGTGGGGCAAGTATTCACATCTCATTTGCGTACCCCTTGCGACACCCTTTCTCCATTTGGCAGCCAGAGCAATCTTTGTAAAACCCAAGTCACATTATGTAATCTTATTCTTAAAATCCTGCCTTGGCCTCCTACTGTCTTTATAGAAAGTCCAGACAACTTAGCATAAAACAGAAGGCCCCTTGAATCCTGTTATTGCTCACTTTTTCAGTGTTATCTCTCACAACTCACTATCTTACACTTGATTGTACTAGAGTTCCTTGATTATGCTTTGCTGTGTCTTCCACAGGGTTTTGGACATGTTGATTCCTATTTGGAAATACCTTCCCTGGCATTTTTCCTTGGTTAATGATTATTTCAGTTTACAGCTTAGATATTATGTCTTTCAGGGAACCTTGTTTCATGCCCTAAACCGAGTTGGGTGCCCCTCCTGTGCTTATTCCTGCCACATTTTATTGTAATTACCGTTTATTACCCTGCTATACTGAAAATTCCTTGAGACTAGGAATAGTATTGTGTTCAATTTAGTATCTCGGCCTAGCACAATGTCTGGCACGCAGTAAGTACAAATATATGTGATTTATAAATAATATGTAGGTGGCCTGTTTTTATATATATTATATGTATATAGGATGAATTTAATCCAGAATTGCAAATTATAGCTTTATTGAATCCGTCTGGGTTTCAAATTTGAGCATGTATCACTAAAACCTGCAGGGCTTGTTAAATTACAGGCCATCCAGCCCCAACCCCAGACTTTATAATTTAATAGGTCAAGACCCAAAAATTTGAATTTCTAACTTGTTCCCATGTGATGCTAATGCTGTTGGCCCAGGGACCTAAGGCAGTGGTTAAAAATAACTTTCTTGGGGTTTCCTTGGTGGCGCAGTGGTTGAGAGTCCGCCTGCCGATGCAGGGGACACAGGTTCGTGCCCCGGTCCGGGAAGATCCCACATAACGCGGAGGGACTGGGCCCGTGAGCCATGGCCGCTGAGCCTGCGCGTCCGGAGCCTGTGCTCCGCAACCGGAGAGGCCACAACAGTGAGAGGCCCGCGTACCGCCAAAAAAAATAATAATGATAATAATTTTCTTTGGCATCTCTACTTACTTCTTCAGTTCACCCTCAGATTTTAGATTTCCAAATTTGTCCACAGTAATAATTTTATCCAATAGCGGAGGATAACTACAGTACTCACTGCAATGATATTGGAAAAGTTTTTCCTTGGAGAGGTATTATAATGTATATTTGGTCTTAGATACTGTGTTATATTGACTTTAAAATGTAAAATGAAAAATTTGAAATGCAAGAGGGCCATCTTGTGGTGATCGTAGCAACTCAGAAAGTTTTAAAAATTGAAGCTTTTTCTGTAAAGAATCAAGCTTGGGGGGAAGGGAAGAATCATATTTTCTGATACATATTATGGCAGCTGGAAAAATGTTTGCAGCCTACTAATTATTTTATATATTTTACTTGATTTTCTCTTTACTTGGCAAATTCTTTTTCCACGGTGTAGTGTCACTATTCTATCGTGTCCTCAGTGGCAGATAATTTGATTACACCTGTGGGTTTTTTTTTTTTTTTTTTGGCCGTGCTACATGGCTTGTGGGATCTTAGTTCCCTGACCAGGGATTGAACCCGGGCACTCGTCAGTGAAAGCGTGGAGTCCTAACCAGTGGAGCGTCAGGGAATTCCCTATACCTGTGTTTGCCTTGATAGTTACGTAGTCTCAGGAAGCTTAGATGCCTCTCTCTGGTCAAGAGATTGTGGGGGAAAAATTGTATTTGATACTTACTCTGTTCATCAGGGTTGAATATTCTTTGTCATTTTTCATTTTAGGTGATATAAATTGTTGAATGACCACTGATTATTTTCTGGACCTGACTATATAATTTCAGAAGAAACAATGGAAAGCCAAGAATTTATTGTAAGTCTTACCAGTTTTCACTATTTCCTTTTTTCTTCCTTCTTTCCATGTTTCACAAATGTCTTGCCAGATTTAGCAAAAAAACCTAAAATAAATTAAAAAAAAACAAAAACCCAAACCTAAAAGAAGGACACTCAGTTAAATTTGAATTTCAGATAAACAGTGAATAATTTTTTAGTATAAGTATATATGTCCCAAATATTGCCCTATATTGTGTCTGGCAACCCTACACATTGGTTATACAAAATCCTTTGGAACAAATTCTTTGGAAGTTTGGGACCAGGAAATAATTTCTTTCTCTTGAAGGACTGGCATGCCTCTTCTAGATTAGTGGTTGTTAACCTGTTTGGTCTAAGGACCCTTTTATACTCTTAAAAATTATTGAGGACCCCAAAGAATTTTTGATTATGGGCCTTATATCTAGTGCTGTCTTTCATATTAGAAATTATAATGGAAATTTTTAAAATGTTTATTAATTCATTAAAAATAATAAGCCCATTACATTTAACATAGATTACATTTTTAATGAAAAGTTTATGGTCCAATAACAACAGAAACGTAGAGTAGCAGTGCTGTGCATTTTTTGCAAATCCCTTTAATATTTGACTTAATAGAAGCAGCTAGATTCTCAGATCTGCTTCTGCATTCATTCGGAAATTGAATCTTGCAATATTGCATATATATAACCTTGGGAGCTTCTACTAAGTACATGACCAAAGGAGTGAGATTGAGATACATACAACATCATGAAAATAGTTCTGACTTCACAGACCCCTGAAAAAGTCTTGAGGGGGACACCTCTAGGAGTCTCTGTACTCCTGGACTTTGAGAACTGTACAATTTTTTCCATCCCACAAATGACTAGGAAGCTCAAAATAGTTTTTGTTGCTCAGTTAACTTTTCAGTTTCTTCCTTAGGTTTTACCTCTCCTTTCTCCCCTCCCTTGCCTTTTGCTACCAGGTATTTTTTGTTGTTGGTGTTTGTTGTTATTGTTATATCTGTGCTTTTATTTTGATAAAAGATGTCTTCAATATTTTTGTAGGTAGGAAGGGTATAAAAATATATAACATTTAATACTTGTAAATAGAAACCATTTCTTTCCTTTGTACTTTTGGAAATAAGGTACTATATACTCATCAAAAGATGAAGAAGTCAAAAGTGTGGCAAGATGGAATTCTGAAGATCACTCACTTAGGAAACAAAGTAAGTGCATAGCAGTTGACTACAGAGTCTAAGAGTTGGGTTCTTGCCTTTTGATTGAATATTAAGAAAACTCTGTAGATGATAAAATCTTAGATATGTCCATAAGCTGATGTGATATGAAAACAGAAGTTGTCAAATGATTCCCATACCACAGTGATTCATTTGTGCATTATAAAAGTTCAGTTAATACTATTTAATTGGGCTTCCCTGGTGGCACAGTGGTTGAGGGTCCGCCTGCCGATGCAGGGGACGCGGGTTATTTTTTTAAAATTAGATTTTCTATGAAACTTTTCAGGAATTTTAGCACACTTTTTTCTTTTGTTTTTTTAAATTTGTTTGTTTGTTTATTTATTTATTTATGGCTGTGTTGGGTCTTTGTTGCTGCGTGTGGGCTTTCTCTAATTGCGTTGAGCGGGGTGGGGGGCTACTCTTCACTGCAGTGTGTGGGCTTCTTACTGCAGTGGCTTCTCTTGTTGTGGAGCATGGGCTCTAGGCACACGGGCTTCAGTAGTTGTGGTACGTGGGCTCAGTAGTTGTGGTTCACGGGCTCTAGAATGTGCAGACTCAGTAGTTGTGGCACACAGTCTTAGTTGCTCTGTGCCATGTGGGATCTTCCTGGACCAGGGCTTGAACCCATGTACCCTGCATTGGCAGGCAGATTCTTAACCACTGTGCCACCAGGGAAGTCCTGGCACACTTTTTCTCTTTGCAGGTAATAAGAGTTTAACTATACAGAAAAAACTACTATTAAAATATATTTCTAGGGCTTCCCTGGTGGCACAGTGGTTGAGAGTCCACCTGCCGATGCAGGGGACACGGGTTCGTGCCCCGGTCCGGGAAGATCCCACATAACGCGGAGCGGCTGGGCCTGTGAGCCATGGCTGCTGAGCCTGCGCGTCCGGAGCCTGTGCTCCACAACGGGAGAGGCCACAACAGTGAGAGGCCCGTGTACTGCAAAAAAGAAAAAAACAAACAAACAAAAAAATATATATTTCTAACACAATAATGCTCACAGTGTAATGGTACATAGAGTTGACATACCATTTTAGAAAAGCTGCCAATTTCTGAAATTATGTATAGAATTCTTCTATTTTTGGATTTTCTTTGAATCTGTTATTTTATGATATGATCCTATCAGTCCTGAGAAAATTATTTACTAGGATAATCGTCAACCCTGCTAGATATGGTGATCCTTCCTTGGGTTTCCCATCCTGATTATCTCCATCTGTCAAATTTTCATGTTCTTCTCTTATCAGTTCTCGTGACCTTATTTAACACGCTTGTCTCTTCCATTCTTCACAACACTTCTTCATTTGACTTCTGTGACACCATGCTCTCCTGATGTTGCTTACTGCCCACTTCTGAGTATTTTCTGTGGGCTCATTCTCTTCCCATACTTAAAATTTTAGTCAGGACTCAGGATTACATGCTCTTATATATAAAGATATATAAATTATCTCTGTCTCTCTCTCTTTGTCACTCTCTCTATGGAGAAGACAGAGATTTATTGTAAGGAATTGGCTTATGTGATCATGGAGGCTGACGAGTCCCACCATCTGTAGTTGGCAAGCTGGAGACCCAGGAGAACTAATAATGTGGTTTTAGTGTTTATGCCAACAGGCTTGAGACCCAGGAAGAGCCAGTATTTCAGTATGAGTCAGAAGGTAGGAAAAAACTGTTGTCTCAGCTCAAAGACAGTCAGGCAGGAGGAGTTTTCTCTTACTTGGCCGTTGTGTTCTATATAGGCCCTCCACGGATGGGATGAGGCCCAGCCACAGAGCAATCTGCTGTAGTCATTTATTTTATTGAGGTATAGTTTTGACATTTAAGTTTCAGGTGTACAACTTAATGATTTGATATTTATATACATTGCAGAATGATCATAATAAGTCTACTTACCATCCATCTCCATCCATAGTTAGAAAAATTCTTTTTCTTTTCTTGTGATGAGGGCTTTTAAGATTTACTCTCAGCAACTTTCAAATATACAATACAGTGTTATTAACTATAGTCACCGTACTGTACATTATATCCCCATGACTTATTTATTTTGTAGTGGATATTTGTATCTTTTGACCCCCTTCACCCATTTGGCCCATCACCCTGTTTTGATTTCTTTAAAAAAAACTTATCAAGTGCTTACTGTGTACCAGGCATAATGCTTTAAATGTATCAACTTACTTAGTCTTTATAAGTCCCCTATTAGTTAGGCACTATTTTTATCTTTATTTTATTGATGATGAAGCTAAGGCTCAGAGAGATGAAGCCCATAGATCTCACAGCTAGAAAGTGGAGGAGTCATTTATTAATTTAGATTTTTTGGCTCCAGAGCCCATGCCCTAACCATTCTATTGTTTCTTTTAATATTACTAATTTAAAAGAAGAACTTTATTATAAATGAGTTGATAACATATAGGACACATTGACAAGATTGTGGCCTCCTGAATGAAGCCAGCAGTTAAAGATCTCCATATTCTGTCCTTATTCTACATATCTATCACTCTGAAATTATCACTAAGAGAAAAATTTTAATGTAGAAAGACTACTTATCATTTTTTAAATTAACATTTGATTTATTAAAACAGAAAAGTAGGAATTCCCTGGTGGTCTAGTGGTTAGGCCTCTGCGCTTTCACTCATGTTCAACCCCTGGTTGGGGAATTAAGATCCCACAAGCTGTGCGGTGTGGCCAAAGAAAATAAAATAAAAGAGATGGTAGGGAAGGAAGTGAGCACTATTCTTTAAAAACAAAAACAAGGGCTTCCCTGGTGGCGCAGTGGTTGAGAGTCCGCCTGCCGATGCAGGGGACACGGGTTCGTGCCCCAGTCCGGGAAGATCCCACATGCCGCAGAGCGGCTGGGCCCGTGAGCCATGGCCGCTGAGCCTGCGCGTCCGGAGCCTGTGCTCCGCAACGAGAGAGGCCACAACAGTGAGAGGCCTGCGTACCAAAAAAAAAAAACAAAAACAAAAACAAAAACAACAACAACAAAAAACCAGAAAAGTAAAAGAAAAATTAGTTTTGCCTTAAGCCGTGAATTTCAGCTTACAGATCCTATTCAGTTTATAAACCTAGTTTAGTTTAACTTTTAGTTGAGTCCTAGCTTAATATTCAGTCAACTTAAGTCAAACAGGCTAGATACTTTTAAACTAATTAATCCATTCACTGTCCAATGCTGTTCTGTAAAACTCTGGGGGTTTTTTTTGGGTGTTCTTCCTATTCAGTTAAGGCCAAGTCTTTAAAATCTTATAGTTTGTGTTATGTTAAAAAGACATATGATTGGATTCTGCCTGTCTTTCATGTCTTCTTCTGGTACAAAATCATAAGTATTAAGGTTATGCTAGTGGTATTATCCAACTTTATCTTCAACTATAGCTTATATTTATTGAGTGTCCATTATATACCTCACACTGATAGGTTACAGAAAAGCAAGATAAATACAAGTTAGTCCCAGAGAGTTTTTCTATGATCCAGGAAAATTAATAATCTCATATCCTAACCCTTGTCCCCAAATCCAAGTTATTGTTTACAGTATTTTTCTTGATAGTAATGCCTTTTCTCTATGTATTCAGATTCTTACTGTCAGGGTTATTCATCTTCCATTAACTGAGTCATCATTCAGTAAACATATGTTGCTGCTGGGCAGTGGGAAAATTCAAATAAGACGTATGGAAGCAGTGTAGAAGAGCAG
The DNA here is from genome assembly GCF_003031525.2 of Neophocaena asiaeorientalis asiaeorientalis. NCBI lineage: Eukaryota > Metazoa > Chordata > Mammalia > Artiodactyla > Phocoenidae > Neophocaena > Neophocaena asiaeorientalis. Next base: position 312,421 of record NW_020172644.1, read on the forward strand.
TTAATGTCAAATAGACATTAGCCTGAATCCTTCTCTTCACTTACTAGATGTGTAATCTTAGCAAGTTATTTAGTCCCTCAAGGTGTATAGTCTCTTCTTTGTAAAGTGGGGAAAATGATACTTCATAAAGTTTTCTTGAGGGTTAAGTAAGATAACAAATAAACCTCTTAACGAAGTACCTGGCACATTTTAAGCATGCAATAAATAGTAACTGTTATAGTTTTTGTCTTCAAGGGAATTTTATCTAAGCGCCTAAGGATTAGAGTATATACAGATATATGTTTAAGGGTCTATGAGATTACAAATGAGAGACATCAAAATTGGACTCTGGTTCAGAGAAGTCTTTCCAGATGAAGAGTATTTTTTTGAGTATTTGTTTTGTTTTGTAAACAAAATTGATAGGTCAGAAGGAGGGGAGCTGAAGATTGAAGATTGTGTCATTGCTGTAACAGTGTTGAGGTGTGGAACAGTGTGAAATGTTTCTGGGGAATTATGAACAATTGACTCTGGCTGGAATGAAGGTCCCATGTGGGCAAACTGTAGAATACACAGCTAAAGAGGTAGGCAGGAGCCATATCATGAAGGACTTTGTGTGCTCAGCTTGAGGAGCCAGTGAAGAATTAGGAGTAGAAGAATGACATAATCATGTCTCTATTTTATTTTATTTTATTTTATTTTTTTGTTTTTTTTTTTTTGTTTTTTTTTCATGTCTCTATTTTAGAAAGATCACTCTGGCAGCAATGTCTAACATACCTTTTATGTATGTAGGATGAAAGATTGGATTTCGGAAGACAGTTATAATAAAGAGGCTATAAAATAATGTAGATGAAAAGTGATGGGGGTCTGACTAGGGAGGCCTTAGCACTGACAATGGAGGGAAAGGATGATTCGAGAGAAATTGTGAAAATATTATAGAATCTTAAGGTCTTGGATATGGAAGGTGAAGAGAATCCAGAATGACTTCAGGTTTCTGTATTATGATTATGGTATTGAGTGAGATAGGATATCTGAAAAAGAAAAGCAAGTTTAGGGGGAACAATGAAGATTTACAGTTTCATTTTGAACATACCGAATTTTCAGTGTCATCAAAACACTCAAGTAATATGGCGATAGGGACCTGAAACTCAGGAAACAGTTTTGGGCTACTGATGCAGATTGGGTGTACTTGGCATTTAGATGATATTTGAAGCTCCTGGAGTGGATTCGTTCATTCATTTATTTAACAAATACTTTTTGAGCACCTGTTAGGAGTTACACACTGTTCTAGCAGATGCAGCAGGTAACAAAACAGTTAAATCCCTGGCTTTGTGGAAATAACATGGAGGAGACAGACCAGTAAACTAAATGAAGATGTATGTCTAGTGAGTTAGGCAAACAACAAGTAGAGTGAGCAAGGGTAAGAATGAAGATAAAGGGGACTATGTAGGCCTTATTGGCTAATGTAGGGACTTTTGTCTTATTCTTTGGGAACTGTGGAGACATTTGAGCAGAAGTGTGACATGAATTTTGTGAATAATATGCTCAGGGATGGAGAATAGAATGTAAAGAGTAGAGAAGAAAAGGTAGGAGACCTTAGAAATACCAAAATTTTTAACTGCTTTATTGAGATATAATTCACACATTTTTCATTACACCCATTTAAAGTATACAACTCGATATATTCACAGAGTTTTGCAACTATTACTGCAGTCTAATTTTAGAATATTTTTGTCACCCCAGGAAGAAATACCATAAAGGCACTACTCAGTCCTAATCTGCTTACTGTCTCGACACATTTGTGTATCCTGGACTATTCACGTGAATGGAATGATACAATAAGTGGTCTTTTGCAAATGACTTCTTTCATTTAGCATGTTTTCAAGGTTCATCCATGTTGAAGCATGTACCAATACTTTATTCCTTTTTATTGCTGAATAATATTCTACTTTATGGATATATCCCACTTTGTTTATACATTCATCAATTGATGAACTTTTTTGAGTTGTTCCTACTTTTTGGTATTATGAACAATGCTGCTCTGAACATTTGTATGCAAGTTTTTCTGAAAACATGTTTTCATTTCTCTGTACGTATATCGTACTTAGGACTGGAATTGCTGGATCATGTGGTAACTCTGTGTTCAATCTTTTAAGGAACTGCTAACTATTATCCAAAGTGATGGAAACAGCAATGTTTAAGGGGCTAGTAGAGAAGCCGCTATGAAAAATGGCTAGAGAGCTAGAGAGACACGAGGAGAAAGCCAGAAAATGACAATCACCTTGGTTTCCTTTTTCTCCCATATCCTGCATGTTCCATAAGTTTTACTCTTTATGCCTCTTATACAATTGTCTTATCCCAGTGCTAATGACTTATTTCAAACTCTAATTATCTCCTTGATCCTTCATATCACACCATTACAATAATCTCTTTACTGATCGTGTTTCCTGTTTTGCCTCCTGTAACTCATTCCAATTCTGTCTTCTCCCTGATTCCATTCCAAGATTCTCCTGGTAGGGAATAAGTTGTTGAATTTATCCTGATTCCATTCCAAGATTCTCCTGGTAGGGAATAAGTTGTTGAATTTATGTGTATGCCTTTGCTCTTTTGCACACACTGAATGGATGCTTAGAAAACATTTGAGATAGATGCACTTTCTAATCCAGGTTTACAAAGTGGGTAATCCTTTCATTACATGATTTGCTTATATAACAATTTTTGATTTGCTTTGAAGATGTTTAAGAAAAGTGGAATTGTGTTGTGTCCCTTTTTAACATTTTTAACACTTTTTTTGTTTTAATATAGGCAATTCTATACGATGACAAAGGAGAATGTTTGGAGAGTTTATTTCTTAAGTGCCTTGAGGTATTTTAATTTATCTTATTTTTAAGTTATTGTTAAATCTTAATTCCTTTGTGAATATTGTTAAATAGTATAGTAATGGTACTAATGCTAGTAATTATAGCTAGTATTTATTGAACATTTATTATTAGCCAGACTCTGCTAAAAGCTTTTAGGTACTTTTTCATTTAACCTTTATACAACCCTGTGGTTTTTTTTTTTTTTTTTTGCGGTACGCAGGCCTCTCACTGTTGTGGCCTCTCCCATTGCGGAGCACAGGTTCCAGACGTGCAGGCTCAGTGGCCATGGCTCACAGGCCCAGCCACTCCGCAGCATGTGGGATCTTCCAGGAACGGGGCATGAACCCGTGTCCCCTGCATCGGCAGGCGGACTCTCAACCACTGCGCCACCAGGGAAGCCCTGACCCTGTGATTTTTATAGATTAGGAGTATAGTGCTGAAAGTTTAAATAACTTGCCCATGCTTATAGAGTTAAAGTGGTAAGGCTGAGATTTGAACCCAGAAAGTGACTCTAAATCTATTATATGGTTTTGATAAGCAGAGACCTACAGTGGGATATATTTTGTGAAATTATTCCTATTTAAAATATTTTCTCAAATATTTATTCCATGTTTTCCTCTGTTGGAAAATGGAAGGGAATATTTTAGTGTAAAGAATAAGGATATTAGAATTTGTTTGTTCTTGGTTTATTTCCCACTTTCACATACTTCCTAGGTAACCTAACCTCTCTGTGTTCAGCTTCTCGGCTGTCAAATGTAGACCGGAGACAGCCTACTCGGTTGGTGGGAAAGTTAGAAATAGCTTAGGCAAAGTGCCTAGCAGTTTAGTACAGTAATTTTCAAAGTGCTAAAATGCATGCATATTCTTATTATCACTGTGTTGATTTTGGCCATGGTACTTAACCTGTTTTTAAATTTTATGACAGTAGTGGTTGTGGAATTTTTATACTTACCAAAAGAGGGTCTTGGAGAAGCACTGTTTTAGTAGATACTTAGTGATGGTAATGACTGTTGTTATTATTTCATGAGTAAAGATTGAGCACATTATCTGTGATAATACACAGATTTTGTATATTATCAACTAGGTTGATAATCTTATGTTTATGCTGCAGTCAGAAGTGGTGGCAAGTGCTGTATTTGTTAATTAAAGTGATTAAAAATGCTTTCTTGGGAATATGATTAAGAACTAACAATAATTTGTGATAATTATGAGTATGTATCTAATTCACATTAATTTATAAAGATATATATATAACTGATTATTTAATAGCTTTCATTGTTTTTTAATTAATTTTTTTTAGCTGCATTGGGTCTTTGTTGCTGCGTACAGGGTTTCTCTAGTTGTGGTGAGCAGGGGCTACTCTTCGTTGCGGTGCGCGGGCTTCTCATTGCAGTGGCTTCTCTTGTTGCGAAGCACAGGCTCTAGGTGCGCAGGCTCAGTAGTTGTGGCTCACGGGCTCTAGAGCGCAGGCTCAGTAGTTGTGGCACATGGGCTTACTTGCTCTGTGGCATGTGGGATCTTCCCGGACCAGGGCTCAAACCCGTGTCCCCTGCATTGGCAGGCAGATTCTTAACCACTGCACCACCAGGGAAGTCCCTAATAGCTCTAATTTAAAAATTACATTTAGATTTATGAATTCTAGGTGAATTGAGAGGAGGCATCTTTTCCTTGCTTGTCTTTGTATCCTCAGCATGTAACAAAAGTTCTCACATAGGTCCCTAATATGTATTTTTTTTAGTATAAGTTTATTTATTTATTTTTGGCTGTGTTGGGTCTTCGTTGCTGCGTGCGGGCTTTCTCTAGTTGCGGCGAACAGGGGCTACTCTTTGTTGCGGTGCACGAACTTCTCGTTGAGGTGGCTTCTCTTGTTGCAGAGCACGGGCTCTAGGCATGAGGGCTTCAGTAGTTGTGGCTCGCGGGCTCTAGAGTGCCGGCTCAGTAGTTGTGGCGCACGGGCTTAGTTGCTCTGCGACATATGGGATCTTCCCGGACCAGGGCTTGAACCCGTGTCCCCTGCATGTCCAGGCAGATTCTTAACCACCGCACCACCAGGGAAGTCCCCCTAATATATATTGTTGAATAAACAAATTAGTGAATTTTTTTTGTTGTATTACTTTTTTTTGTTCTTGTTGATAGTTAACTAGTGCATAGTAATCAATAATTTAGTTATCGATTCATTCATTCAACAACTATTTATTGAATATCCATTGTGTCTTTGCTTGTGCTAGAAGCTTATTGGAACACATAGGTAATCAAATAATTAGATGTATATGATCTTGATGTTAATTCTTTAAAATTTAGGTGAAACCTGGAGATGATTTAGAAAGTGATCGATACTTAATCACAGTTGAGGAGGTTAAAGTTACTGGAAGCACAGCTGTCAAACAGGATGTTGTTAAAGAAGCACCAGCATTGAATTCAAAGAGGTTTATATCTTCTGGCCGATCCCTTGGGTGTCAGCCTGCTGGTTTAAAAAGGAAGTTTGCTGTAAGTTTCTCTGTTGAAAATAATAAATCAATATATATTTATAAAATTGTTTTAAGAAGTAGTGAATTGTGAAGCTATTGTACTGTATGATTAAAACAGTGCTTCATAGTATATGCCTAGGTAGAAAGGAAGTAAACCTTAATCTTAATACAAATGAGTGTTTGCATTTTAGCTTAGCAAACTTTATATCTTAATTATTACCTTGTGAAACATCCACATTCCTTTTTCTTGTTTTTTTTAGTCAGTTCATTTTACATTTTCTTTATAGGATATAGAACAGCTAATAATTGTTTAATATTTTTAGGGTTTTCAAGGACCGCGTCAAGTGCCGAAGAAAATGGTTATTACAGAAAATAATGAATCGGCTGCTTCATTTGAAGCTAAGAAGCCTGGTCCTATTTTTCTTTCTCCATTCTACAGCACACCTCCTTTGTTTTCTACAGTTGGCAAGAAAGATATAAATAATATACCAACAGACCCTGAGAACATTGTCACTTACAAGAACAGAGAGAGAAATGGCATACCTTTTTCTTCACTTGTTTCTACTTCGTCCTTCAAGGTTAACCCAGAAATGCTATGTGAAGAAAATTATTTTTGCTCTCCTGTCAGTTTTGTAAATAAGCATTCAGATTCTTTACTGACCAATGAGCCTGTGAAAAGAGATAGTTTGGTATCTCACTGTTTAGGAGTTTCACAAAATATTAGAAGCAAAGCCCAAATATTAGCTCTTCTGAAGTCCAAATCAACTAGTCCGTCTAAGGAACTAAATTCTGAGATTACAGGACATTTCCCTCAGATGCAACCACAAGGAAGTTTAAAAATTTCTACTAAACCAAAGTGTTTAATTGAACAAGAAGAGTATGCTGAGGTGAAGAGCACAGAAAGTTTACACTACCAGCATCAATCAGAAAATACCATGAGAAATAAAAGCCGGTGGGCCATGTATTTATCCTCACAGAGTTCGCCTGTACATTCCTCTGCGGTAGATGGAAATGATATAGAAAAAAAACCCAAGGCCCAAGTTGGTAATTTAAACTTGAAAGACCTTTTGGTGCAAAAAAGGATACAGGTCTTTGAAACAGGTGCTGAAAATGGAAAAAACTGTAATGAAGACAAGCCAGTAGATGATAATGATCAGACCTGGGATCAAGAAGGAAAATTAGAAATTCCTTCATTATGTGAAAGCAGCAGCTTACCAGTTTCCTGTAGTAACGCAGAAAATGATGGCTTGTTATCAGAATCTGACATTCAAAAAAATAATAAAAGACTTCTTAATCAAAATGACCAGATGGGCATAAAAGGGTCAATTCTCATTAGAAAAAAAGCTCAGGAGATAGATATACGTGGAACACCAGAAAAGGAGTATAAACATCTACAAATTGAATCTTCACTAAGTAACAATTCTGGGATCTCTGATGATAATACGGACATATTTTCTAAAAGTAGTACTAATAATGAACTCCTTAATAATATTCATGAACCTATGAGTAATGTAACACAGCCACTTGTGGAGGTCACATTTAATCTAAAGAATTTTGAAACCAGTGACACTGAGGAGGAATCAGAGGAAAGCAACAGAATTTCCCAGGATTCAGAGGGTTGGGTGAAAGAAACTTTGGTTAATGATGGCAATTCAAGATGTGAGAATATAAGCTGTAAAGAAGTTGGCAGTGAACACTTGCCTCTCTTAACGTCTACTGGGGGCAAACTATCAGAGACATTTCCCATGAAAGAGATTCTGCCATCACAGTTTTGTGATAAAACGTGTGTAGGTTTTGACAGAGGACCTTGGAAAGCTGGAAACACTGAGAAAGAAATAGAGGAGGAGTGGAGTGACACATTAAGCAATTTTGACTCATCCTTAGAGTGGACTGATGATGTATATGCAGAAAATAATGAAGGCAGTAATAAATCTATTAGTGCTTCATTCCCAAATAAATCTGAAAGTATAAACACGAATTTACATATTCCTCATTTTTTAAACATAGCCACTCATCAGAATCCTGAAAAAAACCTATTTTCAGAACAGGCTCAGCCTCGGCCTTTTATTATGGGAAGTGACTTGGACAAACATACCAAACAGGTTTTACCATTAACCTCTAGCAGTGACAACAGTATCCAGCTATTAAATGCCAGTCAGATTCACTCTGAAGAATGTATTGCACTTGATAAATCACATACCCAAGTTTCCAATTCTTTGTTTTGCCTTTTGGGAAAAAAACATCCTATTTCCAAAGACACAGAATCACATGTTCCTGAATCTGAAGACTTGGGAAGGACTAGAAGTTTACCCCAGGACCGTATTGATGTAGAAACTGCTGGAGAAAGCAAGCAATACTGGAATAATCCTAGACATTCTTCAGAACTTTCCAGATTAGTAAATAGCATTTCCCTATTAAAATCATTGTCTGAACACAGTACGGCTTTGGAAGGCTTGGAAGTATTGAAAAAGAGGAATACCGCTTTTAAACAACAAGGAACTCGGCAGACCGATGAGCCAGATAGCAATCCTGAAGGTTAGAATGTCATGTCTGTTTTGGATTGTTCTCTTTATAGTTCAAAGGATGAGATATTTGCTCTGGAGGCTACATTAAGAATTACATGGTATTTAAATAGGTACTACATGTACTTGATAAAATCAACTGTAATAGAGGATAATATAGTGAAAAGTAAGTCTCCTTCCTACCACAGCCCTTCAGTCCACTCAAAATTAGCAGTCTTCTTCCAGAGTATCCTTTCAAAAATATGTTATGTGTATATAAGCATATATAGGCACATATAAGCAAATATGTGTGTGTGTTATAATCCATTCCTGTCGTTATATATTTTTGGTCATGTGCTAGGAGATACTTTTTTAAGAAAAAAGTCATGAGCTCATATTGATATCTCTAACTCCAGTTCTAAACCACAGGGTTCTTCCTTTCTTCCCTTCATTACATAATTGTGTTTCTTTATTCTCAGAGTGGAAAGGGTCCTGGTGCCCAGCAGCATCAGTATATTTACTTCCTCAATTCTATGGTGCGCACCAAATGGTTTCCAAATTGTTAAACCAATATCACTACTGGCAAAAAAAATTGTAAAGCTTACAAATTTCTTGGAGTTTTTCTTTGTTTGCATTTTTTTTTAAACTGGTTGTGTTTTGGTTCTTTGTTTGTGTTTAGAGTATATCCTGAGAGTATAGAGTTGGAGTATTATGTTCCAAAGTTATTGGGTACTTTTTTTTCTTTACCGTGATTATGTTATCATTTGATATATAGTTAAGTTCATCGTCTATATTTCGTATGAGGATATAGTTGATTTATTCTTTAAAAAAATTTTTTTTCTGACTATGTAGAATATTAACTGAGTATAAAAATCAAAACTGTATAAAGACATATACTCAGATTCCTTCCTTATGCCTTCCATCCTATTCCTACCTGCTGTAGGTAACCAATATATCATACTTGTGGTCTGGTTTTTATTTTTTACTTTTTTGCAAAAATAAACACCTCCCGGTATAAATTCTTGTTTCCCTTTATTCAACATAAGGTACTGTGCTCTGTATTCTTTAGCACCTTGATTCTTTTCACTTAATAATATATCCTGGAAATCACTACCTATCACATCATAGGACTCATCCTCATTTTATTTGTTTATAGCTATATAATATTTTACTGTGTGGATGAACCATCATTTTTGCAATCAGTCTCCAGTATTTTGCTATTGCAAATAATGTGACAATAAGTAACTTTATATATCTGTATCTATATAACTATATGGACTTTTTGCATGTTACTGCAGGTATGTCTTCAGGGCAAATTCCTAGCAGTAAGGTTGTTGGGTAAAGTTGTGTCTGTTAGATACTTCAAAATTCTCTTGAAGGAATCATACCATTTCTCATTCCCACCAATAATGTATGAGAGTGCCTGTTTCTCCATAGCATTGCCAGTAGAGTATTTTGCCAAGCTTTTGAATTTTTACCAATCTAATAGATGAGAAATGAGAGTGTATTTTAAATTTGTATTTCTATCACTACAAGTGAAATTGAGCTTTTCATATGTTTAAGCATCATTTGTATGTCTTTTTTCATGAATAGTCTGCTCTACTCTTTTGTCCAGTCTTTTAATGGTTGTTGGTCTTTTATTCTCTTTTACTTGGAAGAGCTCTTTATATATTAGAAATAGCAGCCCTTTATCTATGGTGCAGATATTTTCTTTCAGTATGTCATTGATTGGTCTTTTGACTTGGCTTGTGGTACGTTGCCAATAACATTTTTTTTTTAAGAAAAATAATATTATAGGACATAAATATTATGTACACATGAATGTGAATGAACAGTGTACTCAAAAGTTAAACTTGAACTCTTCTTTGAAGATCTCAAGGAATCCCTGAGAAAAATAGGAATAAATTATTGTACCTAGTAAAATGTTTCTTTCAAATGTAGTTAAATATGATGACTATTATTACAGTTTATTTTCTTTTTAAAAAAAATAAATTTCTTTATTTATTTTTGGCTGCGTCAGGTCTTCGTTGCTGCTTGTGGGCTTCCTCTAGCGGTGGCAAGTGGGGGGCTACTCTTCGTTGTGGTGCGCGGGCTTCTCATTGTGGTTTCTTCTGTTGCGGAGCACGGGTTCTAAGCACGCAGGCTTCAGTAGTTGTGGCATGCAGGCTCGGTAGTTGTGGATCACGGGCTCTAGAGTGCAGGCTCGGTAGTTGTGATGCATGGGCTTAGTTGCTCCGCGGCATGTGGGATCTTCCCGGACTGGGGCTGGAACCTGTGTCCCCTGCATTGGCAGGAGGATTCTTAACCATTGTGCCACCAGGGAAGTCCCTACAGTTTATTTTCTAAAAAATTAAAAATAAGAAGAAACCTATTGAAAAATAAATATGGGTAGATGTAGTTATGCAATGTCATATAAGGAGATAAATTCCTAATATGAAGGTTTAGAAATTACAGAATTCAGTTTTGGGAAATTTATTCTTTTTTCTTACCAAGTTGGAAAAGAGGATTACAGTTGATTCTCATTATTTGTGGTGGTTGTGTTCTATAAAGTTACCAAACAGTGGATTAGTGAAAAATAGGCCATTGCTTTTTGGAGAAATGCAGGGTTAGGTTCCTTCAAACCTCTGGTCAGAACATTTTCATCAACTGATCAGTACAAAACCTTGTTTTATGTATGTTTTCACTTAAAGATGCCTAATTTAACATATATTGGTGATTGACTGAACTTATGACCAATAGCACTGTAACTGACTCATGCCTGAATGAAACTTACCATGTGTTTCCTACATAAGGGACATCAGGGCCTTCTTGCACTTAGGAACACTAGGCAGCACTATGCTTAGAGAACATTTTAAATAGCAAAGTCACCAATAAAAAGCCCCCAAATATGAAAAATGTACTAAATAGATCACAAAAAGGACACTTGTTTGTAGCATGAGGGCTGGAATTAGAAGGCAGAATGTCGCCTTGTTCTACCTCAGCTGGGAATGTGCATGTCAAGCAACTCACTTTTTGTAGCTCTGCATGTCTGCAGATGACCTCAGAAACACAGTATTGATTTGGGGGTTACAAATAAATTTTAGCAAGTAGGCAGAATCTGTGAATAATGAGGATTGACTGTATTTTCTGATATAAATATATTTCTCTAAAAATGATTAAGTTGGTTTTCTTGAGACAATTTGAGAATTGGAATTTTTTTTATTGGAATATAGCAAATGACTTCATGGATTTTAATACAGAATTAGAGAAGAATCTGTTTTACCACCATTTTAGAATGTGTGAAAGTGTTAAAAAACATTTTCTCCATTATCTTCAAGTTTTTGTGAGATGACTGGATATATTTTATAAACGTTAATTTAGAATTTTATTCTTGAGTGAAGGCAGTAAAGGGAAAAATAATTTTCATCCAGTGTCTTTTTAAAATACCTTTTATAAATAACCTCAAGTTCCAAAATCCACTTATTTTTGTTTCATTTGGTATAGTCTGAATGTTTACAGGAAAATAATGAAACCAAAAGTAACAATTGGCAAAAAGTGAAGTTTGCACTGGATATGGCTATTTTTTTTTTTTAGTTATTGAATGTTTTTTTTAAAAAATTAATTAATTATTTTTGGCTGCGTTCGGTCTTCGTTACTGTGCGAGGGCTTTTCTCTAGTTGTGGTGAGTGGGGGCTGCTCTTCGTCGCGCTGCATGGGCTTCTCATTGCAGTTGCTTACACTGTTGCGGAGCATGGGGTCTAGGCCCACGGGCCTTAGTAGTTGCAGCACACGGGCTCAGTAGTTGTGGCTCGCGGGCTCTAGAGTGCAGGCTCAGTAGTTGTGGCACACGGGCTTAGTTGCTCCACGGCATGTGGGATCTTCCCGGACCAGGGCTTGAACCCGTGTCCCCTGCATTGGCAGGCAGATTCTTATCCAGTGCGCCACCAGGGAAGCCCCATGGCTATATTTTTTAATGGTAGTTATCACTAAAATTATAGTCTTATTGGTGACTTTGCAAGAAACTGAGATTATTGAATTTCTTTTAAGGGAAAAATCCCATTTTAAACAGATACCTGATAAGGTGGTTTGGTGTAGCCATTCTGTCCTCCTTTTTTTTTTCCTTTTGCACTTTCCTTTCTTTCTTTTTTTTCCCCTTTTTTCCTTTAACATCTTTATTGGAGTATAATTGCTTTACAGTGTTGTGTTAGCTTCTGCTGTATAACACAGTGAATCAGCTATATGCATACGTATATCCCCATATCCCTTCCCTCTTGCGTCTCCCTCCCACCTCCTTATCCCACCCCTCTAGGTGGTCGCACAGCACCGAGCTGATCTACCTGTGCTATGCAGCTGCTTCCCACTAGCTAGCTATTTTACATTTGGTAGTGTATATATGTCATTGTTACTCTCTCACTTCATCCCAGCTTACCCTTCCCCCTCCCCGTGTCCTCAAGTCCATTCTCTACGTCTGCATCTTTATTTCTATCCTGCCCCTAGGTTCATCAGAACCATTTTTTTTCTAGATTCTATACATATGCGTTAGCATGCCATATTTGTTTTTCCCTTTCTGACTTACTTCACTCTGTATAACCAACTCTAGGTCCATCCACCTCACTACAAGTAACTCAATTTTGCTTCCTTTTAGGGCTGAGTAATATTCCATTGTATATATGTGCCACATCTTCTTTATCCATTCATCTGTTGATGGACATTTAGGTTGCTTCCATGTCCAGGCTGTTGTAAATAGTGCTGCAATGAATATTGTGGTACATGACTCTTTTTGAATTACAGTTTTCTTAGGATATATGCCCAGTATTGGGATTGCTGGGTCGTATGGTAGTTCTATTTTTAGTTTCTTAAGGAAACTCCATACTGTTCTCCTTAGTGGCTATATCAATTTACATTCCCACCAACAGTGCAAGAGGCTTCCCTTTTCTCTGCACCTTCTCCAGCATTTATCATTTGTAGATTTTTTGAAGATGGCCATTCTGACTGGTGTGAGATGATATCTCATTGTAGTTTTGATTTGCATTTCTCTAGTGATTAGTGATGTTGAGCATCCTTTCATGTGTTGGTTGGCAATCTATATCTTCTTTGGAGAAATGTCTATTTAGGTCTTCTGCCCATTTTTGGATTGGTTTGTTTTTTTTCTTTTGGCGGTATGCGGGCCTCTCACTGTTGTGGCCTCTCCCGTTGTGGAGCACAGGCTCCAGACGCACGGGCTCAGTGGCCATGGCTCACGGGCAAATGGGTGATGAATTTTGTCAAAAACTTTTTCTGCATCTATTGAGATGATCATGTGGTTTTTATACTTCATTTTGTTAATATTGTGTATCACATTGATTGATTTGCATATATTGAAGAATCCTTGCATTTCTGGGATAAACCCCATTTGATCATGGTGTACTATCCTTTAATGTGCTGTTGGATTCTGTTTGCTAATATTTTGTTGAGGATTTTTGCATCTGTGTTCATCAGAGATATTGGCCTGTAGTTTTCTA
>NW_020172644.1:325733-398667 GCF_003031525.2 Neophocaena asiaeorientalis asiaeorientalis
CTCTCAACCACTGCGCCACCACGGAAGCCCCCTGTTGGAAGATTTTTAATCACAGTTTCAATTTCAGTGCTTGTGATTGGTCTATTTATATTTTCAGTGTCTTCCTGGTTCAGTCTCAGAAGGTTGTGCTTTTCTAAGAATTTGTCCATTTCTTCAGGTTGTCCATTTTATTGGCATATAGTTGCTTGTAGTAATCTCTCACGATCCTTTGTATTTCTGCAGTGTCAGTTGTTACTTCTCCTTTTTCATTTCCAATTCTGTTGATTTGAGTCTTCTCACATTTTTTCGTGATGAGTCTGGCTAATGGTTTATCAATTTTGTTTATCTTTTCAAAGAACAAGCTTTTAGTTTTATTGATCTTTGATGTTGTTTCCTTCATTTCTTTTTCATCTGTTTCTGATCTGATCTTTATGATTTCTTTCCTTCTGCTAACTTGGGGTTTTTTTGTTCTTTCTCTAATTGCGTTAGGTATAAGGTTAGGTTATTTATTTGAGTAGTTTCTTGAGGTAGGATTTTATTGCTGTAAACTTCCCTCTTAGAACTGCTTTTGCTGCATACCATAGATTTTGGGTTGTTGTGTTTTCATTGTCATTTGTTTCTAGGTATTTTCTGATTTCCTCTTTGATTTCTTCAGTGATCTCTTGGTTATTTAGTAGTGTATTGTTCAGCCTTCATGTGTTTGTATTTTTTACAGTTTTTTTTTCCTGTAATTGATATCTAGTCTCATAGTGATGTGGTTGGGAAAGATACTTAATATGATTTCAGTTTTCTTAAATTTAGTAAGGCTTGATTTGTGACCCAGAATATGGTCTGTCCTGGAGAATGTTCCATGAGCACTTGAGAAGAAAGTGTATTCTGTTGTTTTTGGATGGAATGTCCTATAAATATCAATTACATCCATCTTGTTTAATGTGTCATTTAAAGCTTGTGTTTCCTTATTTATTTTCATTTTGGATGATCTGTCCATACGTGAAAGTGAGGTGTGAAAGTCCCCTACTATTATTGTGTCACAGTCGATTTCCCCTTTTATGGGTGTTAGCATTTGCCTTATGTATTGAGGTGCTCCTATGTTGCGTGCATATATATTTATAATTGTTATATCTTCTTCTTGGATTGATCCCATGATCATTGTGTAGGGTCCTTCCTTGTCTCTTGTAACATTCTTTATTTTAAAGTCTATTTTATCTGATATGAGTATTGCTACTCCAGCTTTCTTTTGATTCCCATTTGCATGGAATATCTTTTTCCATCCCCTCACTTTCAGTCAGTATGTGTCCCTAGGTCTGAAGTGGGTCTTTTGTAGACAAGCATATATATGGGTCTTGTTTCTGTATCCATCCAGCCAATCTATGTCTTTTGGTTGGAGCATTTAATCCATTTACATTTAAGGTAATTATTGATATGTATGTTCCTATTACCATTTTCTTAATTGTTTTGGGATTGTTTTTGTAGATCTTTTCTTTCTCTTGTATTTCCTGCCTAGAGAACTTCCTTTAGCATTTGTTGTAAAGCTGGTTTGGTGGTGCTGAATTCTAATAACTTTTGCTTATCTGTAAAAGTTTTAATTTCTCTGAATGAGATCCTTGCTGGGTAGAGTAATCTTGGTTGCAGGTTTTTCTCCTTCATCACTTTAAATATGTCCTGCCAGTCCCTTCTGGCTTGCAGAGTTTCTGCTGAAAGATCAGCTGTTAATCTTATGGGGATTCCTGTATGTTATTTGTTGCTTTTCCCTTGTTGCTTTTAATATTTTTTCTTTGTATTTAATTTTTGATAGTTTCATTAATATGTGTCTCGGTGTGTTTCTCTTTGGGTGTATCCTGTGGGTGGTACTCTCTGCTTCCTGGACTTGATTGACTATTTCGTTTCCCATGTTCGGGAAGTTTTCAACTAATCTCCCAATATTTTCTGAGACCTTTCTCAGAACACTCTTCTTCGTTCTCAAGCCGGCTGAGTTCCCCCCATCCTCCTTTCCATTCTGCAGGCTTGCCAGCTTTTTCTGTCTCAGAGTCTTTACACTTGTTCTGCCTTTCACCTGAACACCTTTACCCCTGCATAGCTGCTTTTTTCTTGTCTTCAGGTTTCAGCATAAATGTTACTTCCTGTGAGAGATCTCTTCAGGTCATCCTGCTAAAGTTACTCTCTCATTTCACCCTGTGTTATGAAACCTTTTTGTATCACGATCTGAATTTACCTTCTGTGTCCCTTTATTTTCAAGGGATCTTGTTTGTTTTGTTCACTGCTGTTTCCCCAGTGCCTGGCATACTGTATTTTGAAAATAATTGTTATATTCCTTGTTTCACTCAGTTTTAGAAATAAGTTTTTAAAATCTTCAGAGCACTACTATATTTATGATGAATAAGATCATTGGATTTTGTCCATTCTAGCTAGGAAACCATTGACTGCAGTAGTTTCACAAGCTATACCAAAGTCTCCTCATCTGAACCAGGATCCTCAACAGGTACATTTTTTTCTGTCAGTGTATTTATTATTTTGATATAGAATGTTCTATAATTTGTAATGATACTATAGAAATACAGGGGTCTGAAGCTATGTTGGTTCATGACCTCTCCTGTATCTTAGTGATTTTTTTTTTATTGCATTGCTTGGCCTAAAGAAACCTAGCAGTTCCATTTATTTAGTTAGTAGTATTAAAAACTTAGTAATTTGGTAAGCATTTTGTCTTTTTTTTCCAGTGTTATTGAGATATAATTGACCATATAACATTGTATTAGTTTAAGATGTACAACATAATGATTTGATATATGCATATACTGTGAAATGGTTATGATAAGCATTTTATTTTTAAATAAACACAGTTACTAATGGAATGCATGCACTTGTTGGGCACTGTGCAACTTCTCAAAGCTTGGAATAGATTCAGTTTCTGGGTCCACATTGATTTTTGTATGGCAATTGATTTTTATCATAGCCATTTCCTAAAACCCAGTCACAAAGATATGATGTCACTGACAGAAATGACGTGAAATCTGATGTTGAAACTGAACTACCTTGAGTTTGCAGTTTGTTCCGTTTCTGACAGATGTCTAATGACACTGTGTTTCCCTCAAATTTAAAATATCTTGTGGAGCCTCTGTTGAGTTCACTGTGGCACCCCAAAGTACCTTGTTACAGCAGTTTGGGAACCATGGAAATAATATAAAAAATAATAGTACTAATTAGGATGAAATGAAATTCGACAATAAGTTATCTAGGTTAGTGTTTCTCAGTGAAGATGCTTTTAGCACTTTTGAAGAGACAGTTCTTTCCTTGTTTCATTTACCCCCAGTTTGTATCATATTCTATTTTCCATGTTACTGTTTTTTTAATAATATCAATTTTTTCCTCCTTTTTCTTTTAAATACAGAAAAAGGTAAAGAAAAAATAAAACTTACCATACCACCTGGAGATAATTACTATTAACATTTCCAGCATTTTTGGCCTAATTTTAAAAATATGGTCAGATTGATGGGTACAAATAGTTTTATATCCTTTCTCCTTAATATCATATTGTATTTTCTCACATTATTAAGAACACTTACACATACCTTTTAAAGGTTACTTATCATTTCATCTCGTGGATATCCTATGCTTTGGACAAACAGTTCCCTATTTTGGACATTTAGATCATTTCCAGCATTTTGCTTTTGTAAATAAAACTTTAGTAGATGTTTTTGCACATAAATTATTGTTTACGTTTAGTTATTTCCTTAGATTTGATTCTTAGAAATGGAACTGATAATTTGAGAGGCCAAGAACAACTTTCTTAGATTGTTGATATAAGTCAAATCAAAATATCTCAATGTTTTACAATATGGATATTTGTTTCATTTCATATTTACCAGTACTGAGATCTTTTAAAATTCTTCCTAAGTGAAATAGTATTTAATCGACACTTAGTTTTTATTTCTTTGATTATTAGTAATGGTGACCTTATATTTCTTATGTCTAAAAAAATCTGTATTTTATTTTCTAAGTTACTATTACCTTTTAGCTTATCTTATATTAATGTTCTATTCCTAAGATGATAAAAGAAAATGAAGTTGAACCAAGTAAATCACTTCAGTCTTTGCAGGTGAGTTAACTTTTAAAATGTAACATAGCCAGAAATTGTATTCATATATATAGGTATGGCATGTAGTTATACGTTTGTATTCTATATTGCCAGTTTTCAAATTTATTTGTAATTAG
The DNA here is from genome assembly GCF_003031525.2 of Neophocaena asiaeorientalis asiaeorientalis. Classification (NCBI taxonomy): domain Eukaryota; kingdom Metazoa; phylum Chordata; class Mammalia; order Artiodactyla; family Phocoenidae; genus Neophocaena; species Neophocaena asiaeorientalis. Next base: position 329,922 of record NW_020172644.1, read on the forward strand.
TTACCCTTTTATACTCATTTAGATGAGTCTACTGTCTTGTATAAGTGTCCTGTGTAGTCAGTAGAATTTGGGTAAATAACAAATATTTTATCATAAAGCTAATTTTTCAAACTTGCAAGCATTACCTAATCCAAGAATTGTCATTGACAATTACAACTGCATCTGCAGGCTCTGTTGCCTAGAACAGTACAAAATAAAACAAAATCCATTGTGGTGACTCAATCATTTTTCACCCTTATATTACAAGATCAAGTATAAAATAATGAACAGTCAGCAGCTGCTTACAAATGATCACATTCTTACTGGGTTTTTTTCACTTGAAAAAAATACGGTTTAGGGCTTCCCTGGTGGCGCAGTGGTTGAGAGTCCGCCTGCTGATGCAGGGGACATGGGTTCGTGCCCCGGTCTGGGAGGATCCCACATGCCGTGGAGCGGCTGGGCCCGTGAGCCATGGCCACTGAGCCTGCGCGTCCGGAGCCTCTGCTCCGCAGCAGGAGAGGCCACAACGGTGAGAGGCCCGTGTACCGCAAAAAAAAAAAACAAAAACAGAAAAACAAAAGAAAACGTTTTAAACTTTTTCAAGTATAATTATCACAAAGTATAAATTGCAAATTAACACTATCACTGTTTTTCCCTCCAGGATGAGTTGCCATTTAAATAAATGTCATATATTTTTAAAGCAAAATATTTTATAATCTCACAATAATGAAAAAGGTCTTAGAATTTTTTGCAAAAAAAAAAATTTAATCTTTTTAGCATTAATATCAAAGTACATTTGTGTTTTTATAATAGCTTTCTTGCTACAACTCTCTGAATCAAACTCTTCATACACACCTAGTGATAGAAGGAACTTTCAAAACTTAAAATTAGGGTGCTCTTAATATTTAATGCCACCTTCACCTTATTTCTGTAAGTGTGATTAGTCACACAAAGCAAAGGAGCTAGAAGATACAATATGCTAACTAATTTTTTAAACTCACTATATTCAAAAATGCTAGTTCTAAAATATGAGTTGAATGTTTTTAAGATCTACCTGATTGACAGTTGTGCTTATGTATATTGTTATAAAAGGAAAGTGACTATTATTTGAATAAATACACTATTTTACCTCTTTTAGTGGCAAATTTTTTCTCCATATTTGTTAAACATAAAGAAATTACTTCTACAGTTGAGTTCATTTTCTGAGTCTGTAGTTCATATTAGAAATTATGGCTATTTTATATAGTTACTTGATGAACTAAAAATGACTAGTTGCTGTTGTCTGTATCTTGTGTTTTATGGTGGCTAGAAGATGATTCTCTCTTTAAATAAACTATTACACTTCTTTAATTTTACACTAATTTTTGAATTAAATAATCTGCATTAACATAAATATTAGTATGGGATTTATAACATACCCAGCAATGTTAAAAAAGAATTCAATTAAAAGTTTAGAATTCCAATTTTCTAATATGCTGAGTTTTTAAATTAACTAGTATAGTACTTTCTCTGCTAGAGCACTCCTTTGCCAGGGGTTGCTTATTGTATGTATGTATATAGAGAAGCAAGATGGAGATGACAAGTATCATCATTTTGAAAGGGCAGACTTAACTTTAAGTTTGAGCAATATTTTCCCATCAAACTCATAAACACCTACAAAACTATTTTAGCTAACATACTTATTGATATTTTATCCTAGTTCTTTTCCTTGGGCAGTGAAGAAGAGACTGCTTTTCTAGCTGTTATTCCTAAACAAATGGAGAGAGAAACCTCTGACCCCAAGGTAAAATTTGTGAAGAATTGATTTTCTAAGCCACAGTGTTTTCCTGCTGTTTTTTTACACAACTATCAGAGTTTTCATAAGCAGAAGATTAGTGAGCAAAATGAATTAACCTGGTTTTAAGAACAAGAGACACTAATGACTCCTACCCCTTTTTTTGGTCTTGAGCCCTCTCTCTGTTACTAATGAACTAATAATGCATTATGTATGCATAGGATATCCTAGGGATTGGGCACAAAGATATGTAAAGTACAGTTAATGAATGTTCTGTGTAGAACAAAGTGAAGATGTTTATAACTTTTAATTCATTATAGTTTACTCCACCACTTTTACTTCAGGCTGAAGGGATAGAAGTATATATAACCCAAGCTCTGAGTAATGCTACCCACTCCACAGCAAAAATTGATAGAGACAACAGCATATAAATGGTTGGGTTTTGTAAATAGTGATTCTATTCTTAAAACTCAACAGATCTCTGGAAAGGATCTACATAGCATCAAAGAAAGCAAGGCACCTGTTTGCTTGTAGAGAATTTGTATTCCACATGAAACAAAGCAGAAATATACAGTCTTTAAAGGTTTAGACTTTTTTTATTGATATATGTTATGTTTTAAAATTCAGAATAATGTTTTCAACAAAACTCTTGTTTCAGAGGCAATTTAGTTCCTTTCAAATGTGTGATTTAGAATCCTCATTTTTAAATAAGAGAATATTCAGATTATGTATTTTTGTCATTCTATTAATTTATCAGTTAGAAATAAATTCATTCTTTATGTACATTCCTTTGACTCTACATACTCTTATTTTTCCACATGCTGGGTAGGCTTTGTCACCCTGCACAGAGTAAAAATCCTAGAACCCTCAATGGGGCAGCAGAGAAAGTCATCTGAAGTCTGAAAGCAGACCAAGTCTCTGAGGGGGTGAAAGCACCCCTCTGAGGTACATGTCTGTCTTGGTACTTTTAGGCCTTTGTGTTCAGAGCTATAGGATCAGATCATCTGGGAAGCTGGGAACCCAGCATCCCTCTTGCTAATAGCCTGATAGTTTACAAAACCCTTAAAGGAAAATGCTTCCTCTGTTCCTTCTCTCTTCCCTTCCTATTATCATGTGTTTATTGATTGCCTCCTGTATTCCAAGCATGGTATTAAATGCAGGTGATATCCTGATGAAGCAAGCAGAAGAGTCTTTGCCCTCAAGGAGCTTGCAGTACAGTTAGTATACAGATAAGAAGAAACTTCATTGTAGTGTAATGTGATGTCTATAATGGAAAGTTGTGGGGAATTCCCTGGCAGTCCAGTGGTTAGGACTCCACGCTTTCACTGCGAAGGGCCCGGGTTTGATCCCTGGTCAGGGAACTAAGACTCCACAAGCCATGCAGTGTGGCCAAAACAAAAATAAAAAACCAAAAATGTTGTGTGATGTATAGTGGAAGCATAGAGGAAGGAGCACCTGTGTCTTTCTGGCTTAATCAACCCATTATCAATACACTCCTTGTGTTTGTAAAAAGACAAAAAAAAACATACTTATTAATGTTGACCTTGAATGCAGTTAAATCATTGCACTTTATTTATTTTTTAATGTTTTATTTATTTATCTTTGACTGTGTTGCTGTGCGCGGGCTTTCTTCTAGTTGCCACTAGCAGGGGCTGCTCTTCGCTGTGGTGCTCTGGCTTCTCATTGCAGTGGCTTCTCTTATTGCAGAGCATGGGCTCTAGGCGCGTGGGCTTCTGTAGTTGTGGCACGCAGGCTCAGTAGTTGTGGCACATGGGCTTAGTTGCTCCACGGCATGTGGGATTTTCCCGGACCAGGACTGAAACCCATGTCCTCTGCATTGGCAGGCGGATTCTTAATCACTGTGCCACCAGAGAAGCCCCAATCACTGCACTTTAAATTAGTCTACCCTTAACATATTTTAGGATAATAGGAATATTTCCTGGTTTTCAGTATTAGTCTCTTAGCAATTATTTACATTAATATTCAATAGAAAGCCGAATTATGCATTATTTTCTTTGTATGTGTGTATTGTAAATATGTATACTTATGTAATACTCATTTTTAATAATTTACTATAGCCTGTTGAATTTCAAGGGCATCAAGTGAAAGGATCAGCTGCTAGTGCTGTGATAGTGAGAGGACACAGCTCACAGCTTGAATGCAGTCAGTTTCCAGATAGCATTGTGTATGAAAACTGCACGACAAACAGTTGTTTTTTGACACCAGAGTTGCCTAGCACTTGTATGCAGATTGACTTCTTTCAGGTAAAAAAATATATATATATATATTTAAAATTTATTTTATTTATTTATTTTTGGCTGCATTGGGTCTTCAGTTGCTACGCATGGGCTTTCTCTAGTTGCAGTGAGTGGGGGCTACTGTTCGTTGCAGTGCGTGGGCTTCTCATTGTGGTGGCTTCCCTTGTTGCGGATCATGAGCTCTAGGCACGCGGGTTTCAGTAGTTGTGGCACGTGGGCTCAGTAGCTGTGACTCACGGGCTGTAGAGCGCAGGCTCAGTAGTTGTGGCACACGGGCTTAGTTGCTCCGTGGCATGTGGGATCTTCCCGGACCAGGGCTCGAACCTGTGTCCCCTGCACTGGCAGGTGGATTCTTAACCACTGCACCACCAGGGAAGCCCTTAAAAATATTTTTATAGCTGCATCTTGCCAAATCATTTTCTTTATGTCAATACTAAATTTTGTAAAGAGAGTATATTTAAATCTTTGTACAGTTGTAAGTTAAAAAAAAGTTTAGTAAATTGACAAGAAATATCATATCTTAAATCAAACTAAATAAGACAAAAATATTTGAAAGATTTACTGTCTTTTTAGGATCAGGAATTTAAAGGATTACTTTTCGCTTCAGACAATAGTAGAAATTTATGACAAGAACAGATAGGCAGATTACATGTAGAAAATATATTTAACAGCTAGCAGATTTTTTTTTCCTTCTAATATCCACCCCTCTCCCCACTAAGTAGGACACCAAGTACCTCTCATTGCTACCCAAATAGAAAAGGTTATGGAGAAAGGATGTATGCATATATTTGAAACAGTAACTGTTAAAGAGACTTTTTTAAACTTTTCCCTTTTTTGTTAAAGCATAATGCACATACAAAATAAGTGCACAGATTGTAAGTGCTCAGCCCAATAATTACCACAAAGTGAACACACCCATGTAACCTCCACCCTTAAGAAATAGAGCATTACCACCATCTCAGAAGTACCCCTTCTGCCCCCTTTCAATCACTACCCCTTCCATTCTCCCCAAAGATAACCACCATTTTGACTTATAATACCATATATTAGTTTCGCTTTTAAAACTTTAAATAGAGTAATACACAGTTTTTTTGTGTGTGTCTGCCTTCTTTTGTTCAACATTGCAGTTTTGAAATTCATCCATGTTGTTGTTTGTCGCTGTAGTGTATTCATTTTCGTTGCTGGTGTAGGATTCCATTGTGTAAATACACCCCAATACATTCTTCAGTTGTTTAGGTCGTTTGCCTTTGGAGGTTATCACAGATAATACTGCTGTGAATAATCATGTACTGCTGTGATATATCATGAATGTGTATACGCATGACATGCTTCTGTTATTTACACTACCTAGAAGTGTGATTATTGGGTCACTAGATATGCATGTCTTTACTTTTAGTAGGTAATGCCAAACTGCTTTCCAAAATGGTTATTAGAGTTTATATTTTCTATCAGGAATGTATGAGGGTCCCCATCACTCTATATCTTCATTAACACTTGGTGCTGACAGTTTTTTGTTTTGAATTTTAGCTATTCTGGTGGGTATGTAGTGTTATTTCATTGTGGTTTTAATTTGCATTTTCCTGCCTAATAATGAGGTTAGGACCTTTTTGTATATTATTAGCCTTCTCTGTATCCTCTCTCATGAAGTGTTTGTTAAGCTTTCTTCCTCAGTTTTTAATTGGCATGCTTACCTTCCCTGACTCTGACTTATCTTTCATTCTTAATGATGCCTTTGATGAATGGAAGTTTATAATTTTCAATACAATACAGTTTATCTGTTGTTTCCTTTCTGATTATTGCTTTTTTGTCTTATTTTAGAAGTCTTTCTCTACCCTCAGGTCATAAAGATACTCTCATGTTATCTTGTAGAAGTTTTATTATTTTGCCTTTCACATTTTGATCTGTAATTCACCTATAATTGATTTTTTTTTTTTTTTTTTTTTTGGTACGCGATCCCCTGCATCGGCAGGCGGACTCCTAACCACTGCACCACCAGGGAAGCCCTTCACTTGGATTTTTAATGTTATGTTTAGTGGAATATTCTTTTATATTTATTTGAGCATAGTGTTTTATTGTATATCATACTGTTTTGTTTTCTTGTCTTTCTGTGAACACAATACTTTTTGTTAACCTTTTTAAATTTTTTAATTTAATTTAATTTTTTTATACAGCAGGTTCTTATTAGTCATCAATTTTATACACATCAGTATGTACATGTCAATCCCAATCGCCTAATTCATCCCACCCCAGCCCCCCCATGGCATTCCCCTCTTGGTGTCCATACATTTGTTCTCTACATCTGTGTCTCAACTTATGCCCTGCAAACCGGTTCATCTGTACCATTTTTCTAGGTTCCACGTATATGCGTAAATTTTGCTTCGTCCTTAATTTTCTCCCACCAAAAGTATCAGCTTCTGTGAAGGCACTGTCAGTGGCTTCATGTTTGTTGTATTTCCAGTGCCTCACTCTGTGCCTGACAAATAGAAGCTATCCATGAATACCTTTTTTTGTTTTTAATTGGAGTATAGTTGCTTTACAATGTTTTGTTAGTTTCTGCTCTTTATTAATCTTTATTTTTGGCTTTATTGGGTCTCCCTTGCCGCACATGGGCTTTCTCTAGTTGCGGTCAGTGGGGGCTACTCTTCGTTGCGATGCCCAGGCTTCTCGTTGTGGCTTCTCTTTGCAGAGCATGGGCTCTAGGCGCCGGGCTTCAGTAGTTGTGGCACACGGGCTCTGTAGTTGTGGCTCGTGGGCTTCAACAGTTGTGGCTCGTGAGCTCTAGAGAGCAGGCTCAGTAGTTGTGACGCACAGGCTTAGTCGCTCCATAGCATGTGTGATCTTCCCAGACCAGGGCTCAAACCCATGTCCCCTGCGTTAGCAGGTGGATTCCTAACCACTGTGTCACCAGGGAAGTCCCCACAGTACATTTTTTTCAATGCTAAATCCTAGTGTGATCTTTCTGAAGGCATTTAAACAGCAGAATTGCTTAATATGTCTAATGTTAACAATGCACAAAGTCATATTTAAGTCATCATTATTTGAATAGTATTACTACTTTGCATATAGTTGCACTTGCACAGGCAAAGACAACTATGTCACAGATGTTGCCTGTGCTATTAGAGATGTAAAAATGTCATTTTTGAGGTGCATCCCTATTTCAAAGTTGTTAAGATGTAAGAAGCTTGAGTCATAAGAATTGATGAAATATAATGTACCCTGCTTTTCCGGAATGGAACTGGCTTTATAACATATTTCTTTCTGTTTGTCTATGTCTCAAGTTATAACTATAAACTATATGTGTAGAGAGAGATAGGTAAATATATGGATATGCACACACATTTTTTCTGAACTGATAAGTAGATCTCTATTTTCTAGTTCCCAGATGAAGAAAACTTTCCAAAAGGAGGTACTAGCTTTAATATTGAAGAGAATTTTCAAGTGACAGCTGAGTCTAATAAGGACTCAGTTGAAAATGATTGTAAGTAAATTATAAATAAAATGTAACATTAAGAAGTTATTTGACATTGAACAAACTATATAAAGATCCATGCTTTTTTTTCCCCCCACAGCAATTTTAGATTTCCCTCCTAAAGATTCAGAACATTTATATAATTATTTGGATTATAATTTTAAATCAACAGAGAGGACTTCGTGGGAAGCAAATAAGGTATAATGTAAACAAAGGTTTTTTTGTTGGTTTTGTTGCCTGCACCCTGCGGCTCATGGGATCTTCGTTCCCTGACCAGGGATTGAACCCAGACCCCAGCAGTGAAAGTGCTGAGTCCTAACCATTGGCCCACCAGGGAATTCCCTAAACAAAGTTTTAACAGTTGTGAGTAAAAAATGTTTGTGGTCTTATAAGAAATGACTCTACTAAAAACTAAAATGATAAAAATCTTAAGACTAGATGATTTTTTTAACATGATCAAGAAAGTTTATGAACAACCAACCATGATTATTTTAGTAATGAAACAGCACAGTATAATTTTTGTTAGAATAAATAACAAAATGTGGATTACTGCTATCTTCTTTGTTATTCAGATGTTTTATTTTTTGCAATGTGACATGAAATGCGAGGCATACATAATTAGAAAGGAAAAAATAGAATTAGATGAATCAATTAAAAATGAGTGCTTCCCTGGTGGCGCAGTGGTTGGGAGTCCACCTGCTGATTCAGGGGACATCGGTTCGTGCCCTGGTCCAGGAGGATTCCACGTGCCGCGAAGCGGCTGGGCCCATGAGCCATGGCCGCTGAGCCTGTGCGTCCGGAGCTCCGCAGCGGGAGAGGTCACAATAGTGAGAGGCCCGCGTACCACAAAAAAAAAAAAGAAAAAAAAAAGAGAGGTTTAAAAATAATTTTGTAAAGGAGCTGAAGATAAGATAAACTTGAAAAGTTAATAGCTTTCTTAAACCAAGTAGAAAATATACCAGAAAAAGAGTCCCAAGAGTAGTAACAAATGATATGCAATGAAGTGCCTAGGCATGATCTTAATTGGAAATGTGTGGAACATGTGTGAAATGAGCAATGAAATTTTACTGTGAAATATAAAATTTATGAATAAATAGGAATTCAGCAGTGTTTACTGAATGCCTTCTGTAGGTCAGGAACTTGTAAGACTTGGATATAGAGTGTTGGACAAAACAGGAATGATCTCTGATTTTAAAGGCCAGCAGGGGAGAGAGATGTTACTCAAGAGAACAAACAAACTGAGATAACCGCTATACAGAAAAGTTATGAAGATACTCTGAAATTATAGGGGAATCTACTTTATAGATGATTAGGAAGGCTTCTCCAGCTGTGGCAGCAGTAGGGGGAAGAACATACCACGTACAGAAACAGCAAGTGTAAATACCCTGCGATTGAAAAGAGTTGGGTGGGTTCAAGAATGTGAAAGGAGATCAAAGTAGCTGGATTGTGGAAAGTGACAGGGAAAGTGGTAATTAAATGAAATTGGGAAAGGGAGCAGGACCAGACATACAAAGCCTTGCAGGTCAGGTTAAGAACTTTGATATTGCTCTGTGTTCCCCGGGGAAATCACTGAAGGGTTTTCAGCAGAACACCCATTACATTTACATTTTTAAGAGATCTTGCTGGCTGCTGGGTGGAAGATGCATGTGATGGGCACTGTGGTGGAAGCCAGGGAACCAGTCAAGAGGAGCCGTAGACGATAGTGACTTGAAGTAGAGATTGTGGCAGTGAAAGTGTAGAGCAGTTGATAAAGAGATTTAAGATAAATTTTTGAGTTAGAAGCATGGATGTTGCTGGATTGGATGTAGAGAGTAGGATGAAGGAAGGGCAGGAGAAAGACTCTTGGCTTTTTTGACTTAACAGCGTGGACTGAGGTGGGCTTTACTGAGTGGAGTAAGATGCAGGACTCTATTAGTTGGCTAGGGTTGCTGTAACAAAATACCACAGGATAAGTGGCTTAAACAACAGAAATTTATTTTGTAACAGTTCTGGAAGGTAGAAGTTCAAGATCAAGTTTCTGGTGAGAACTATTCCTGGCTTACAGATGGCTACTTTTCACTATGCCCTCTCACTATGTCCTCACATGTCCTTCCTTGGTATGTGCACATAGAGAGAGAGAGAGAGAGCAAGAGAGAGCACAGCGAGTGAGAACTCTCTTGTTATAAGGACGCTAATTCTGTCAGGTTAGGGCATCACTCTCATGACCTCATTTAGCCTTTATTACCTCTTAAAGGCCCTGTCTCCAAATACAGTCACACTGGGGGACAGGGAAAGGAAGAAAGCAATAAAGGAAGAAAGCTGTTGAGTCCAGCTGGGAACCCTCTAAGAGGCCTATAAAACAAAACTCAGAATTGTTTTGTTTTATAGAATTGTCCTCCCAAAGAATGAGGAAAGTAAGGTATTTATGCACCAATTCCCACCCCTCTTTGGCTGAAGATTACTCCTGGGCATATTAACCACCTGGCACTTCTGGTCTGCCCTACCTGCTGTCCCAGCGCACTCCCCCAGCCGCTGTCCTCAGGCAGAATGATGCAGATGCTAGAGGTAGGAAGCCTGGGACAGGTAGGGGAGCAATTCCCCAACTGTAGATGACCTCATAGATGGGCCAAGGAGACATGGCCAGGACAGCAGCAGCGTCTGCTACAGTGGTTAATGGTGTAAAGTTTAGGAAGTTTTCAGTGGGCTGTGCTTCCTGCCATGTGGAGGAATCTGGTCTACCGGGAAAGAGAGAGAAGCAGACTTTCAGAGAAAGAGACAGAGTTAGTGACAGCAGTGTAAGCCCTGATTCCAGCTGCCTGTGAGGCCCAAGCCCCAGTTTTGTCTGTTCAATTAGTATTAGATTTTTAGGGTGATTAATTTCTGGAAGCAGCAACAAAATTAAATACTGTTCTAAGGAGAATAACATAGAGAATAATATGACTGTTCAGATGTGGAATATATCAAAAAGGTCCTCCTAGACCTGAGGACCTAAGAGAAAGCTGTCCTTGGGTTTTCAGGAAGTTTTACCTTCACAGCTCCAAACATAAGATCTGATTAAGCCTGAGACCCTTAGACTGGAAACTGATCTTCACAACCAAATCCCCATAACCCAGATCAATCCAAATCAGAATCTGACCCATTTCAAGTAAATCCAACAGGTTTTATGTTCTGTATTTCACTTTCTATTATTCTTGTTTATTGTAGTGAGTTTATTCTGTCCTGCCCCTTTTGGAGGAAGCTTTGCCCCACTATAGCTCTACACAATGTGCTTGAAAGCATTATTTTTACAATAGTTATTATAATTCATTCAAACTATAGGGGAAAAGATTTTGATCTGTAGTTTTGTCTCTTCTTTCTGGATAGGTGACGTCACCAGAACAAAAGATCTCCACATTAAGCCCTGTTTCTACTTTACCTTTGAACTCAAGAGATGAAGACTTCACACTGGAATTCTCTGAGGAGTCCCTGAAAGCAAGAACTTTACCTGGTGATTTTCACTTTCTCAACTTAGACAGTTGCTACCATATGGCTGTAATCTGTCTGTCCATGTAAAGTGAAGTTTTTTATTTGAGAGACTGTTACTAAACTAAAAATAATCTTTCATTCACAGACTTGTAAAGTCTGTGAATGTAATAAATATATAAAGGAAGTTGCAACACATCGATAAATAAACCTTGAACTTCAGTCTCTGGAGAATATAAAGTTGAGAACAAAAAACTAGTTCTGGGTTCTTGTCTTAACTCTGCCAATTGGTAGTCATGTTACCTCTAGGCCTTGTTGCAATCTTATCTATAAAATGAGAATGATGAATCCCTTCTCGGCTGTAAAATACTTTGAAAACTTCAGTGTTATGTAAATATAATGTAGTAATTGGTGGGGCGCTGGTGAGTGGAAATCCTTAGCTAAGAGGGAAAAGAAAAAGAGAAAGATTTCAAGTTTATCAACCTTGGAAAAGTTTCTTTATTTTTTGGAGACTAAAACCATTAAAGTTTTTTAAAGGAAATGTGATATTTTTGTTTGTTTTGGTACAAGGCATGTTGGTACTTTTTGCTTTTTTGTATGGATACCCACTGTTTTCTAGAGATTGGGTGATGTCCGTAATACATTTTTATTTAACTAGCTTTTTTTTTCTTTAGTAATGAAAAAATCGAGTTCTCTGGAGGATAAGAACCTTCAAAGGCTTTCATTAGTAAGTGGAACCCGAGTTCCACTTATTACTTTGCCACCTGCCAGTGGGCCACCTGATGTAGATTCTTGTTCATATGTGATCGACTGTGACAGGCAAGGGTCTTCTGGTTCTCCAATATTCAACTTTTGTGAAGAGTCAGAAGTTCCTTCTTTTAGCTTTGGGTCAGAGGACCAGAGCGAAACTTCTATCTCTAAAGAATCTAAGGAAGTGACTCCGAGGGACGTTTCACTTTTTGATAATATATCTACTCAAAGCAAGTGGCTGAAATATCAAAACATACTCCAGTGCAACTTGACTACTCCAGACAGAGTTGATCAGAAAGTAACAGATGGCTTCTTTGCTGAGGCTGTTTCTGGGATGCATGTTAGTGACACGGGTGAAGGACAGAGTGGTGCTGTGAATGAAAGTTCTGTAGACTCTGGGCATTTGCAAATCATGAAACACATGCTTCAGCAACAGCAGCAGGATTTTAGCAGTCAAGATTTGGTTTCCAGAAAGAAAGCGTTTTCTTTGAATTTAAAGCAGACTTCTAAGACTGAGGAAATTCAAAATGTGTTAAGAGAGTATGCCTGCTACAACTGCAGTGTAACAGGAGATTTTCAGGTGAGGAAATGTACCCGTGTTTTGCATCTTTTTTCCAGTAGTTATTATCTGAATTTCAACAAAAGAATTACCAAAATCATGTAGGTGCAATGATTTTAGTCTCGGAGCCAATGGCTTTGTTTTTTTTTTAGAGTTTTCCAAAACTCTTGCTACACTCGCATTTTCTTTGACTTAAGATCTTTCCTAGAGTTTGTGGACGTTAAATGAAATTATATATTTGAAAGTATCTGGTGCAGTATCTGGCACGTAATAGATACTTACTAAATTATAGCTCTGTTTCTACCATCGCTTCCACTACTACAGTTACTATGATTGTTTTCATTTTTCACTCTCAGCTCAGTTTTGCTGATCAGATCATTATTAGGGTAAAGATACATCTTATTATACATTGGTTACGAACAATTCTTACTATAGTTGTAACCAGAAATAGAGATACATAATGATTCACTCACATCAGTTAAGTTTTTCCTAGCAAAAATATTTAAAAACTTATTAAGGGGCAGACAAGAAAAGTTAGTCTTATTTATCATTAAAAGTGCCATGGCATAGCCTTTCTTGCTATACTTAGTTTCTCATTTAAAATTAGAAAATGGTTTTCATGGATTCTGGAAGTCAAAAGAAAAATTTGTTTATTTCCTTTAACATATCTATGGAATTTGCTTATTAGTAAACAGTATTTTTCTGGAGTTGTTATAACAACTTGAATTATTCCATTTCAGGAGATAAATGACTCCGAGCTATGCTTCCCAAGTGGGCAGAAAATAAAATCTGCATATCTTCCCCAAAGGCAAATTCACATACCAGCTGTTTTTCAGTCTCCTGCTCATTATAAGCAAATTTTTACATCTTGTCTCATAGGTATGACTGTTATCTTTTTATTTTATTATGATTGATTGCTGCTTAATGTAAATAGTTTAGCTGTAAGAAAGTGTATCTTTTATGAATTTTTACATTAAATCGTCTCCTTGAGATTTGTTATTTTCTATATATTTAATCTAGTTTTTGACAGCAAGTTGTATTTTAATTTCAGATCAAAGTTGAGTTTTGAGTGGGAAATGACAGCATTATCTTTTTCAAGGTGTAGTTTAAAAAATTTTTTTTAACTGGAACTGTTACAGATGGTTTTGTTATGTAGGAAATTTTAAGTATGGTGCATAGTTTGTTTCGTTCAAGAGTAAAACTGGACTTAAAAAATGGATGTTAGGGCTTCCCTGGTGGCGCAGTGGTTGAGAGTCTGCCTGCTGATGCAGAGGACACGGGTTCGTGCCCCGGTCCGGGAAGATCCCACATGTCGCAGAGCGGCTGGGCCCGTGAGCCATGGCCGTTGAGCCTGCGCGTCCAGAGCCTGTGCTCCGCAATGGGAGAGGCCACAACAGTGAGAGGCCCGCGTACTGCAAAAAAAAAAAAAAAAAATGGATGTTAGTATTAGGTTATAGTTTACTGTCAAAAGGCTATTTTCAAGTTTAGCTAATACATATCTGATACAAATGTGAAATTATTTTGTATTTAATTTTCATCTGTACCTATGTATTTTTTAAAATTATCTTGAAAAATTTTTTTGTAGAACATTTAAATATATTGCTGTTTGGGTTGGCACAAAGGTTGCACAGAGCTCTTTCAAAAGTTGACATATCGTTTTACACATCATCAAACAGAGACAAACTGAAAAATGTAGAAAATAATGTGCCATCCTGCCATCATCATCAGCCTGCAAAACTTGTCATGGTTAAAAAGGAAGGTCCAAATAAGGTATTGTTCCCTCTTCCCCTCCTTTTATGAGACAAGTAAGTCTCATAAAAGGCTTAGGTACCTATTGCTTTACAACAAGCTTAAAGAGTAAGTCTTGACTGGGAGCCTTCTGCTTGAGACATTAGTAACGAACATATAGTAAACTCTCAATACATTTTTCCTGAAAGATGATTTGCATTCGACGATACAAAAATATGAGTTAAAATCAACCTTCAAGTTGCTTAGGAACTTGTTGCACAGTAGTGGATGGAGAGAGATATATAAAAGGAAATTTTATATAATACTGTAATTGATAAAGTAGGAGGGATATGCCCAAATTACAGTGAGAGCACTGAGAAGGGAATATGTCCCAACCTGAGGGCTTAGAGAATGCAGAGATGAGCCTGAAGGAAGTAAAGGTTAAAGCTGGTCTACTATGTGATCCCTAGTATGAGTAACGTAACTGATAAGGCCAGGGGAATAGAAAAGCATATTGATTTAATTTATACTGCTGATAACATTATTATGGAAGAAGTTAAGTTAGTAAAATGTTTGTAATATTGACCGATGTTCTGTACTCATAAGACTGTGCTTTCACTCATAATAATACAACTTTCCTCCATTGCTTGCATATTCCACTTCATCATTAGTTGAGTATGTAAATTTGGTTTTAAATTTAGTTTTCAAAAGCAAGGATTCATAAAAATATTATAACCATAGAATAAAATATTATAGAGCCACTAAAAGTGTTTTTTTTTTTCTTTTTAAGATTATTTGATGACATGGTTGTCATGCTCATAGTATGTTGTTGGGTATAAGAGTTAGGTTATAGACTAGAAAATGTGTTGTTATCTGAGTTTTATTAAAACAATATACATGTGTGTATCCTTGTGTGTGTGTGTGCATGCTTGCACTTACGTGAGTGAGAAAAAAGTCTGGAAAGAAATGCACGAGGGGCTTCCCTGGTGGTGCAGTGGTTGGGAGTCCGCCTGCCAATGCAGGGGACGTGGGTTCGAGCCCTGGTCCGGGAGGATTCCCACATGCCGCGGAGCAGCTAGGCCTGTGCGCCACAACTGCTGAGCCTGCGCTCCAGAGCCCGCGAGCCACAACTCCTGAAGCCCGGGCGCCTAGAGCCGGTGCTCCGCAACAAGAGAGGCCACGGCAATGAGGGGCCCGCACACTGCAGCGAAGAGTAGCCCCCACTCACCGCAGCTGGAGAGAGTCCGCGCATAGCGACAGAGACCCAATGCAGCCAAAACTAAATAAAATTTTTAAAAAAAGAGTAAATGATAAAAAAAAAAAGAAGAAATGCACAAGATGTTCCCTATAGTTGTTTTGGGGCAGCTTTCAGGTTTTCTATAGTGAACATGTTAAGTCAGAGATCAATAAATATTATTTTTCAAATAAGATTGAGTTTTCAGAATAGTGTAATTTTTGATAAAAAGTAATAAATGAAAAGTAGGTGGTTTTAAGTTTTAATTTATTGTTTAAATTAATAAAAAGATTAAGTTGTATAGCGGCTAATTTATTGGAGTACATTAATGCCAAGCAGTCTTTATAAAAGTCTTGACAAACATAGTACAAAAACAGTAAAAAAAAATAAAAATAAAAACATTATTTTTCTCACTAAAGTTTCAATATCTTTTTCCCCTTAGGGTCGTCTCTTTTATACCTGCGATGGACCCAGAGCTGACCGATGTAAATTTTTCAAGTGGCTTGAAGAAGTGACCCCAGGATATTTAACACAGGAAAAATCTCTACCTAGCATGGTTTTAAATGATATAAAAAGTATTGGCTTGTACTTAAGAAGTCAAAAGATACCCCTCTATGAGGAATGCCAGCTTTTGGTGAGGTATGTTTTATGGTGCCAAGTAATTGCCTCTAATTATATCAGAAAATAGTAACCTCACAGAATTATGATCAGTTTTCAAAGAGATTGAGATAGGAAGAATGTCTAAAAGATAGAGTACCTCATTTTTTATGACTATAAAATGGCAATAATTCCCTAAAGCTATTTTTGGCCCCCTCTAAACATTGAGCAGTGTCAGCAATATCAGGATTACTGGCGGGAATGCCATTTTTCTAAGCATTTTTACATATAATCATAATTCTAAGGGAAACCCTATCAAAAAAATCACAAGAATAATTTTTATCATCACAGGATAATACATATTGGTCATTCACAAGCCTGAACTACATAGTTTATAGGATGATAGAATGCTACTTTTTGGAAACATGTCTTACAAAAGTTGGATTACCCAAAAAGTAAATATAATGAGCATTTGCATGGTAATTTAATAATAACAGCATTTATTGGGAGTTTGTACATGCCAGGCACTCTTCTAAGCACTTTGCGTGTATTATTTCATTTAATCATCATAATTTATAAGAAATAGTAATATGATAATTTATTATTCCATTTTTACAGTTATAGAAACTGAAGTACCCTGTCTTTTAGATACTATTCCTATCTCAATCTTTTAAAACTAATGATGATTCTGTGAGGCTTGCTATTTTCTTCCTTTGACACAATGTATTTTTATTGTGTATATATGTATGAAAGTATATAAACATACACATCCCTGGTTCCTGCCTCTTCATACTGTATTTTAAAGAGTTTTTAAAAAAATTTGTACCTTCAAACTTCCAGTTATAAAATAAATAAGTCCTGCAGATGTAATGTATAGCATGGTGACTATAGTTAATATTACTTTACTGTGTATTTGAAAAGTGGTGAGAGAGTAAGAGCTCATTACAAGAAAAAATTTTTATTTGAAAAAAATTTTATACACGCAATGAGTTCTTCAGTGCTTTTTTAAAAAATTCAATTTATTTAAAAATAAAAACTTCATCCATTTTCTTCACAAGAAAAAAACTTTGTGTGGCAATGGATGTTAACCAGACTTATGCTGATAATTTCACAGTATATACATATATCAAATCATTATGTTGTACACCTGAAACTAATATAATGTTATATGTCAGTTATATCTCAAAAAAAAAATCATACCTTAATATTCAAATTCACTTTTGTCTTTTACTCATTTTGCAGAAAAGGGTTTGATTTTCAAAGAAAACAGTATGGTAAACTAAAGAAGTTTACTACTGTAGATCCTGAATTTTATAATGAACCTAAGAGCAAACTTTATCTTAAGCTGAGTCGGAAGGAAAGTTCTTCGACTTACAGCAAAGGTAAGTTGATCTGATTATGTTGTGGCTGCGTCTAGCCTTGTATCTCACTTACATACAGCCCTGTAAATTCTTTATATTAAAGAGATTTTTAAGAGTACAGTTTCATAGTACATATTGTGAATTATTGTACAATAAATTAGACCATTTCTAAAAAGCATATTTTATTTTATTCCCCCCACCCCTAAAAAGCATATTTTAAATTTTAGTTTTTTTAAAAGCTTTATTATAGGCTACCAAAAACTGTTTAATTTTGGTTAAAGAGTCACACCAAGCTCTTGGCATCATAAGTATACTGAATGAACTGTATCCTGAACCTAATATAAAAAATAAGCTGAAAATGTAATGAGTTTATTGATACTTCTGTCATTGCTGCACAATATGACAACCCTGGACCCCAAATTTTGTATATTTGGAAATAAAATCCTTAAAAATTTTTTTCTTTTTTTGGCTGCGTTTGGTCTTTGTTGCTGCGCACGGGCTTTCTCTAGTTGCAGTGAGTGGGGGCTAGTCTTCATTGCAGTGTGCGGGCTTCTCATTGCGGTGGCTTCTCTTGTTGCAGAGCACGGGCTCTAGGTGCGCAGGCTCCAGTAGTTGTGGTGCTCGGGCTTAGTTGCTCTGCAGCATGTGAGATCTTCCTGAACCAGGGCTCAAACCCTTGTCCCCTGCCTTGGCAGGCAGATTCTTAACCACCACGCCACCAGGGAAGTCCCTAAGTTGGGTTAATTTTTATCTTTGGTTTCATGACCTACGCTTGTCATTGATCCTAACCTAGCTTGCTTTTGTTATTTGATTAGTTATTTTAAATGATATAAGAAACTTTGAATCAACAAAGCAAAGCTAAATCTAGTACCTTATAGCTACCTACATTTTTTAAAAAATACATTTATTTATTTATTTATGGCTGCATTGGGTCTTAGTTGCAGTGCACGGGCTTCTCACTGCGGTGGCTTCTCTTGTTGCGGAGCACAGGCTCTAGGCGCATGGGCTCAGTAGTTGTGGCAAACAGGCTTAAGTTGCTCCACAGCATATGGGATCTTCCTGGACCAGGGCTTGAACCTGTGTCCCCTGCATTGGCAGGTGGATTCTTAACCACTGTGCCACCAGGTAAGGCCGGAATGTAGTTTTCTTTAAACAACAAGTTTTTTCCTTCATACTCATAATGGGTCAAATAATATGTGATTAAGTTATATAATTATAATAGCAAATACAACTAGTATAAATAAGTTTTAGAATAAATGCAGTTGACTCTTTGTAAACTCCACTGATGGTAGAAATAGTGCATAGATATTCTGGAAAGCAGCCTACTAGCTATGAGTGCTCAGTGTACTATGGAGAAGAAAGGAGAACGTTAATTAATCTGGAACATATGTTAAGTGGAAGTCTGTTAAGAGAACTTGTATTCTATCCATGGATTGCCAACTTTATTTGAGCATAGAAACCTTTACATGGTGGAGCATCTTTTTAGACTAA
The DNA here is from genome assembly GCF_003031525.2 of Neophocaena asiaeorientalis asiaeorientalis. Classification (NCBI taxonomy): domain Eukaryota; kingdom Metazoa; phylum Chordata; class Mammalia; order Artiodactyla; family Phocoenidae; genus Neophocaena; species Neophocaena asiaeorientalis. Next base: position 348,563 of record NW_020172644.1, read on the forward strand.
TACCCTACCTTGGGAAAATAAAATGTAGCTATAAGAGAAAAATGAGTTAGATGTTATCTTTGCTTTATTTACATTTTTTTTAAAATTATAAAGTAACTTTAAAAACATTAAACTAATTGAGTTAAAAACATGGGAATGAAATGTTATGTGTTTGGGTCTCTGGGTGGAATCTTGTTGGTGATAATAACCAAGTTTGTTTTTTTGAGAAATAATGTAGGACTAAGCATCAAAGAAATCCAAGGTAGCTTTGGATGGAGCATAGTTCTGAATCCTTTAAAAGTGTTTGTCTTTTCAGATGATCTTTGGGTGGTTTCAAAAACCCTAGACTTTGAATTGGATACTTTTATTGCATGTAGTGCTTTCTTTGGTCCATCATCTATCAATGAGGTAGAGCTACTACCTTTGAAAGGTTATTTCCCTTCGAATTGGCCCACTAACAGTAAGTATTATTATGCCCATATTAATTTGTATTAAAAAAGAATGAAAGACATGTGATGACTGTGAGCAAGAATGCTAACTTTGTGTGGGACTGTTTGATTAAAGCCAACAAAAAGCATCCACCTCTACTACCTATTATTGTGTACAGTATTCTTGAAATGTGTATGAAAGTTGAATATCTAAATATTTCTGCAGCTCAAGTCCTAGAGGGCTAACAATATAATAAAATCTTGACCCCTCACTTAAGTATTTTGTTAAAGTTGAATTTTACATGGTATATACCTGATTTCTAAAAATATAAATATTAAACATATAAATAAGAATTTTCTTAAATAATTTCTTATATCAAGTTCCAGTTCTTGATTTATTTAATCCTCTTGGTTTATTATTCTAGTAGTATACATTTAGTAAACAAATCATTTATTTTTAACGCAGGCTCAGAGGCCATGGCTCACGGGCCCAGCTGCTCCGCGGCATGTGGGATCTTCCCAGACCGGGGCACGAACCCGTGTCCCCTGCGTAGGCAGGCGGACTCTCAACCACTATGCCACCAGGGAAGCCCCAAATCATTTATTTTTACATTGAGAAGGTCTTGTAGATTTTGCAAGAGATTTCGTGAGCAGTTGAGCAGGAGGGTATGATTTTCATTTGAGGCTATTTTATCATCTGCCTTGAGAAATTCTTAATAAGACAGTAGGCTCTGAGCCTTACTTTTCTTTTAATAAAGGAAGCTTTAGTAAGCTGAATCCCTATCCAGTTCTATGAATCTGTATACTTCTCTATACATTTTGATCTCTGGAGTAATTTCTGATGGTCGAATTTGGTCCATATCTAATTAAGACACAGCATTTAACGACCCATTTCAAATATTTCATAGACATTTTTAACTTGATTTTTTTTCTTTTAGAACTGAATAAACCTAGTCAACCAGCTTGAGTTCAATAAGAGCCTAATTAAGTGAACGTTTGTCATTTTTTGAATGCATATTTTCATATTTGTTGCAGTTGTTTCCTCACCAATAAAAGCATTCTAATTTTCTGCTTTCCATATATTCCTATAAAATAATTGAGGAAGAAATGCAAGAAAATGTTAACAAATTCCATAAACACTACTGTACAATGTATGCTGATTAAATCAAACTGGCTGTTAAGCAGTGTCACCACACCCTAACTCAAAACAGTTATTCTTATTCATTAACTGACATATGGAAGTCCAAATTTGATGTTAAGTTATGCAATTTATAAAGTATGAATGAGCATGTAGTATAGTAGTTTAATGGATAAAAGGACCTCTGCATGTACTTAAGCGTTTATGTTGTGTGATTAATTCAGTAGCTGAACTCTGAGTTATGTGTACATTTAATAGAGTTTTTTTAATGGTTCATTTCATTTACATTAATGTTAATTTTCTGCATTCTGTCTACAGCAGTGGTCCATGCATTATTGGCTTGTAATGCTAGCACAGAGCTGACCACTTTGAAAAATATTCAGGACAACTTTAATCCAGCTACTCTACCTCTAACACAGTACCTGTTAACAATGTAAGTCATTGTTTACCTTTGGGTCATTGGTATTAAAAAATGATGACTAATTGTAAATATGAAAATGTTATAAAAGTACATTACATAAATTTTTGCCAACAAAGTGTTAATTTTCTTTCAGTGATTATGAGGTTACTGTTTGTCAGTGGTTCAAAAGAGAAAGGGGAATACACATCATTTCCCAACAATCCACCCATTCATCTATCTATTATTTATTTATTGTGGTAGAGTCTAGTAAGGGTTACTGCAAATCTTTTTCCTTGGTCAAGGAATAATTTCCTAAGGATCTTTTGAGTGTTTTTATTTATTTATCTGTACTTTTATGCTACAAATTATTTAACATTTAAAACATTTAAATTATGTAACATTTTACAGCTTGAATCCAGTATATATATTGATACTGATTTTATTCTTGACATAACCTATATCTCATTTTTAATTTCTCAAGCACCGTGCCCCTTTTTTAAAAATTGGGAGCGACATTATATTGAATTCACTAAAATGATAGAAAAAGTCTAGTTTCTAATTTGTAATATTATGATCTAACTTGTGGTATTTCATTTTTTTCACCATAATAAAGTCCTAGGTAAGAAAAATAAATATCCTTATCCATTATGTCATTTATCTACTTTGAAAGGAATGTATTTTTTTTTAAATTAATTTTATTTTTGGCTGCTTTGGGTCTTCATTGCTGTGTGCGGGCTTTCTCTAGTTGCGTAAGCGGGGGCTACTCTTTGTTGCAGTGTGTGGGCATCTCATCGCAGTGGCTTCTCTTGTTGCAGAGCACGGGCTCTAGGCACGCGGGCTTCAGTGGTTGTGGCTCACGGGCTCAGTGGTTGTGGTTCGCGGGCTCTAGAGTGCAGGCTCAGTAGTTGTGGCGCACGGGCTTAGTTGCTCCGCGGCATGTGGGATCTTCCCAGACCAGGGCTCGAACCCTTGTTCCCTGCATTGGCAGGTAGATTCTTAACCACCGCGCCACCAGCAAAGCCCAGGAATTCAGTCTTAATAGAAATAAAACCAGTTTATTGCAGTTTTACCTTAAACGGAGGCTATATTAATTACCTAAGTCGGTTTTATTTAATAGAACATGGGCTTTTAAGTCAGTATATGACTTATTAGCTGTGTGCTTTGGGGGAAAAATGTTAATATTTCTGTATCTCTATTTGGGATAATTAACTACATAGTACTGTTGTGAAGATTGCATCAAGTAACATGTAAAATGCTTAGTATAATGCCAGCACATAGTAGGTTTTCAACAAATGTTAGTTCTCTTCCACCCTCCTCCAAATTGGGGTATATGTTTATTTGTGTCTCCAAAAAAATGTTCGCTGTGATGCTTATAAAGTGAAGGCTAAGTTATGACTAGGTCTACTCACCTATTTCAAAAGCCTCTCATTTAAAAAAATTTTCATTTGCATAGGTCTTCATCAACTACAATGAGCAACAAAAGAGTCAATAAGAGAAAATTTATCCCACCAGCCTTCTCGAATATCAGCACAAAATTGGAACTACTCAGTATAGGAGCAACATTGCAGTTAGCTAGTGAGTTAATTCAGGCACACAAGTTAAACAAGGATCAAGCTACAGCTCTAATTCAGATAGCTCAAATGATGGCATCACGTGAAAGTGGTGAAGTGAAGGAACTGGGAATTCATACCCTCCCTATCACGATCATACATGGTAAGAAGCAAGAAAAGAAAACGGTTCTAGTAAATGCATTGTCATATAAGCTTTTGTAACTCAATCAGCTCGCTTGTAATTTCCTAGTCAGACAAGATTCCAGAATAACTCTACATTTTTCAAATCTGGACCCATTTTAGTAAACTATTAGATGAGAGCAGAACTGACCACCCTAAAAGGGAGAATAGGCAGCATATCTGATGAGTGGGTAGCATTATACTCTCATTATCAAAGTATCCAGATTTGATCTAGACATCTACGTGTTGCTCTCTATTAATTAATTCCTAGTCCGCTCACCCTTCATCCTTCATAGTAGCTATTCCAAACCTTCATCCTTCCCATAATACCATCCTTGCCCCTGCCCCACTCTCTCTCTCTGAAATTGATTTTGCTTCTAAAATAGGAAATGGAGGTCATAACAGAAACTCCTTTCAATGTCCTGCCTTCCTTTTCCAACTTACCTAAGTATGGACCTATTCTTACTCTTCTGGTTCTGTCTCAGTGAAGGAGCTTTACTTTCTCCTCTTCAGAGCTACTACTTTTATCTGGAATCTGTTCCCTCTTTAACTCATTTCCTCTCACAGACCTTTTCCCTGAAGCTGATGCTACTTTTCGTCCTATTTTGAGGATTTGCTTCACATCCACTCTGTTGACCAAGCTAGACACTTGGGAGTCATCCTAGATTATTTTTCTCCCTAGATTAAGTGACTTTCTCTTAACACTCCTCCATCTTGCTGTTTCTCTCCCCTCATCAGATCAGTCACTGAGATGTCCCTTCTTGTTTGTACCCACTTTTCATATTGATTCTCTCCTCGCCAGTTCATTTGCACCTCCTCAATCCAAGCCTTCATCATGCCTCCGTATAGCCTAGTTGGTGAGACTACCTTGTAAAATGGAGTTTGATAATAGCATCTGTCTCATAGGTTTGGAGGATTAAATGAGTTAACATAAATAAAGGGCTTAGAGTGGTGTCTGGCACATGGGAAGCACTTAGTAAAGTTGGCATGTATTATTGTTATGATCACCTCACACAGCTTTCTAATTGACCTACCTTTAGTTTTACCCTTCTTCATATTTTCCCTCAAGTAGTTTTTCTAAAAAAAAAAATCTGATTTAGTTCCATTACTTAAAATCCTTCGTTGATTTCCCCTGGTCTTTAAGATAAAATTCAAACTTTTAGCCATACCAAGCAGAACTCTTGTGATTTATCCCCTTGCCTACCTTGTCAGACAGCCTCATCTCTTGCCTATTTGCTGTAGGCTGTATGGAAATACTTGTCAGCTGTGTGCTTTGTCATGCCTCTGCCTAGAATGACCCTCTCTTTAACAGGATATCTTATCCTGGAAGATTTAGTTCTGTTACTCTTTTTATTTTTAGGAAGCATTCCCAACTCCACCAAAGCAAAGAGAGATGTTCTTTCTCTGATACCAACAATGTTACTTACCATATTGTTTTATCATTGTTCTTTGCTTGTCTGTCTTCCTAAGTAGACTATGGTCTCATTAAATATGGAGGTCTTTTGAATAATTATCTATGTATTTATCCCTTGTCCTAATTAAGCACATAGTGAGCACTCAGTTAATATTTTTCAATAAATTACTTAAATGAAGGAGAGAGGGAGATGGATGAAATATTTCTTGTGCTTTTCAGAAATTTATTTATGATATTGCCTTTATTTTTTTCCCTTTCAAAATAATTAGGTGTTTTTGGAGCAGGAAAGAGTTATTTGCTGGCAGTGGTGATTTTGTTTTTTGTGCAGCTATTTGAAAAGAGTGAAGCTCTTACCGTTGGAAATGCAAGACCATGGAAAGTTTTGATTTCTTCTTCTACTAATGTAGCTGTTGACAGAGTACTTCTTGGGTAGGTATCACAGGTATATTTCAGTACCTAATGTTTTAGGTTATTGTTGAGAGAGGTAGATCACCATAGGCCCTGAGTGTCCATGCACATTTTTCCTGGGTATGCCAGACATGCAAGGCCTTTATCTCTGACTCAAGAACCAGCATCCATGAAACAGTAACAGGCTAACTTATTAGTTGCTCGTGTAAAAATTTGAGTCCAGCCCAGAACGTGTATTGTTGGGGGAGGAATCTACCGTGCAAGGCCCTGACCACTCTTACTCAGCACATTTCGTAGGGTTGTGTCTGCAGTGAGCAACCTTGACTGATGAGGTAGTATCTCCCTCCCAGACAAAGAGCAGGGTTACTTACTGCTTGTTATAAAAATAGTGGATTCCCAAGCTCAGTGTTCCTTTCCTACAACTCAATCCACTGCAGTGCAGGCATCCATTTGGATTCTCTGTGTCTCCTCATAGGACAAGGGGACCAAGGGAAACCATAGAAGATATGTTGGTGCTTATGCTGCTTCCTGTGCCATAAGTAAAAGTCCTTTGTCTCTGACCCAGGAGCTTTGGGTTGTTACCTTGGAAGTAGGCTAAACTTGCAAAACCAAGTCATGCGTTATTCTCTTATCCACCTGCCTATATGAACAAATAATAGTAAAATAGCTGAACAGTTTGATTAAGCTATGTTTTTGGCTTCAATAAGAGAGATCTACCTTTAGTTTTACCTTTATCCCATCCCTGTACCAAAATTGTCAGGTTTTGTATTTGATTTTATCCTACTTACAGACTAATAAGTTAGCCGGTTGCTGTTTCATGGAAGGCAATAGCACAATCTGTTTTACAGGTGTAAAATTTTTGTGTAAATTTTATTAAAAATTGGGACTTTCTTGGTGGTCCAGTGGTTAAGACTTGATGCTTCCACTGCATGGGGCGGGTTTGATCCCTGGTTGGGGAACTAAGATTCTTCATGCCGCAGTGTGGCCAAAAAAAAAAGCAAAGAAAGTATTATGTAATGTTTTACCAATATTCCAATGTTTAATGATCTGAATTTCACACAAATGATAAAGTTTGATTAGGAGAAATAATCCGTTATTTGTAAGTGTAGACTTTTTAAAAATTAACTTTTATAATTATATAAGTTAATGCTTATGGCAGAAAATATGCAAGACAGTACAGATAATATTTTATTGTATTTCTTTACAGACTTTTAATACATATACACACACTCATTTTGTTTTCCAAACTTAGGATTCAACAGTATATATTGTTTTGGGTCCTGCTTTTTTTTTTTTTTTTGCGGTACGTGGGCCTCTCACTGTTGTGGCCTCTCCTGTTGCAGAGCGCAGGCTCCGGACACACAGGCTCAGTGGTTATAGCTCACGGGCCCAGATGCTCTGCGGCATGTGGGATCTTCCTGGACCGGGGCACGAACCTGTGTCCCCTGCATCGGCAGGCGGACTCTCAACCACTGCGCCACCAGGGAAGCCCTGTCCTGCTTTTTTTTACTCAGTGATTATTTCTCTATGGTATTAAAGCTTAGAAACCAAAATTTTTCATAGCTCTATTAAATGCAATGATTTTCTTATACGATAAGCAATTTTTGATCAGTAAGTTCTTACCAGATTTTTGCCATTATAAATAATATTGCAACCAAGTTCCTTAAACATAAATCTTGGTATCCATTTCTTATTCTTTCCTGAAGAAAATGTCCTAGGCCTAGAATAAAAGATATGAACATTTTTAAGCTTCTTAATATACTTTGCAAGATTGCCCTCCAGGAAGGTTCTACCTGTGTGTACTCTTTCTTCTGAGTAATCGAAAACAGTGGCTGAGGACATTTTCTGATTCAAGATAATGACAAGTTACCTGGAGACTAAACAGCAAAGAACTTCAGATTGCTTAGCCTAAGATTAAAATTTAACTGTAGACTGTTATAAAAGAAAAATCAAGAAGCTAGAAGAGTAAGTACTAACTACTGAAAAGTAACAGAAAACATGTAGAAGAGATTCTTTAGGGCTTCCCTGGTGGCGCAGTGGTTGAGAGTCCACCTGCCGATGCAGGGGACACAGGTTTGTGCCCTGGTCCGGGAAGATCCCATGTGCCGCAGAGAGGCTAGGCCCGTGAGCCATGGCCGCTGAGCCTGCGCGTCCGGAGCCTGTGCTCCGCAACGGGAGAGGCCACAACAGTGAGAAGCCTGCGTACTGCAAAAAAAAAAAAACTACAAAAAGACAAAGTTGCCCCTAAAGACATAATAATATGGAAAGCAATAGCTACCATATATTTAGCATCGAGATTTAGTAGGAAGAGTGTTAGCTTTTTAACATACCTTATCTTGTTTAATACTCATTACAGCTCTGCACAATATCTTATGTTAGAGATGAGGAACTGAAACTCAAGTCAGGTATTTTGCTGAGGCCACATAGCTAATAAGTAGACTCCCAACCACTGCGCCACCAGGGAAGCCCTGTTTTTTTGTAGATTTTGTTTTTCTTTTTGGCCGCGTGGCTTTTGGGATCTTAGTTCCCTGACCAGGGCCAAGTCCTAATCACAGGACCACCAGGGAATTCCCAGGGCAATTTTACTTGTGATAAATTCTAACATAAATATTTTATGAACGTTTCATGAGCCCTCAACATAAGATGATACATATTTTTGGGCTTCCCTGGTGGTGCAGCGGTTAGGAATCCACCTACCAATACAGGGGATACAGGTTCGAGCCCTGGTCCGGGAAGATTCCACATGCTGTGGAGCAAATGGGCCCATGGGCCACAACTACTGAGCTGGTGTTCTGGATCCCGCGAGCCATAACTACTGAGCCCACATGCCACAACTGCTGAAGCCCGCACGCCTAGAGCCCGTGCTCCGCTATGGGCGAGGCCACCACAGTGAGAGGCCCGCGCACTGCGGCAAGGAGTGGCCCCTGCTCGCCACAGCTGAGGAGGGCCCGTGCGCAGCAATGAAGACCCAATGCAGACAAAAATAAATAAATAAAGTTAAAATAAAAGAAAATAAAGGCATGCTTTAAAAAAAAAGATAATACATTTTTTTAAATTCTCTGAAACACATTTTATAAAAAAGTCTTTCAACTACATTATATTTACTTTGAGGTTAGCCATTTCACATTGAACTACATAATATAAAATATACTGTTATGCAAAGTTAATTTTAATAATGTAAATATTATGTGAAACTTTTAGATTCCATTTTCTAAATAATCAGAATCTATTTTACCCTGTTTTCTTTAAAGGCTTCTTAGTCTTGGATTTGAAAAGTTTGTCAGGGTTGGGAGTGTCAGGAAGATTGCCAAGCCAGTTTTACCTTACAGGTAAGAACGCTAAATTCCAAAAGTCACAGGATGTTCACAGAAGTATAATTTTATATAAGTCTTACCTTAAATCTGGTTTCTGGAGAGAAAGCTGTATCTTTTCCTTGGTGTTATTTTAGGAAATCTGTATTTTACTTTTTTGTGATGCTGTGAAAATGGAATCAAAGGGTATTCTTTTATGTAATTCTTTTTTAAGTTTGCATGCTGGCTCAGAAAATGAAAGTGAACAATTGAAAGAACTACATGCACTCATGAAGGAAGACCTGACTCCTGTGGAAAGAGTCTATGTGAGGAAAAGTATTGAGCAGCATAAACTGGGGACCAATAAAACCTTGCTGAAGCAGGTGAGGGGAAACAGCTTCAGTTTGTCTGTTTGTTTATTTAATTTATATATACGATTCAGATCCCTTTTATTCCTGTTGATAGGAGTATTATTCCTATTTATTTCCCTTAAATAAAACAAATGACTGTGATAGCTCGGATCCAACTGAAGTGTGCCTGTCTATCCAGTGCACGTTTTATTGCAAAGCATTCTTCAAATTTGTGAACACATCCAACTCTCCATGACAGAGTCATCTTTTCTCTTTCTCCCTATATGTATATCTTTTTATAGGCGTAAGGGGAAAGTGAAGAGGTGGGAATAGATTCCTGGGAAGTTAAACGAAACGTGGCTTTTTTCTAGGAGAAACAGAGGAAGAGAAAGTCTGACACTAGGCAAAATATCCAAGTTCATTTTTATCTTTGGTGCTTTCTTAGAAACCAAACCAGTCCTTGCAGGGTCTGTCTGAAATCTATCCTAAGAATCTAGGAGGCTCAGACACTTAATCCCAGGTATTGGGAACCAACACTGGACACATAGGGTCTCCGGCTGCAACAAGTAGCATCATCTCCTTCATCAAGTTCTGATCCAGGCCAGTCTGGGTGTCAGCTGGGAGGAGAGAAAGAAGTCATTTAGTAGCTTTCTCCTGTGAAAGGAGAGGCTGGGGGGAAGAAAAGGGAGTGGAGGAAAAGAGGGTTGTTGGCTTGTTGGACAATGTGGACATGGGTCCACTTTTTCTGCGAGAGATTTGGGACAGTCAACCTGTTTGGGACCCTGTTTTGGTCAGCTATTGCTGAAATCATGTTGCTTAAACAGAATCTCAGTAATTTAAGACAACAAACTTAACAACTCTACAGGTCATTTGGTGTGGGTCAAGCCTCTCGTTCTGAGAACAGTTGTCTGTGGCATGATGCCCCTCTCCTGACAGACTGCAGAAGTGCAAGAGGGCAGGCAAGATCGTACAAATACGTGTAAAGCTTCTGTCCCCAGCATGTCAGCTGACATTCCATTGCTATAACGGGTCCTATGGCTAAGCCCGACATCAGGGGGCAGGGAAGTATACTCCACCTACTTCTCTGGTGGGAGACACTGCAGAGGCACGCAGCAAAGGCTGTGGATGAGTAATACTGTCACGGGGAAGGAGGGAATGGTAAATAATAATCAATCTACAACAAGTCTGGGTTCTAGAAGGCCTCAGAAGCCTTCAGACCAGCTTTTTATTATCTGAGTTATAGACTTACGTTTCCTCCCTTCTCCCCAACCAAATCCAGAGGGGCTTAGTTTGACTACATTCAATTAATGCAAATGAGTCATTTATGTAAACTACTTATCGTTTTACATCCTTATCCAGCATATTGATATGTAAGAATAATTATTAATGGTTTCTTTGATACCTTTCCAAGTGAAAGCCCGGTTCACTATAAACTATTGCTCATTGGTATCACCTGTTCATAAATAAAACTCTTAGAGGAATTTCCATTTCTTATGTGGGAATAATGAGAATATAAAGTGGCCTATGATTTCTGATTGCCAGTGATTAAATTAGGACCTGCTCATTTCTGATTTTAGCCTGTAAGTTCTTTGGTAAATATATTCTCTTAATTTGTTTAATAGTTATTAATGAATAACATTCTTACTGTAATAAAGGTCCGAGTAGTTGGAGTTACCTGTGCAGCCTGCCCATTCCCATGCATGAATGATCTTAAATTTCCTGTGGCTGTTCTGGATGAGTGTAGTCAAATCACAGAACCGGCTTCCCTCCTTCCCATTGCAAGGTAACCTAAAAAGTTCTTTTCCAAAGATGCTCAGATGTTACAATTATTTCAAACATTTCCTCAGTTCAAACTCTTCCCAGACTTTTGTGAAAATTCCTAGCAACGCAAGTACTAAACTGATTTTTTGAAAGAATCCAGAGGGAAATTTGAGGGAGGGGTTAATGTATCAAAATTTTGTTAGATCACCGTTGAGGCAGTTGGATCACTACTTGGATCACAGTTTAGACATTCTTAAAGCCTTGAACGTTCAAGTGCTAGGATTCTACTAGAACGTTGCAGGCTTCTCAACCAGACTAAAGGTGCCTCTTTAGTCATAGTTTAAGAACCTAACTCTACTGAAGAATGTTCTTTAGTTCCTAACCTTGATATAATTCCAGTGTTCAGGTTCCAAAAATATTTTTTAGATTATGAAAGTAGATAAAGAAAAATAAGTTGAAAATGAAAATTTGTCTACTAAAATTTAGGAAACTATGAAATCTTCTAAGCTGTCTCAGCCAATTGAAACACTGTGCTTTCAAAGCATCTCTTACTGAGGAATCCTAAAGGTAGTGGAAGGAGTACTAGACCAGACTCAGTAGGCTTCAGTCCTAGGCCTTGTTCTGTCCCCCTTGTTGTTTCGTTTTCTTTCTTTTTTATAGTAAATATTTAATCTTCTGATTTCCAGTTTGTAAGTGTTGAAAACGCACAAGAAAGATTTTACTTCACAAGTACTTTTATGTTAATATATTTTTATTCAATATATATGGCAATAAATCTCCACACGTCATAACCAAAAGTATGTTTTCTTCCCCTTAAAAAATGGGGATGTAACATTAACAACCACTGTAAAATAAAGCACACGATTATTTTGGTGAATTTACAGTTCTTTTTTCCCAGGTGTAAGGATGAGGGAGTAGGGCATCAACTGTCACGATCTGCCTGGGACTTGGGAGGTTCCGGCATCATGGGGTCTTCAGTGTTTAAACTGGGACAGTCCTGGGCAAACCAGAATGAGTTGGTCACCCTACTCAGGAGCCAGGGATGGAGAAAGTAACGCCCTGCATGAGAGGGTGGAGGGTTAATACTGTGGAGCACCTACTGTCTACTAAACACATTACATACTTTATAAAGTCCTTACAACAGCCATGCATGGTATTATTATATCAGGATTACTGATAAGAATAGTGAAGCTGTAGAGATTAAATAACTTGCTGTGTCCACACAATATAACAGAGCTAAAATTTGGATATAGGTTTTTTCTTCAAAACTTGGACTTTTCCCCACTATATTCTATTCCTATTTAGAAAGACATTTTACCCCTGAGAGCCTAATTTGCTTCATCTCTAAAACAAGAGTTTAAGGCAGATGACTTCTAAGAATGTTTCTAAGTTTATAGATTCTAAAAATCATTGTTTCTCAAAGTGTGTTCTGTGAAATACTAAGTCCTTGCAGAGGCAGGGGACACTTACTAGGTTTTATGTGGAAAAAAGTAAAGTTATGTAAAGGATTCTTTTTTTTTTTTTTTTTTTTTTTTTGCGGTACACGGGCCTCTCGCCACTGTGGCCTACCCCGCCGTGGAGCACAGGCTCCGGACGCGCAGGCTCAGGGGCCATGGCTCATGGGCCCAGCCGCTCCGCGGCATGTGGGATCCTCCCAGACCGGGGCACGAACCCGTGTCCCCTGCATCGGCAGGCGGACTCTCAACCACTGTGCCACCAGGGAAGCCCAAGGATTCTTTACTGCACAACTTTTTAAAGCCTTTTAATACACTTATCACTGTTAAGCCTTGTTAGTTCTGAGAACGTGTCATGGTATTCAAATTCTTTGAAATACATTTTAGAAAATAGTGCAGTAAATGATGTTAATGCATGTTTCTCTCATTGCTTAGATTAATTTTTAGAATTCTGTTTTTAGGTTTGAGTGTGAAAAGCTGATTCTGGTTGGAGATCCCAAACAGCTCCCTCCTACTATTCAGGGTTCTGATGCAGCTCATGAAAATGGATTGGAACAAACGCTTTTTGATCGACTTTGCTTAATGGTACTACTGCTAAGTTCATACAGAACTATCATTTGTTGATTATACACTGTGTAGGTTGATAGAAAGTGAAAACATTAGAAGAACAAGTCCTTGCCCTAAAATTATGTTAATTGGAATTGTTTAGAAAGTACTCATCTTAAAGATAAGTTGAACCCTAATAATTTAAGAATGAAATGAATCTTTTCCCTGTGTACTTTCGTAGTGGGTAGTAAGTATATTGATTTTGCTGTAAAATAAAAAAAAATCTATATGTCTCTGTTATCCATGTCCCCTATTGTAGAGCTGTTGTAGAGCTCTACTTCACATTTTTTTTAATTTAAAAATTATTAATATAGCCCTAAGTTGAGGTGACATTCACGTAACGTAAAATCAACCATTTTATAATTGCTGTCATTTGGAGGCTCATTCTTCCATTTTTTTTCACTGGGATGGATGCAGATTCGGGGGGCCTGGGTTTATACGTTTTGGAAGTTCACTTTCAATGATGCAAAAATTAAAATTCAAAAGTGAATATATATTTAAATGTGGAAAGCAATCGTAACAATAAATTTCACAAATCATCCCCCCCCAAATTAACCATTTTAAATGAATAATTCCGTGGCACTTTGGTACATCCACAGTGCTGTGCAACCACTACCTCTGTCTAGTTCCAAAACATTTTCATCCCCCCAAAATAAAACTGTACCCATTTAGCAGTTACTCTCTATTCCCTCCCTCCAGCCCCTGGCAAGCACCAGTCTGCTTTCAGTCTGTATGGATTTATCTTTTCTGTATTTCATATCATACGGTCTTAACAATTTTCGTATCATTCAGCTTGAAATCATACAATATGTGACCTTTTGTGTCTGGCTTCTTTCACTTAGCACGACATTTTTGAGGTTTATCCACACTGGCGGCATGTAACAGTACTTTTACTTTTTTTTTAAGTACATTTACAGTGTAGTGCAACCATTACCCCATCCTTTTCTAGAACTTTTTCATCAACCCAACAGAAACTTTGTATCTATTAAACAATAATTCCTCACTCCCCTCTCCCCTGAGCCCCTGGTGACCCCATTCTACTTTTGGTCTCTATATTTGCCTTTTACAGGTGCTTCAAGTAAGTAGAATCATACAATATTTTCCCTTTTGTGTCTGGCTTTATTTACTGAGCATAATGTTTTCAGTTTGTCCATGTTTACCTATTAAACAATAATTCCTCACTTCCCTCTCCCCTGAGCCCCTGGTGACCCCTATTCTACTTTTGGTCTCTATATTTGCCTTTTACAGGTGCTTCAAGTAAGTAGAATCATACAATATTTTCCCTTTTGTGTCTGGCTTTATTTACTGAGCATAATGTTTTCAGTTTGTCCATGTTTCAGTATGTGTCAGAATTTTATTCCTTGTTAAGGCTAACTAGTAGTCCATCGTTTTATGTGTACACCACATTTTATTTATCCACTCATCTGTTGATGGACATTGGGGTTGTTTCCGCCCTTCAGCTATTGAGAATAATGCTGTTAGGAAAATTGGTATCAATTATCTGTTCAAGTCTCTGCTTTCAGTTGTTTTGAGTACACACCCAGAAGTGCAACTGCTGGATCTGATGGTAATTCTATGTTTAACTTTTGAGAAACTGCCAAACTCTTTTCCATCGCTGCTGCTCCATTTTACATTCCCAACAGCAATGTACAAGGGTTCTAATTTCTCCACATCTTCACCAACACTTGTTATTTTTCATTTTTTAAAATAACAGCTATCTTAATGGGTATAAAGTGGTATCTCATTGTGGTTTCCCTAATGTCTAATCATGTTGAGCATCTTTTCATGCACTTATCTTTGGAAAAATGCCTATTCACGCCCTTTGCCTATTTTTGAATTGGATTGTTTGTTGTGTTGTTGAGTTGTAGGAGTTCTTTATATATTTTGGATATTAATCCCTTATCAGATATATGATTTGCAAATATTTTCTTCCATTTGGTGGGTTGTCTTTTCACATATTTATGCCCTAAAAGAGTATTGGGGATTGATTTTTTTCCTCACATATTTCTCCCTCATAGAAGATCCTTTGTCCATGTGATCACTAATCCTGCATTTTATTACATATTATTAGAGTGCCTTGTAACTATTCAAAATGTTCAAACAATATTACAGAACATTTTGCAAATAAAGAACATACTCAAGGAAAGCCCTGAAGTAGATGGGAGTTGGTTTATGATGTATTAAGAAAATTGGAAACTTCTTTGAAGATTCAGAATGAAAAATGGCTTGTACCTAAGGAGGATAGTTAATGAGTTATCAACAACAGTTTCTAATTTTTTTAAAGATTTATTTTCAATTTAGTGTTAGGCCAATTCCATATAGATTATGAAAGCATGATGTTAGGTACCATACTTATTAGATAGTCTAAGGTTTGTTTATATTTTATAATTTTCTGGTATAAAAAGTTTACTATAAAAATATTTTTAGTAAATTCAAAAAAATTCTTTTTATTCATTTTATCATGGCTGTAATTTACTAAGAGCACAATATGGCAGTATTTTTAAACTTTAAAATATTATTGTGGATTTTTTTTTCCACTAAGAAAAAAAATGCTGTTTTAATTCTTTATTTTTCTGCATTTAAATTTCTTAGGGTCACAAACCAGTTCTATTGAGAACCCAGTACCGTTGTCACCCTACAATCAGTGCTATTGCTAATGATCTGTTTTATGAAGGAAACCTCATGAATGGTGTTTCAGAAACAGAGAGGAGCCCTTTACTGGAATGGCTCCCAACGCTGTGTTTCTATAATGTTAAAGGACTGGAACAGGTAATGACATTAGTGTTGATAAGAGTCAACACAGTTTAGTTTCCTGTTTTAATTTTATTGTTGTTGTTTGCATGCTTTTCATGGTCTTTCCGTAGTGTTTCTGGGAAATATAATTTAGGTTCTGTTTCTTATTCCAGATTGAAAGAGATAACAGCTTTCATAATGTGGCAGAAGCTGCTTTCACACTCAAGCTCATCCAGTCACTGATTGCAAGTGGAATAGCGGGCTCTATGATTGGGGTGATAACATTATACAAATCCCAAATGTACAAGGTTTGTATTACCTATTATGATATTTACCATTATTAAATATTATAATTTCATATTATAATATTTTATATTACATTTGTAGTAGTTTGGTTTGTGTTGGTTTGGTGCCAGAAAAACTTTGGGGACTGTAGTTACTATATTAAAACAGCATTCAGACTTTTGTCTAGTCTGGCTTTTTTTCTGTATAATTAAATGTAAACCTAACAAGGGTTAATTAAATTCAGTTTACAGCTGTTGGGGCAAAAATGCAAATAAACAAATTAGAGGGAAGGAAATATGGTATATGCTTTGTGTTTTGGGACAGATGGGATTGAGTCTGTTTTCCAAAATGTTCTTTCATTATTATTACATTTTATCAGTAAATCAAAGATAGATACCAGATATTAATCTACACACAAGCCAGTTACTTCTAACTAGTTTTCATTTATATTTATTTATTTTTAGTATTTTTCATGTTTCATTTAGTTTATCAGCTCTAAATTAGCATATCTAAATACGTTTCCTAGCAAAAGATAAATCATCACTTTGATTTTGTTTCATAACTTACATTATCATTAGTTATTTATCATTTCAGAAATTAGCCAAATCTCTGTAATAAAAAAGAAAATGAAAATTACCCACCATTAGTTAAATGATGACAGCTGCTGTGGGTAGGTTGAGAGGCGTAGGTTCTTCATGACGTCTGCACCGCATGAACCTTGTCTTCTTTCCTCCACAGCTCTGTCATTTACTCAGTGCTGTGGACTTTGACCATCCTGATATGAAAGCTGTGCAGGTGTCCACAGTAGATGCTTTTCAGGGAGCTGAAAAGGAGATCATTATTCTGTCCTGCGTAAGGAC
Organism: Neophocaena asiaeorientalis asiaeorientalis; assembly: GCF_003031525.2. Lineage (NCBI taxonomy): Eukaryota > Metazoa > Chordata > Mammalia > Artiodactyla > Phocoenidae > Neophocaena > Neophocaena asiaeorientalis. The sequence continues at coordinate 365,399 of NW_020172644.1, forward strand.
CAGACAAGTAGGATTTATTGATTCAGAAAAAAGAATGAATGTTGCATTGACCAGAGGAAGGAGGCATTTGTTGATTGTCGGAAATTTAGCCTGTCTGAGGAAAAATCGACTATGGGGGCGTGTGATCCAACACTGTGAAGGTAAAATAAAAATGTATTTAATTCAAGCATTTTGAATTAAAACTGACTTTTGGGTTAGTGCTTGGGGTGGTTCTGGTAGGAACAGCTCTGAATTTGCCACTATGGGAGATGAGTGAAATGATAATATGGAAACTACTGTAAAGTATAGTTGTCTCATGTTTTGTATCTTTCTAAGGGAGGGAAGATGGATTGCAACACGCAAGCCAGTATGAACCACAGCTGAACCATCTCCTTAAAGATTATTTTGAAAAACAAGCAGAAGAAAAACAGAAGAAAAAGAATGAAAAAGATAAATCTAAAGATAAATCTTATTTGCAAAAAGACATGATATAGTTTGTATTTATATAATTTCAAATTCATTTTACACTATACATTTGTATATTTTTATTACCCCAAACCCATTATTGAAATAAAAAAGACATTTAAACAAAAGTGAATAAACATGTAAAATTTTGCTCTTCAGAAAAAGTATAGTTACTTATATTAAGATAGGCAGATGTTGAAAGTAATATAAAATCTCACTAATAAAAATAATTTTTTTCTAAAAATTATGGCTTCTGTTTGCTAAAGAAATTAATTTTACAAGGAGCAAGAAAAAGCCTTTATGGGGAATACCAATGTTACTTCAAAAATAAGTGAATATCTCAAAAGCTCATCTGTTAAAACACGTCTACACAGTTATACCAACACACTCCTTTCTGAACTACAGCTCTAGCTGAATCTTTTAAAAATAATTATAATGCCCTGTCATTTTATAAGTAAAAACATATTCACAATAAAACTTTTAAGCAGTACAAAAGAAAGAAGAGAAATGAACTAAAAGTTCATTCCTGAAGACAGCAGTGCTCAAAACTTGCCATGACCCTGGTATAGTAGGTGCTCAATAAGTATCTGTTGGATGAATGAATGAATGAATGAATGGATGGATGAAAGACTTCCTTTGGCTCATTTCATTCTATAGTCTTTTTCCTGTGCATTTTTTTGCATAGTAGTTATTGGTATATATAGTATATAATGGATTTTAAAATATTATAAAAAGAATACATTCCCCTTATAGAAAATCTGCAAAATACAGAAGAGTATACAACAGAAAATAAAAAGCACCTGGAGATTCACTACCCAGAGATAATAATTGCTAACATATTGCTTCAGTCTTTTTTCTATCCTTATATTCCATATGTAAATAAACCATTTGTTGTATGATTTTTAGCCATTATTAACAAAGGAACATTTACTTATCCTACATGGAAAAATGGCAAGGGCTTGATTATAATTAATACCAATGAAATATTTGTCTTTACCAATTAAAAACTCATATTTTTTATGAGTGATTTGAGTCAATTTTTTTTTTCTTTTTTTTTTTTGCGGTACACAGGCCTCTCACTGCTGTGGCCTCTCCCGCCACGGAGCACAGGCTCCAGATGCGCAGGCCCAGCAGCCATGGCCCACGGGCCCAGCCGCTCTGTGGCATGTGGGATCCTCCCAGACCGGGGCATGAACCCGTGTCCCCTGCATCGGCAGGCAGACTCTCAACCACTGCGCCACCAGGGAAGCCCAACATTTATTTTAAAGATGCAGAAAATTGCTTACTTGAATTACTTCACTGTAAAAAATGACCAGTCTACCTCTATGAAACTCTTCTTTTGTTTGGGAGAAAAATAAATCTAATGAAGAAACAAAAGTTGTAATTCTCCAAGCCTTGTCCACAATGTGTTAATGATTGCGACAGCATTTGCTCTTTTAATGTAAGTGAAAGATGTGACTCTCGAGTTCCAGGCAATGCCTGACTGAATAGGAGACACCTCAGAAATTACTCATTGCCCCTTGGGGACCCTGGTGGGGTCCAAAAGCCCCTTGAGCCCAGCACATCCTCAGTAGATTGACTAGGACAGAGACCCAGGCCTGAAGATAGCATGTGAGATGCCACCTGTAGTCTAGACAGGGTGGGTGCCCCCGCTGAGCTCTGCATCACCATCTGGGGAAGCAGGAGGGGAGAGAAGCCTTTAACAATCTGCCATTACCCCAAAGAGGCCTTGCTTAGTTGGAAGTTACTTTTCTACCCTGGAATTGTGTGTCTTACAACCAGAAGAAAAGGAGTAACCTTAATGGACCAGTTTACTTCCCAACTCTACTGAGAATGCAAACTTGAGTGCCACCTTATGTCAATTACATGGACAAGAAAGGAGCCACATTTTCACAAAACACAAGATGGCAGAACAGAAGGACCTTGAGCTCATCTTCTCTTACGAGGAGATTAAAAATGAAAAAGACTGAAAAAAAATTAAAAAGACTGGAACCTACCAAAAAAGATGTTCTACATACAAAGACATAAAGAAGAAACCCAACAAGATGGTAGGAGGGACACACACGATATAATCAAATCTCATAACCCCTGGGTCGGCAACCCACAAACTGGGGAACAATTATATGACAAAAGTTCTACCACAGAAGAGTTCTGAGCCCCTCGTCGGGCTCCTCAGCCTGGGGGTCTGGCATCAGGAGGAGGAGCCCCCAGAGCATTTGGCTTTGAAGGCCAGCAGCACTTGAGTGCAGGAGCTCCACAGGACTGGGGGAAACAGACTCCACCCTGGGAGGGTACACACAAGGTCTCATGCGCACCAGGACCCAGGGCAAAAGCAGTGACTTCATAGGAGCCTGGGCCAGACCTACCTGCTGGTCTTAGAGGGTCTCCTGGGAAGGTGGAGGGCAGCTGTGGCTCACTGTGAGGATAAGGACACCAGTGGTGGGCCTACTGGGGAGCATCCATCAGTGTGAACTGTCCTGGAGACTGCCATTTTGGGACCAAGACCTGGCCCACCCCAAAAGCCTGTGGACTCCAGTGCTGGGACGCCTCAGGCCAAACAATAGGGCAGGAACACAGCCCCACCCATCAGCAGACAGGCTGCCTAACAACGTCCTGGGCCCACAGCCACCTCTTGACACGCCCCTAGACATGGCCCCACCCACCAGAGGGCCAAGACCCAGCTCCACCCACCAGTGCCCAGGCACTGGCCCCTCCCACCAGGAAGCCTGCACAAGCCTCTAGACCGGCCTCATCCACCAGGGGCAGACACCAGAAGCACGAAAACTAAGATCCGGCAGCCTGTGGAACCAAGTCAGCAGACACAGATCATAACCTACCCTGGGACCAGCTGGTCCCTGGCCCTTGGGTGACAAGAGGCAAGTGTACTGCTGGGACTCATAGGACACCTCCCATAGAGGGCCCCTTATCCAAGGTTGAGAAACATAACTAACCTTCCATATATATAAAAATACAAATATAAATGTAGACAAAATGAGATAGCAAAGGAATATGTTCCAGACAAAAGAACAAGTCAAAACCCCAGAAGAACAACTAAGTGGCATAGAGATAGGCTATCTACCTGAGGAAGAGTTCAGAGTAGTGATCATAACGATGATCCAAGAACTCAGGGAAAGAATGGATGCACAGAGCGATAAGCTACAAGAAGTTTTTAACAAAGAGTTAGAAAACATAAAGAACAGCCAGAGTTGAAGAATACAATAACTGCAATGAAAAACACACTAGAAGGAATCAATAGCAGAATATATGAGGCAGAAGAATGGATAAGTGAGCTGGAAGACAGAATGGTGGAAATCACTGCCATGGAACAGAATAAAGAAAAAGAAATGAGGACAGTTTAAGAGACCTCTGGGACAACATCAAATGCACCAACATTCACATTATAGGGGTCCCAGAAGAAGAGAAAGAAAGAGCCTGAGAAAGTAATAGCTGAAAACTTCCCTAACAACAGAAAGGAAACAGTCACCCAAGTCCAGGAAGTGCAGAGAGTCTCATATAGGATTAACCCAAGGAGGGACATGCTGAGACACATAGTAATCAAACTGATGAAAATTAAAGATAAAGAGAAAATATTAAAAGCAGCCAGGGAAACCAGCAAATAACATGTAATGGAATCCCCATAAGGTTATCAGCTAATTTTTCAGCAGAAACTCTGCAGGCCAGAGGGGATGGCACAATACATTTAAAGTGATGAAAGGGAAAAACCTACAACCAAGAATACTCTACCCAGCAAGGCTCTCAGATTTGATGGAGAAATCAAAAGCTTTACAGATAAGCAGAAGCTAAAAGAATTCAGCACCACCAAACCAGCTATATAACAAATGCTAAAAGAACTTCTCTAGGCAGAAAAGGCCACAACTAGAAACACGAAACCTACAAATTGGGAAAGGTCACTAGTAAAGGCAAACATATAGTAAAGGTAGGAAATCATTCACATACAAATATAACATCTAAACCAGTAATCATGAGGAGAAGAGTGCAAATGCAGGATATCTGAAATTAAGAGACCAGCAATTTGAGACCTCCCTGGTGGTCCAGTGGTTAAGACTCCATGCTCCCAATGCAGGAGGGCCCAGGTTCAATCCCTGGTCAGGGAACTAGATCCCACATGCTGCAACTAAGAGCCCGCATGCTGCAACTAAAGATCCCACATGCTGTGACTAAAGATCCTGCATGCCGCAACGAAGATGCTGTGTGCCACATCTAAGACTTGGCGCAGCCAAATAAATAAATAAATGTTAAGAAAAAGAGACCGGCAACTTAAAACAATCATATATATATACAGACTTCTATATCAAAACCTCATGGTGACCACAAACCAAAAATCTATAATAGATATACCACCACACACAAAAGAAAAAGGAATCCAAACACAATACTAAAGATAGTCATCAAATCACAGGATAAGAGAATAAAAGAGGAAAGGAATAAAAAAGACCTACAAAAACAAATCCAAAACAATTAACAAAATGGCAATAAGAATATACATATTGATAATTACCTCAAATGTAAATGGATTAAATGCTCCAACCAAAAGACACAGACTGGCTGAATGGATACAAAAACAAGACCTGTATATATGCTGTCTACAAGCGAGGCACTTCAGATCTAGAGACACACATACAGACTGAAAGTGAGGGGATAAAAAAAGGTATTCCATGCAAATAGAAATCAAAAGACACCTGGAGTAGCAATACTCATATCAGACAAAATAGACTTTAAAATAAAGACTGTTACAAGAGACAAAGAAGGACACTACATAATGATCAAGGGATCAATCCAAGAAGATATAACAATTCCAAATAACATGCACTCAACATAGGAGCACCTCAATATATAAGGCAAATATTAACAGACATAAAAGGAGAAATTGACACTTATACAATAATAGTGGGGAACTTTAACAACCCATTTTCATCAATGGACAGATCATCAAGACAGAAAATCAATAAGAAAACACAGGCCTTAAATGACACATTAGACCAGATGGACTTAATTGATATTTATAGAGCATTCCATCCAAAAGCAGCAGAATATACATTCTTTTAAAGTGCAGGTGGAACATTCTCCAGGATAGATCACATGCTGGGCCACAAAGCAAGCCTCAGTAAATTTAAGAAAACTGAAATCATATCAAGCATCTTTTCTGACCACAACACTATGAAATTAGAAATCAACTACAAGAAAAAAACTGCAAAAAACAAACACATGGAGGCTAAACAATATGCTACTACACAACCCATGGATTATTGAAGAAATCAAAGAAGAACTCAAAAAATATCTAGAGATAAATGAAAATGAAAACACAGTGATCCAAAACCTATGGGATGCAGCAATTCTAAAAGCAATTCTAAGAGGGATGTGTATAGCAATACAAGCTTACCTCAGGAAACAAGAAAAATCTCAAACAACCTTACACCTAAAGCAACTAGAGAAAGAAGAACAAACAAAACCCAAAGTTATTTAAAGGAAAGAAATCATAAAGATCAGAGCAGAAATAAGTGAAATAGAGATGAAGAGCACCATAGAAAAGATCAATGAAACGAAAACTGATTCCTTGAAAAGATAAACAAAATTGATAAACCTTAAGCCAAACTCATCCAGAAAAAAAGGGAGAGGGCCTGAATCAGAAATGAAAAAGGAGAAGTCACGACCGGCACTACAGAAATACCAAGGATCATAAGAGTCTACTACGAAAAACTATATTCCAATAAAATGGACAGATTCTTCACATACTTGTCTGCTGATGCAGTCACAAGACAGCCCTTGATTTGACTGCTTAGATCAAGACGAGAAATTTCATCATTGTGTGCATTAAGTGTAAAAACTGGCTTATCTGAGCATGCATCCAAATTATATACAAAACCGTCATCTGTACTGGCCAAAAAATGACAAGGTGAAAAGTGATTCCAAGTCACTCTCAATCTGCCCACTGAATCGCCACATTTGATGGCTTTCCTCTGGACTTCGGCAGTCATATAAAGCCACTGACTTATCATATGATCCAGAAATCAGAGTCTGTGTTTCAAATGGATGAAACTGGAGAGTCTGGATCTTGTCTGTATGTATGGCAAGGCTGGCTGCTGGTTTCCCCAAGGACGTATCCCACAGAATAACAGTGTTATCAGCTGATGCACTGGCCAGCACATTTCTGATCAGCTTATTCCAAGAAAGGTCAAGGACAGCATCGGTATGCCCATCTGCTGAGGAATTCATCTTTCCTTTCTTTTTCTTCTTTTTTGATAGCTTATTTCTAAATGTAAAGACTGGCTCTAAAGAGTTCCACTATATCGAAATCCCACACTTCAATGACGGGGGTCATGTTTCCCACAGCAATGTAATTTCCAGTTGAATCATCTGGGCTAGGATCAAAATTCAGCCATTCCACACTCAAAGGGTATGCAGACAACAGGATATCATGCTGGACATAAAAAGAATCTTCTTATTGATTATAAACATGTACCTCTAAATTGCATTGGTCCTGTTTGGCTCTGCCACAAACTATGAGAATGTCATTGGGCTTAATCAAGAAAACTTCACATTCGTACTGCTCTGTATCTTTCAGAGTAACATAAGGATCTTGATCATTACTCCCATAGACTGTAAGACCCAAAAGAGATTCACCAAGAGTTTCAGTAAAAACTGAAATCATATCAAGCATCTTTTCTGACCACAACACTATGAAATTAGAAATCAACTACAAGAAAAAAACTGCAAAAAACAAACACATGGAGGCTAAACAATATGCTACTACACAACCCATGGATCATTGAAGAAATCAAAGAAGAACTCAAAAAATATCTAGAGATAAATGAAAATGAAAACACAGTGATCCAAAACCTATGGGATGCAGCAATTCTAAAAGCAATTCTAAGAGGGATGTGTATAGCAATACAAGCTTACCTCAGGAAACAAGAAAAATCTCAAACAACCTTACACCTAAAGCAACTAGAGAAAGAAGAACAAACAAAACCCAAAGTTAGTTAAAGGAAAGAAATCATAAAGATCAGAGCAGAAATAAGTGAAATAGAGATGAAGAGCACCATAGAAAAGATCAATGAAACGAAAACTGATTCCTTGAAAAGATAAACAAAATTGATAAACCTTAAGCCAAACTCATCAAGAAAAAAAGGGAGAGGGCCTGAATCAGAAATGAAAAAGGAGAAGTCACGACCGGCACTACAGAAATACCAAGGATCATAAGAGTCTACTACGAAAAACTATATTCCAATAAAATGGACAGATTCTTCACATACTTGTCTGCTGATGCAGTCACAAGACAGCCCTTGATTTGACTGCTTAGATCAAGACGAGAAATTTCATCATTGTGTGCATTAAGTGTAAAAACTGGCTTATCTGAGCGTGCATCCAAATTAGATACGTCATCTGTACTGGCCAAAAAATGACAAGGTGAAAAGTGATTCCAAGTCACTCTCAATCTGCCCACTGAATCGCCACATTTGATGGCTTTCCTCTGGACTTCGGCAGTCATACAAAGCCACTGACTTATCATATGATCCAGAAATCAGAGTCTGTGTTTCAAATGGATGAAACTGGAGAGTCTGGATCTTGTCTGTATGTATGGCAAGGCTGGCTGCTGGTTTCCCCAAGGACGTATCCCACAGAATAACAGTGTTATCAGCTGATGCACTGGCCAGCACATTTCTGATCAGCTTATTCCAAGAAAGGTCAAGGACAGCATCGGTATGCCCATCTGCTGAGGAATTCATCTTTCCTTTCTTTTTCTTCTTTTTTGATAGCTTATTTCTAAATGTAAAGACTGGCTCTAAAGAGTTCCACTATATCGAAATCCCACACTTCAATGACGGGGGTCATGTTTCCCACAGCAATGTAATTTCCAGTTGAATCATCTGGGCTAGGATCAAAATTCAGCCATTCCACACTCAAAGGGTATGCAGACAACAGGATATCATGGTGGACATAAAAAGAATCTTCTTATTGATTATAAACATGTACCTCTAAATTGCATTGGTCCTGTTTGGCTCTGCCACAAACTATGAGAATGTCATTGGGCTTAATCAAGAAAACTTCACATTCGTACTGCTCTGTATCTTTCAGAGTAACATAAGGATCTTGATCATTACTCCCATAGACTGTAAGACCCAAAAGAGATTCACCAAGAGTTTCAGTATCTGGGTCACCTTCTTCATTATATTTATCTAAGTCATACTCAGCCAGCTCATCATCATCCAGCGTCCTGTCATCCTCTGGGTCACCATCCTCCAGGGGCTCCCGAGGTCGGGCCTGGGTACAGGCACCCTGCATGCCATCTTCTGAAGGATCACCTGTCTCCTCTTCATCACTGCCACCTTTTTCTGGTAATTTTTCCTTTGCTTCAGCAATAAGACGTTTCACTTCCTTTTCACTAAGCTCTACAGATTATTCTAGGTAGAAGAAATGAACAGGGGCTTCCCTGGTGCCACAGTGGTTAAGAATTTGCCTGCCAATCCAGGGGACACGGGTTTGAGCCCCAGTCCGGGAGGATCCCACATGCCACGGAACAACTAAGCCCACGCGCCACAACTACTGAGCCTGCACTCTGAAGCCCGCAGGCCACAACTACTGAAGCTCGCGGGCCTAGAGCCGATGCTCCGCAGCAGGAGAGGACACCGCAGTGAGAAGCCCGCACACCAGAACAAAGAGCAGTCCCCACTCGCCACAACTAGAGAAAGCCCCTGTGCAGCAACAAAGACACAACACAGCCAAAAAATCTTAGTAAGAAAAGAGTGTAAAGCAACCTAGTAATAATTAAAAAAAAAAAAAAAAAAGAAATGGAAAGATTCTTAGAGAGGTACAATCTCCCGAGACTTAACCAGGAAGAAATAGAAAATATGAACAGACTAATTACAAGTACTGAAATTGAATCTGTGATTTAAAAACTCCCAACAAATGAAAATCCAGGACCAGACAGCTTCACAAACGAATTCTACCAAACATTTAGACAACAGTTAACACCTATCCTTCTGAAACTATTCCAAAAAATGGCAGAGGAAGGAACACTTCTGAACTCATTCTACGAGGCCAGCATCACCCTGATACCAAATCAGACAAAGATATCCCAAAAAAGAAAATTACAGGCCAATATCACTGATGAACATAGACGCAAAAATCCTCAACAAAATACTAGCAAACCGAATTCAACAATACATTAAAAGAGTCATGCACCATGCTGAGTGGGATTTATCCCAGGGATGCAAGGACTTTTAAAATTTATTTATTTTTATTTTTAATTTTTTTTGGCCATGCTGCCCAGCTTGAGGGATCTTAGTTCCCTGACCAGGGATTGAACCTGTGCCCCCTGCAGTGGAAGTACAGAGCAAGGACTTTTCAATATCTGCAAATCAATCAGTGTGAGGCACCACATTAACAAATTGAAGAATAAAAACCGTAAGATCATCTAAATAGACGCAGAAAAAGCTTTTGATAAAATTCAACACCCATTTATGATAAATACTCTCCAGAAAGTGGGCATACAGGGAACCTACCTCAACATAATAAAGGCCATATACGACAAACCCACAGCCAACATCATTCTCAATGGTGAAAAGCTGAAACCATTTCCTCTAAGACCAGGAACAAGACAAGGATGTCCACTCTTGTGACTTTTATGCAACATATTTCTGGAAGTCCTAGCCATGGCAATCAGAGAAGAAAAAGAAATAAAAGGAATCCAAATTGGAAAAGAAGTAGTAAAACTGTCACTGTTTGCAGATGACATGGTAATACACATAGAAAATCCTACAGACGCTACCAGAAAACTACTAGAGCTCATCCATGAATTCAGTAAGTCGCAGGATACAAAATTAATACACAGAAATCTGTTGCATTTCTATATATACACTAACAATGAAAGATCAGAAAAGAGAAATTAGGGAAACAATCCCATTTACCATCACATCAAAAAGAATAAAATACCTAGGAATAAACCTACCTAAGGAGGCAGAAGACCTGTACTCTGAAAACTATAAGAAGCTAATAAAAGAAACTGAAGATGACACAAACAGATGGAAAGATGTACCGTGTTCTTGGACTGGAACAATCAATGTTGTCAAAATGACAATACTACCCAGAGCAATCTACAGATTCAAGGCAATCCCTATCAAATTACCAATGGCATTTTTCACAGAACTAGAACAAATAATTTTTAAATTTGTATGGAAACACGAAAGACCCCAAATAGTCAAAGCAATCTTGAGAAACAAAAAAAGAGCTGGAGGAATCAGGCTCCCTGACTTCAGACTATACTACAAAGCCATAGTCATCAAAACAATATAGTACTTGCACAAAAACAGAAATACAGATTAATGGAATAGGATAGAAAGCCCAGAAATAAATCCATACACCTATGGTCAATTAATCTATGACAAAGGTGGCAAGAGTATACAGTGAAGAAAAGACAGTCTCTTCAATAGGTGGTGCTGGGAAAATTGGACAGCTACATGTAAAAGAATGAAATTAGAACATTCTCTAACACCACACACAAAACAAACTCAAAATGGATTAAAGTCCTAAATGTAAGACCACATACTATAAAACTCCTAGAGGAAAACATAGGCAGAACATTCTTTGACATAAATCACAGCAATGTCTTTTTGGATGTGTCACCTAGAGTAATGGGAATAAAAACAAAAATAAACAAATGGGACCTAATAAACTTAAGAGCTTTTGCACAGCAAAGGAAACCGTAAAACAAAAAGACAACATACAGAATGGGAGAAAATATTTGCAAATGATGTGACCGACAAGAGGTTAATCTCCAAAATATACCAAAAAAAGAATACAACTCAATATCAAAAATACAAACAACCCAATCAAAAAATGGGCAGAGGATCTAGATACACATTTCCCCAAAGAAGACATACAGATGGCCCACAGGCACATGAAAAAATGTTCAACATTGCTGATTATTAGAGAAATGCAACTCAAAACTACAACGAGGTATCACGTCACACCGGTCAGAATGGCCATCATGAGAACATCTACAAATAATAATTGCTGGAGAGGGTGTGGAGAAAAAGGAACCCTCCTACACTGTTGGTGGGAATGTAAATTGGTACACCACTATGGAGAACACTATAGATGTTCCTGAAAAAACTAATAGAGTTACCATATGATCCTGCAATCCCACTCCTGGACATATACTCAGAGAAAGCCATAATTCAAAGAGATATGTGCACCCCAATGTTCATAGTATCACTATTTACAATAGCCAAGATGTGGGAACAACCTAAGTGTCATTGCCAGAGGAATGGATAAAGAAGGTGTGGTATATTTATACAATGGGTATTACTCAGCCATAAAAGAGAATGAAATAATGTCATTTGCAGCAACACAGATGGACCTAAAGATTATCATCCTAAATGAAGTAAACCAGACAAAGAAAGACAAATATCATATCGCTTATATGTGGAATCTATATTAAAAAATGATACAAATGAACTTATATACAAAATAGAAATAGACCCACAGACACAGAAAACAAACGTATGGTTACCAAAGGGGAAAAGGGGGAGGAGGGACAAATTAGGAGTTTGGGATTAACATATACACACTACTATATATAAAATAGATAACCAACAAGGACCTACTGTATAGCACAGGGAACTATACTCAATGTTTTGTAATAACCTATAAGGAAAAAGAACCTGAAAAAAATAGATATTTATGTATGTATAACTGAATCACTTTGCTGTCCTGAAACTAACACAACATTGTAAATGAACTATACAAAGGAAGGAAGGGAGGGAGGGAGATGTGATTCTCAACAGTTCCTTACATTGGGTAAGCAATAGTTAAAGGAAGTATTACAGAGCCACGCTTTACCTCTGAGCTGTACAATTTGACAACACATATTTAAACTTTATTCCTGAGTTTTGCTACCCAAACTTCCCCTATTTTTCATTTCTTTCTTTTTTTTTTTTTTTTTTGGTTGCGGTACACGGGCCCATGGTTGTGGTACACGGCCTCTCCCATTGCGGTGCAGAGGCTCCGGACGCGCAGGCTCAGCGGCCATGGCTCACGGGGCCCAGCCGCTCTGCGGCATGTGGGATCTTCCCGGACCGGGGCACGAACCCGTGTCCCCTGCATCGGCAGGCGGACTCTCAACCACTGCACCAGCAGAGAAGCCCTATTTTTCATTTCTTGAGTCAATCCATTCTTGGCCATCTGGAGCTAGGTCTCAAGTAATTTTTTTTTCCGAGAAGAGTGTATAAATGACATAACTTTTGAGGCATGGTATACCTGAGGATATATTTTTGTTACATATACTTATGAGAGCTATCTAAACACCATGGGAATTGCCCTTGGACTCACTTCCTATTCATTTGGATGACAGCTGACTTTCCATCTCAGATCTACACCTAGATGGCAGGTTGATGTCACACAGCTCGTAGTCTAATTCCTACTGGTTTTCATCTAATACTACTCAAAGACTTTGATACAGTCTTCCCCACCTGTGCTCATGCTACCATTAGTTCCCACATCCAGTCTCATTTTGTCAGTTTTCAAGAAATTTTGATTTCTGCAACGATGTAGAAAGAGGTCTTGATGGTGTACAGCAGGATCTCTCAACTTTGGCGCTCTTGACATGCGGGGGTAGATAATTCTTTGCTGTGGGGGGCTGTCCTGTGCCTCATAGGATGTTTGGCAGCATCTCTGGCCCCTGCCCCTTAGATGCCAGTTCCACCTTCCCCACACGCTGTGACAACTAAAAAAGTCTCCAGCCATTGCCAAATATCCTGATGTAGAGTGGGCCCAGCATCCCAGCTGTCTCCGAAAGAGGAAGCTGCACTTAGAAGTATGGCTGCCCCATTTCCTGGTTGGTGTCCCTCTTGTATTTTTGATCCAGGCAACAGTTAATAAAGGAGAGCGGAGAATCTTTTTATTTTTAGGTAGGCATGCCTGCCCATTTCTAATGACATTATATAGGTAGTCCACCAGGCATGTTCCCCGTCCAGTGCTGTCATCCTTATAGCTCATGACTCTTCCTCCCAACTTCTGAGATTAGGTCAGCTATGAGTGTCAAATACTTATCTTATGTGTCTTCACAGTTATTTTAATGTGACAGAGACTACTGAAACCTTTTAAACAGGAGCACATCAAAATCTTTAGAAGAACTTCCGATTCATTTAGCAATATTCTTATATAGAACATAATAATAGGTATAAATGTTAATAGGTATAGTAGGTGGTTAAGAGATTGATAGTATAGTATATGGTATTCTACTTTTGCTAAGGGGTAGCTATATCTTATAATTACATACCTAATTTTTTCTCTAATTTATAGTATATATATATTTTTTTCCTTAATGGCAATACTTTTTTTTTTGATAAGTTGACATTCCATTTTTTTCTTTTTACCTTTTGACCCCCTTCACCCATTTCTCCCACCCCAGCCCCCCATCTCAACACTGATCTGTTCTCTGTTCTATGAGATTTTTTGCTTTGTTATTTTTGTTTTTTAGATTCCACATATAAGAGAGACAATATGGTATTTGTCTTTCTCTGTCTGACTTATTTCAGTTAGCATAATGTCCTCAGGGTTCATTGATGGTGTCATAAATGGCAAGATTTCCTTTTTTTTAATGGCTGAATAATATTCCATTGTATATACACAGTCATCCTTTGGTATCCGAGGGAGGCTGGTTCCAAAACTCCCATTGGATTACAAATCCATGGATGCTCAAGTCTCTTCTATAAAATTGTGTAGTACTGCATATAACCTATGTACATCCTACCATATACTTTATTTTTTAAATAATTTTATTCAACACTACAATTCAATAACCTTGCCTCTGCCAGAGATTTGTGTTTAATTCTTTTATAAAAATTTTTATTGGAGTATAGTTGATTTCAACGTTGTGTTACCTTCTGCTGTACAGCAAAGTGAATCAGTTATACATATACCTATATCTGCTCTTTAAGATTCTTTTCCCATGTCTTTATGGAGTATTGAGTAGAGTTCCCTGTGCTATACAGTAGGTCCTTATTAGTTGTCTATTTTATATATAGTAACATGTATATGTCAATCCCAATTATCCCTCTGCCCTTTCCCCCCGGTAACCATAAGACTGTGGTGACTCTATTTCTGTTTTGTAAATAAGTTCATTTGTACCATTTTTTTCGATTTCACATATAAGTGATATTTGTCCTTTTCTGACTTACTTCACTCAGTATGACAATCTCTAGGTCCATCCACGTTACTGCAAATGTCATTACTTACTTCTTTTTTATGGCTGAGTAATATTCCATTGTATACATGTACTACATCTTCTTTAGCCATTCATCTGCTGACGGACATTTAGGTTGCTTCCATGTCCTGGCTTTTGTAAATAGTGCTGCTATGAACATTGAGGTGCATGTATCTTTTTGAATTACTGTTTTCTCTGGGTATATGCCCAGGAGTGGCATTGTAGGATCATATGGCAACTCTATTTTTAGTTTTTTAAGGAACCTTCATAGTGGTTGTACCAATTTCCCACCTACAATGTAGAAGGGTTTCCTTTTCTCCACACCCTCTCCAGAATTTATTGTTTGTAGATTTTTTGATGATGGCCATTCTGACCCGTGTGAGGAGGTGTCTCAATGTAGTTATGATTTGCTTCCCATATACTTTAGATAATCTCTAGATCACTTTTAATACCTAGTACAATGTAAATGCTATGTATGTAAATAGTTGCTGGAGTGAGGCAAATTCAAGTTTTGCTTTTTGGAACTTTCTAGAATTTTTTTTCAAATATTTTTGATCTGTGTTTGGTTGAATTTGTGGATGCAGAACTTGTGGATTAGAGGGCTGACTGTATACCACAATTTCTTTATCCACTCATCCACTGATGGACACTTAGGTTGTTTCCATATCTTGGTTATTTTAAGTAATGCTTCAGTGAACATGGGGTTGCATATATCTATATAATTTACAGTATATTAAAGTTAACAGAGTTCTAAAACCTAATTAACAGAAAACATTGGTGTTGCAGAATTGCTTCTGGGCCAACCTTTTCTCTTTTTTCTAGCCCACCTGCATAATTTACCATATTAAGCAGTCCTTTACACAAGGCACTTTAGAAAAGAAAAAGAAGTAATAGTGGTGTGAGAAAAAAAGGGAAGAGATGGAAATGGCTCAGTCTATCTTCTTTTGCTTCCCTCAGCCCAGCGTGGAGATTCGCAGTTTAGGCTTTCTTTCCCTCTGGGTGGACATGACTTACAGTGGATACAGTGTTGGTGTCTTTTTCTCTGGTTCTCATCTTTCCTAGCCTGGAGAGAGATTATCTGGATTGGCTCACAGATCACCATCCCAGGGTGTACTGTCTGGTGCAGCAGGTCTGTGAACATGCAGGGGTCAGAGCCTACACAGTGTTCTTGCCCTAGCTCCTGCACATCAGAGCACAATCAAGCTTCACGCATTCCTTCTCCCCAAGGCTGTTACAACAGAAATGGGGTGAGGGACAGTTGGCTCTCACTTCTTTATTTCCTTCAAAAACTCACTCAGTAAGAGGAGCTGGGGAATCTATCGACTTTCTCAAAGATTAATTTAATAAATCAAAACATTCTTCTGATTGGGTGGTGTTGACCACTGTAGAGTTGTTTTTGGTTCATGATCTATTCTGAGCAAAAACATACTGTCTGAACCCTGAATATTAGTAAGGCCTTGATTTCTATTTTCAAGAAGAAAAGGGCCATAACAATTCTTGATAAAGAAAAATCTCCCAAATCCAGACTAATGC
Source organism: Neophocaena asiaeorientalis asiaeorientalis (assembly GCF_003031525.2). Classification (NCBI taxonomy): domain Eukaryota; kingdom Metazoa; phylum Chordata; class Mammalia; order Artiodactyla; family Phocoenidae; genus Neophocaena; species Neophocaena asiaeorientalis. The sequence continues at coordinate 381,603 of NW_020172644.1, forward strand.
CTGCTTTATCTTTTTCATCTCAGATACCAAGGTTAGATAGACACAAATTGAACTTTAAGGAGTATCCCATTCAATAAACAACAAATATTAAAATTTCTCATGATTTTACAATATACTCAAAGTAGCAGGCCAGTTTTACAGCTAGAGTCATCATATATCTACAGATAGCAATAATATATATACATTTTTGGCCACGCCGCATGGCATGCAGGATCCTAGTTCCCCAACCAGGGATTGAACCCGTGCCCCCTGCAGTGAAAGCACAGAGTCGTCCCAACCACTGGACCACCAGGGAAGTCCCCAGATAGAAATAACATTAAAACAATGTTTCCCATCTTGTGCTCAATAAGTGATAGAATTAAATAAGAATGTTCTCTAGATTTTTATTTATAAAAAAGTCTGTTAGTTTAGGCATCACATAATGAAACGATGAAATTTCTAGGCTTTAATCCACTCACCAATTGCCTTTGCTTTCCACAGGGTATGTGTGTGAGGTTTCTTCCAAGATTCTTTCACAAACATCACAATGATCCCTAGGGAGGAGAACAGGTATTTTCCCCATTTTATAAATGATGAAGCCAACAGTCAGAGAAACTGAAGTGATCCATCTAATCTACCATACAAGGCAGGATACAGGCAGGGCTGGAACCCAGACTAATCCAGTGGAGTCTTTTCTGCTCCACTGCACTGCCTGCGTGGTAAGTCACTTCACTTTATCAAGCAGTGAAAGACACAAAAATCGTCTTTGACCGAACCAAACAGGCTCATTTCCTGATAATTTAACTTGGTTAATTTATTATGCAAAACTTTATTAACAATTTATTTGTTTGAAAAATCTATACCTTCCTGGCAAATAAATTTTGCTAGAAAATGGGATTGTTGATTTTTCTTTGAAGGTCTTAAAGGTCTACATTTGCTACTAGAAGATCTGTTTAGATTTAATGCAAGAAAAACTGATTATTAACAAAAATGTAGTAATAGCTGAGCTGGTGATTCTGTTTTTATTATCAAAAGTTAGTTAAAAACTAATAGTTATGTTGCATACTCTGCTCCACTCTGCAGCCAACCCCTGTCCTTAGAAACATACATTTCAGGCTTCCCTGGTGGCGCAGTGGTTGAGAGTCCGCCTGCCGATGCAGGGGACATGGGTTCATGCCCCGGTCCGGGAAGATCCCACATGCCGCGAAGTGGCTGGGCCTGTGAGCCATGGCCGCTGGGCCTGCGTGTCCGGAGCCTGTGCTCCGCAACATTTCAATATTTGAGTTACTTGTGAAAAATCACAAGTTAAAATCTGAGACTATGAAGCCCGGCTTAAAACGTCAAAATAAAACATAACTATTGGTATTGTTCTTTAATATCTGAACAAAAGGAATGTTTGATTTGGAGATGCCAAAGCAAGTCCCAAATGCTGCATGCTCTTGGTTATGTTTTAATTTAAAGACAGCTGTGAAATAGCTTTATACTAATTTGATTTTTTTATATTAAATAAGAATGAAATGGAAATTGGTGATTTACTTGACAGATATTGGACGCTGAAAACTAAATAATTGTTCTAAAAGCATTAGCTCAACACTGATTTGAAATGCCTGCTTTGTAATTAGTCATGAGTGAAATGTATGTTTAATTCAAGTTATGTTTCTGGTTTATATTAGCATGACTTGATTATAAAGTAAAGGAAAAATACAATCCAAGTATCTCTGCAAGCCCCTGAGTTCCTTTCATCCTCAAACACTAGTTAGGTTGATTTTTTTAAAAAACTCTTGTTAGTCTCTTGATTATAGATATTCCTTACTATTCTACTTTCTAATTGGGCAAATCTGATCTTGATAATACAGTAAATGAAGGTGTGTGTGTGTGTGTGTGTGTGTGTGTGAAAAATCAGGAAGCATTCAACTTTCAGGTTAAAAAAGTAAAGGAGACTTCCTAAGTGAAAGTTTTAAGGTACCTATTGCTTCTTTTAAAACAAAAACTTCCAGTACATTGATTTTATTGGCTGAATGATGATGGATTTGTGGCTTCTTGGAATAGATTCTTTGGTTCCATTGAAGTCAGTGCATTCATTGAGCATCTACTTTGTGGCGGGTCCTGTGTAAATGGAGAGCAGTCTGGTTCAGTCTGGAAGACATGTGCAGCTTGTTTTATTTCTCAGCCCAGACGTGGAGTATAGGTGAACTAGTTACATATCACTCTACCCCTACATGGGGCAAGCTAAAGCTCTCCCTGATGGAGAAACTTGGTGGAATTCTTGAGGTAAGAAAATTGGGCTTCTTTGGCGACTCTTTTGGAATGTACACTTCTAAATGAAACAAGAACCAACATGGCCATGATGCTCTGGGAGCTCAGATACATTGTCCTCTACATCCTCAGGTTCCTTATCTCTAGAGTTAATGTCAGGCTTTCAGGCTTTGGGTTGTGAGGCAGAGACCAGATCTTTGAGGACCAAGTAAGGCAGTGAGAAGTAAAAGAAGGACGGATATGCACAGTGAGGAAGACACATGGTTGACAAATTCTGAGGCATGAAAAGATCCTAGGTCTTTCAGCACAGATGGTGTGTGTGTGGGGGGGATGTGGGTGTAAAATCAGATCATCTGTGACTTCTTTTAGGTCTCACAGGCCCTATCTAGTGTTTTGAATGGATAATAACCTTCTCAACCCGCATGGTGACATCACATGAGTACAGGATCAGGGCATCAGGCAAAGTGTAATTGCTCAGTCTAGATGTTGTATGAGACTTGCTTTTTTTTTTAAATTATTGCCACAAAGTCAATCTTTTCTTTTTATTTATTTATTTTCAGCTGCGTTGGGTCTTCGTTGTTGCGCCCGGGCTTTCTCTAGTTGCGGCGAACGGGGGTTACTCTTTGTTGAGGTGCGCAGGCTTCTCATTGTGGTGGCTTCTCTTGTTGCGGAGCATGGGCTCGAGGCGTGGGCTTCAGCAGTTGTGGCACGTGGGCTCAGTAGTTGTGGCGTACGGGCTTAGTTGCTCTGCAGCATGTGGGATCTTCTCAGACTGGGGCTTGAACCCGTGTCCCCTGCGTTGGCAGGCCGATTCTTAACCACTGCGCCACCAGGGAAGTCCGAGACTTGCTTTTATGTGCTGGCATACTCTAAGCAAGCTGACTGAATATAAAGGACCAAGGACAAAATAGACAATATATTGTGAAGAAGCTACATGAATAACTTTAGTGCCAATGGCTCTTCAGAATCATATTTTGCATTAATAATTTGGGATCAGCACCAGCATGGTAGGTACTAAGTGTTTAGCCATTAGATAATATAATCTAGAATGTCCAGTGATCTGCTTTTATTTTTCTTTTTTGATTGCCTTCTTTTTAAGCATTTTTGTCCATATTCTTTTTTTTTTTTTTTTTTTTTTTTTTTTTTTTTTGTGGTACACAGGCCTCTCACTGCTGTGTCCTCTCCCATTGTGGAGCACAGGCTCCGGACGCGCAGGTTCAGCGGCCATGGCTCACGGGCCCAGCCTCTCCGCGGCATGTGGGATCCTCCCAGACCGGGGCATGAACCTGCGTCCCCTGCATCGGCAGGTGGACTCTCAACCACTGCGCCACCGGGGAGACCCTCGTTTATATTCTAAAACAAATCAGGAACTTCCCTAGTGGTCCAGTGGTTAAGACCCTGTGCTTCCACTGCAGGGGGCACAGGTTCAATCCCCATCAGGGAACTAAGATCACACATGCCACGTGGCTAATAAATAAATAACTAAACAAATCAACTAGGGCTTGTTTCTCTCACCATCCAGTACTCGTTCACATATGTGCCTAAGCGTATATATATTTGAAGCATACCTTTATATGTGAAGCATGAATACCTCACTTTGCGTTCTGATTTTATTCATTATCTCACATCTATTTTCTTTTTCCTTGTTTTTAAAATTTTATTTATATATTTTTAATAGGTAATAATATACACATGGGTCAATATTCAAGAGGAGAAGAAGGGAAGAGAGCGAAAAGCCTCCTTCCCTCCTGTGTCCCCCAGCTACCTAGCTCTCCTCCGCAGAGTCAACTGATATTATAAGGCTCTTATATTTCCTTCCAGAAATAGTTTACTAACATGCAAGTACATACATATAAGTGGTCTCCCCTTTTACCTGGTAGCCTACTATACACATCTTCCTGTATCTGGTCTTTTTCACTAAACAGCGCATCTTAGAGTTCATTCCATGTTGTCTAGACTTTTAAAGAATTGCCTGGGATTTGTCAGCCCCTAGATTACTCCAGCACGCCACTGACCACAGCCTCTCCCCCTCACTTCCCCTACACATACTTTCCAGCCCCATCATGATCTCGCATCTCCTGACTCCTTGCTATTCTATCAGCTGCCTTTTATCTCTTCCTGTCACCATTATTTTGAATCATTCTCTGTTGCCTTGGTGCATTGCCTCTCTGCTACACGTTTTTCCACGGATTAGTCTAAACATCCTTTTCCATTTTCTTACACCTGGGCTGCTGGTGCTCTAGGGAAAAGTATACTAGTGTGCAGATTAGTGCCACAACACATTTATGATAACTGATCTCACAGGTCCCACAGGCCCAGAAGTTATACGTCCCTAATAAGCTCTTCAACTCACTGCCTCCAGTCACTCTTCCCACCAGAATGATTTTTCAAACATGCAAAAATCCCACTAATTCAATCAATCCCTCCACCCAAGGTAACCACTAATCCACTCTGTCACCACAGATCAGTTTGATCTGACTTAAAACTTCATGTAAATCAAACCATACAGTATCTACTCTTTCAAGTCCTTTTACTCAGCATGTTTTCAGGTATATCCACGTAACTACATGTCTCAGCAGTTCATTCCTTCTAATGCTGAGTCATATTCTCTTGTATGAATTTTGTTGTCATTGTTTTAAATCTGTTCACCAGTTCTTCACTTCTGAGATACTTTCATCTTCTCTATTTTCTCTATCCTCTCTGAAACTCCTACTGGTCAGATGATGGACTCCTGGACTGATAAATATCAATATCTTTTCCTTACTGTTGTTTAATCTTTGACTTTTTTTTTTCTATACTCTGGGAGATTCCTTTGAATTTATCTTTTTATTTTTTTTGAAAGGACTTTATTTTTTTAGCGCACTTAGGTTTAGAGCAAAATTGAGAAGGAGGTACAGAGATTTCCCATATACCTTCTGCTCTCACACACGCACAGCCTCCCCATTATCAACATCGCTCATCAGAATGGTACATTTTTTTTTATCAAGGATGAACCTACATTGACACATCATAATCACCCAAAGTCTAAAGTTTACCTTAGGGTTCACTCTTGGTGTTGTACATTCTAATTCTATGGGTTTGGACAAATGTATAATGACATATAGCCATCATTATAATATTACAGAGGGACTTCCCTGGTGGCGCAGTGGTTAAGAATCCACCTGCCAATGCAGGGGACACGGGTTTGAGCCCTGGTCCGGGAAGATCCTACATGCCGCGGAGCAACTCAGCCTGTGAGCCACAACTACTGAGCCTGCACTCTAAAGCTTGCAAGCCACAACTACTGAGCCTGTGTGCCGCAACTACTGAAGTCTGCATGCCTAGATCCCGTGCTTCGCAACAAGGGAAGCCACCACAATGAGAAGCCCGTGCACCACAACGAAGAGTAGCCCCTGCTTGCTGCAACTAGAGGAAGTCCGTGCGCAGCAACGATGACCCAAGTATTTCCCCTTCCCTAAAAAATCCTCTGTGTATACATTATTTGTAGACACTTAACGACAGCCAAATGACACTGTCCTAAGATTTCTCAATACATCTAAAAGAGAAAAGTGGTGGGCATCATCATATAATACTAACGTGATACTAAAGGCACCCAGACTTGAAACTTCACAGTGGCAGGCTGTATAAAATTTGTGTTGTGAGGTCCTTAGGGGAAAAAAAAAATAAAATCTATCACATCAAACTAATATTGATTTGGATGGAATTGCTTTTATAGTTGTGCTTATATTTAATTAGTAAATTTGTTGGTTTCCATGGTTTCATAAGAGATATAAACATAAGAAATGTACACCAAGATTTATGTTTATAGATCTTTAAACAACATCATAACAATAGCCATGGTCTACACTGAGGGGAACACAGAGAATCTTTTCCTTTACAGAAGGATCAACATATTACTCAAAGAAGGTGCACAGGCCTGGAACTGTCAAGTCTTTGTAAACAGTGTGACAGGTCTAGACAGCGATTGGGATTCTGACCTTTAGCCAACACGTGACCCTGGGCAATAGTTTCCTCATTTGTGAAGATGGTAATGGCAACAACGCTCTCCTTGGGATTTGTGTGAAGACTAAGCCAAGTAATATATTGAAAATTCCTACCTGGTACAGGGCCTGGCCCACTGTAGGTCTGCTTCCCCTCCATAAGAGGTAGTTCCTACTTCTTCAGTTTTCATCAGGTATCAGCCACAGATAAGCCTATGAGAAAGCACTCCGGAAAACGCTGCCTCCTTGGCCACTCACTGCAACCTAAAAATATAGAGAAAGACTAAATGAAGGAAAAACTGCAAAAGAAATCATTCCTGTAAAAGACAGTTTTAAGACTCAGTGGTTAAGACTCAGTGCTTTAACTGCCAGGGAACTAAGATCCTGCAAGCCGGGCAGTGCGGCCAAAAAAAAAAACAAAACACAGTTCTGTCAAGAGTGCTGATATTGATCTGCTCAGCCTTAGCACAGCCATGAACTATGTACCATCCAATCAATATTAATTAAGAGGAGGAAGTGAAAAAAGTGATGGTCCTCATTCCTATGAATGCCTTGTTGACCTAAATTCTGACTTAGCACCCCTACAATGATTAAATTCACTCTGTGTTCTATAGATACAGATTTACTTCTTCTTAAATATTGAGTTAGAATTTCCAGTTGCCCACAAATTATGACTTGAAATCACCAGCAAGGTGTTCTTTCTTGGCCAAATGCTGGGAACAAAGGAATGTATTACTGACTTCTTATTGGACTGTATGCATATGTTTTTATCTATTATTTTAAAATTCTGTATGGTATATTTTATTTCACCCCTATTTTGTGCGGAAAAGAAAAACACTTTGAGCTTTTGGGATAAGAAGAAAGGAGAGGGCTGCTATTTTAATAAGACGCTACTTCATAATTCGCTTATTCTGAATAAAGGAATTGTTTCCAAGCACCAGCTCTGGGGAAAAGTAAGCACTGTTGACGCCAATTTCATGAGACTGAGGACCAAAGGAAGATTCAGAGAAAAAAACCAAAATACCATGTGATTCTTTGGGAGTGGCCAGCAATTTACCCTAAGGAACAATGCACAAAGCCCCAAAAAATTCCTTAAACCTCCAATGACTCATTTTCTGAGAAACAGTGTTGGTCTCAAATCCAGTGTAACTCAAATAATTTGTAGTATAAGAGTAGAGGTCACTAGATTCATGAAAATAATAAAACTGTACTTTCCTCTCATTTTTAGTGGCACATTAGATTCTCCACAGCTGGGAAATTTTTAAAAAGGAAGGGAAAAGCTATGTTCTATTTAAGGCATTAACAGGAGTTCAAATTTGAGTTAATATTGACATGAAGTTTTAGTTTTTAATACTAGCCTCTTTTATGTTTTCAGAATTTCTTAGTAAACGTTTACCCTGAAAAATACATTGATTTTTCTGTACAATATTGTACTGTGAGATTATTCTTTCTTTTCCTTCAAGAGAAAATGAACTCTCAAATCCTCAAAAATAAAAACCCTGGAGAAAAAAGAATTTGCTTAGAAGCATGCCATTATCCTCTTGTAAATCCTTTCCTTTCTCTTATTCTGAGTCCTGCTGCCTCGTGCACTGACAATAATACAACATAGTTTCAGTGTGGTGATTGGTGCTATAAACAGGCAGAGTTAAACAGAAACCCACAGCAGCCTCCTTCAGTGTAAAGTTGGCTTCTGTCAACAGAGAAAGCCAAAAGCATAGGAAAGCAAAACTCAGAACTAAACATTTTCTGGATCCTGATTATTTTTAAAATAGAAGCATCAGATGCTATATTTTCAAGCACAGAATGACAGAGGAGGAAAGTTTGTAATCACTACTGAGGAGTGGTCAAGAAACGCGTTTAAGAAAGGTTAGACATAAATAATTTCCTGTTACCAAATATTATTAAATAAGGAAATATATGACCTTAAGACATTGGTAAAAAAATCTTTCTTTAAAAATCCATGAAGTCGGGCTTCCCTGGTGGCGCAGTGGTTAAGAATCTGCCTGCCAATGCAGGGGACACAGGTTCGAGCCCTGGTCCGGGAAGATCCCACATGCTGCGGAGCAACTAAGCCCGTGTGCCACAACTACTGAGCCCGTGTGCCACAACTACTGAAGCCCGCGCACCTAGAGCCCGTGCTCCGCAACAAGAGAAGCCACCGCAGTGAGAAGCCCATGCACCGCAATGAAGAGTAGCCCCCGCTCTCCACAACTAGAGAAAGCCTGTGCACAGCGACGAAGACCCAAGGCAGACAAAAATAAAATAAATAAATAATTAAAAAAAAAAAAAAAAATCCATCCAGTTCCTGGGATGTGATCTCACACCTCCGGGAAAATTAGATGTGATTTACCCAGAAAAGAGAAAATAATAGCACTGAGGAGCTTTTCTTTCTCTGTCCAATCCCAGGAATTGTGATTTGACAAAAATTAAATTAAAAAATTAGCACTGAATGTTTCTCTTCTTTACGTTTCCATTATAATTAAATGTTCGGGTTTTTTTTGTTTGTTTGTTTTTTTGTGGTACACGGGCCTCTCACTGTTGTGGCCTCTCCCCCTGTGGAGCACAGGCTCCGGACGCGCAAGCTCAGCAGCCATGGCTCACGGGCCCAGCCACTCCGCAGCATGTGGGATCCTCCCAGACCGGGGCACGAACCCGCGTCCCCTGCATCGGCAGGCGGACTCTCAACCACTGCGCCACCAGGGAAGCCCTAAATGTTCTTTTTAAAGTTATAGTACCCCACGTCAACACAAATGGTCCAGCTCCTGGGGCCTTAATTTTAACTGTGAGCAAGGTTTATGATATAACTCACCCCACTTCAGACATCTCTGATCTGAAATTTACTCCCAATCTTTAATGAAGACTAAAAAAGACAAAGGCATTTCCAGAAGGCCATTTTTTTTTTACATAACAATTTCTGACTATAAATGTTCCAAAATTTACTTGGAAAACACAAAAAAGAAAATTTAAATTCCCAATAACAAAAAGATAAGTACTATGAATATTTTTCTCTCCTGGATGTCTGTTTCTATTTCCCTCCAATCATTCAGAGATATAAATCATCTACATATTGGGGTCATACTAAGCATTATATCAAATTTGAAAAAAATTAAATATCCATCAAAAATATGATTTTAAAGTCTTCACGACATTTTGTTACTGTGGCAGTATTATATTTATTATTAGTCTCTACTGTTGGTAAATGTGGACAGCTTAAAAGATTCACAGGTAAAGTGCTAAAATAACACGTCCTTAAGTTGCCTTTGACACTTGGGAAAGCACAATTTCCCTGACAAAGTTAAGGACAAGCAAATTTAAGCAAGAAAGAGATGAAGCAGAGCGGAAATAGGAATTCGGGCGTCTGGATCCAGGGGATGAGGCCCAAGGCGACTGGCACTTTGAGCCTCTTAGACTCCTCCCCCAACATTTTACACACATGACATCTAGCTAAAATGAGCATTAAGCACCAATTCGGAAGAGAATAAAAAATACCAGGGGAGCGACAAGTACTCTGGAGAATGAATCTGGAAGTGGCTCTGGGTGTGAGGAGAATCACAGATCTGTACTGACACAGTATATACCCGCTAAGTGCATATGAGGTCCTTTTTAACAGTCTGGAGTCTAAGTCTTTCCCCAAAACTATTGAGTCTTGGCGTCGCTTCTAGCGGCTGAATAGCTAACTCCTCAAAACAAGTCTTGGGACTGAGGCCCGCTCGTTCTCGAACTTGGCAGCCATCAGAACCACTGGAGGAGGCGTCTTATAGGTCAGTTTATTTCGGCTCCGAGGCGCACACCACTGACGCTTTTGAGCCTGAAGGTTACAGGTGGCCGCGTACCTGCGTTCGAAACCCGAGCCGCAGGGGAAGGCCCCAGAGCCGGTCCCGGGAGGGACTGCGAAGCGACGCCCAGCCCAACGCGGTGTCTGCGGCTGGCGGGCCGGGCAGGGGGCTTGTCCGCGGACCCCGCCAGAGGGCGCCAGGACCTCGCCGCGCACCCAGCGGCCCCGGACTTTAGGCGAGACCTGAAAATGCTCAGGTGCGGCAGGAAGGGCACGTGATCCCGGGCCGCGGCGGGCTGTACCGGCGCCTGCTCCAAACCCATCCGCGCTCCGGCTCCCTCGGCTATCGCCCGATCGTAAGACTTTGTTTTGTGCTTTATTTTAAAAGCCTTCTCCGCCCCCGTACTGCTCGAAGGCGTAAATGAGAGAGGGCGGGAGGGGTGAGAGGGGGAAATGCAGAAAAGAGGCGCTGGAAGGCTGAATGCCTTCTTTAAATTACTGCTGACACCTCGGTTCCAGGCCCCTACAATCTCAATCAACAATCCATTAGAACTCAACAGGAGTAAAACGAAATCCTCGTTTAAGTGTATTTATCCGATCTCCTTTCTCTCTTTCAAATGCTAAATCCATTTCAGCATATGCCCCCTTCTTTCTCTCGCCTTTCTCTCAAGACTGGCAGCCCATACCACTCTTGTAAATATGAAAGATGCTAATCATATGACATATCACGTCTCCGTCGGAGCCGGAATAAAGCCTTCAGATTTGGGATCATTGCCTCCAGACAACAGCTTCATCAGCCGGAAAGTTGGTTTTTTTCTCCTTTCCTTCAACTCTCAATCCCTTCTTTGTCTGGAGTAAAATGCAGCCGACTCGAGCCACCCAGGCCATATGGTTCACTCTGTATTTTCTTAGTTGAATTCTGAATTGTTTCTGTGACTTGCGAAGTTTTTTTGGAAGTGCGTATAAAGACATAGAAGAGCTACTTGTGCAGGGAGAGCTGCTGGACGCGCCGCGGCCGCCCCCTCCCGGCCTGGAGCCCCGACGGCTCCGCGGAGTGTAACACCGGCGACTGCGTTGTCTTGCGGTTGGGACCAACGACCAGCAGGCCGCAGCTGCCCGGTTCGCTCGCGGTGCCTACTCCGCGCCTCGCACGGCGCCCGGCACACAGCAGGCGCTTGCAGAAATATTCGGGGGGAATGAAAAAATGAATAAATCAGCTACGCGGGTTGACCCCGAATGGTTTGTGTCCTAAAGTATCCTTTTGGATCCGTGAAGAGAAAAGGTAGCCTCGCCCTCTCCCGACACACGGTTTTCTGCCATGTAACTTTCTCATTTTTATGTCTACTTATTTGAATGTAAGCTCTATGGGGGTGGGAATGGTGTCTGTCTTGTGCATGGCATTGTTCCCAGGGGTTGGTACAGTGCTTGGCACACACTGGGTGCTCATTAAGTACATTTTGAAGGTAAAAGGGAGAGATGATTGAATGAATGCGCTAACGTAGAAGGATGATATCTTATTTCCCAAAGGAACAGATTTAAGAACTTTCTCTGCTAAAGATTCGAACTTATTTACCCCACCTCACCCTTTTAATCTATATCATCAACAAACAACAATTTCCAGAAGAGAATTCTGGGAGGTTATGTTTTTCCTTAGTGGGGAGAGGAGAGGGAAAATCGGCTTTCAGATCTTTATCCATTGCTTTGAATAAGTTTTGTGTTTTCCAGGTTCGGGACTGTCCGTGCAAGGGAACAGGCTGCCAAATTTCCATTCTCTCTTTCTAACTCCTTACACAAACCCCAAAGAGTTCTTTCACCGAATCATTAAATTCTACAGAGGTGGTCAAGCTCGCACTGCTTTTCATGAAACGGAGAAAGAAAAGGGTCCTTGAAGTTTAGAAGATGCCCAAGGAAAACTCCTTGAATGACATCAAAAGAATGAGTTTCCATAGCTGTTGAAGCACGAGGGCCGTGTATCCGCACAAAGAGGGACCGGGGCACCGGGACGGGCCCACCGCTCTGTCCCAGGACAATTGGGTCACTGAAATAGGGAATTAATTACCATTGGAGAGTGGGCAGCCCATTCACCACTGGCTGAGTTTTATTAAACGCCAATATAAATAACAAAACAACTCTTGTGGCTGCACTATTCCTACACGCCAAAGGAAGGATTATGCTGGGGATTAACATCTTAAAGTCTATGAGACTTTCTGACTCAAGGCTCGGAGCTGGTAATCGTGTTTGTCTCCTGGTTCAGCGATTAGTGCTCTCTTTCTTGCACTTTCCCCTGGATGGCCAATGTCCCTTTTTGCAGGCACAGAGGGGTGGGGGGCTTCTCTCCCTAGTGGGCCCCCAGCCCCCCCATTCACACGCCGGTTGTTCTTTTCCCCTTACCTGAGGAAAACAATCAGAAAGCTGGCGGAGATAGGCAAAATCTCCTACAGTGATTTCTTTCCTTCGTGGGAAAGAAGAGGGGTGCTTGGGCAGCGGGTCGCGTAAGGAGCGAAGAGAGGCCTTCCGGGCGCTGCCTTTCCGGAGCGGGTGGGGAGAGGGTAGCGTCGATGCAGAAGGAAGGGAGCCTTTCGGCACCTGCCGGGCGGATTTCGCCGCCATCAAGACGACATGTGCGTCAAGCTGGATTTCCTGAATGTTTGACTTGAGACACCAAAGCACATTATGCGGGTTCAGGGCAAGGGCCTCGGAATGCGGGTCCCGGGGGAGGGTTACGATCTTCTCTGCCTCTCTTCTCCTCTTGTAGATTCTCCCGCCTCTCCCCAAACACGGAAGGGGGAGGGGCTGGCGCGCTGAAATGACAGCGCAGCATCCTAGCTCGGACCTCTGCAGGACTAGATTTGACAAATCCTCCCCGACAGGATCCGAGGGAAAATCGAGGATGAGACTGAGAAATCCGCACAGGGGTCCAGTAAGAAGGTGGGGCGTGAGTTTACACGGTTATTGCTCTTGGCTTCCTTGGCTCCCCAGAAGGGAGCTGCCAAAAATTCCGAGCTCACTCTGGCACCCAAGCACTCACCATCATCGGTAATGAACTCTGACAGGGTGAGGAGTCCTCTGCTGGGGTGTGGGGGGGGAGCTGATCTTTCCCACTCGGGCCTCCTCGGCGCTGGAAACTGTGCTTCTAGTCCGCGGCGAAGAACTAAAGCTCTTCAGGACTGGCTAACTTTTTCTCTCCCTCTTTCCGCCTTTCTGAGAGCTCACCAGGCAGACTAGGATTTAGGCTACAAAGCCACCCTTGGCAGATACGTCATCCGGTCCTTTTAGCACAGCAGAAACCCTCCCTTCCCCTGCAGGCAGGGCGGTTTACTGTGAATTGGGGGACAGGCTTGATGGGCGGGCAAACTTTTGCTCCTGCAACGCTCTGGGAAAGGAGCCCTTCTCTGCCGCCGCCCTCGCCCCATTCACCTGCAACAGCAAGAGTATGGGCGTGGGGATCATTTGTCCTCTCTGGCCACTTGTGAGGTCGAAGTGTGGAGGGGATGTAGCCTGTGGCTCCACAGCAACACCTACCCTAAACTTTGGGGCTTTTGGGTCGTCTCAAAGTTCAAACTTCTTAAAAACAACAAAGACTTTCTAAAGGTCTCCACCCCCTTCCCTCCCCTTACGTCACTTTTCTCTCCCTACACACACTCGTTCCCCCTTTCTTTTTAAGGCTTGGGGATGAGTTTAAATCATTGGGCTCCCATTTCTTGATAACTGCCTGCTTTGAGCTTTTGTTCCCTTAAAGTAGGACTGCACACTGAAAGAGGGGCTGAAGATGAACAGCTTGACCCTTTAGGACAGTTCACGCAATGGACAGGCGCAGTTCTCGGTCACCAAACTCCCTGACACTATTCACGCGCTCCCCTCCCCCTTCTCATAACATTTCAGTCTCGTTTCATCTGGACAATCTCTTAGACCACACAAGTGCCTCTTGAATTTATTTAAGTTAAAAGAGTGTAAGAAAAGTCCAGCTAAGGATATTTGGCGTCGGTCATGTCTTTGCAAATCTGAGTACAAATCGAAATTGCTTTCTTTCAGCAAAACCGAGCAAAATGTTGAACATATAAAATTTTGCAACTGAGTGTGAACGGCTGATTTCTGGATTGCACTAGCAAGTTAGTTGTCCTTGGCATTCTTTTAAAAAACAATACTCTTCATGGTGGGAAATATTTCCAGACATATTATCAAGAGTGATGTTTCTCTTGAAGGCTACAATGGAAACACACAACCAAAATTCTTAAAATTCCATGATAATATAGAGGGTGACTTTTTTTTTAAACGCCTGTACTTTTGCACAGTGATCTAACACACACCACTGCATATATCCAAAGAAGCCCTTATTTTAAAAATAAAGTTATATAAACTCCCTGATATCTTTCGATTTACATAGATTAGAGACTGATTTATGTCATGTGAGTATGTACACAATATATTAGTTTCTTGGCATACTTTTTCTTTTTGAAAATAATTTCCTTTCCTGGAAATTTCCAGAATCAGAAATGTGCAGTTCATCCTAATAATATTTTACTGTTACTACATATCTGCACAGGATACACTTAAATATGCACTATTAGCTTCTCATGGACAGTAGAGAAAGTTTGGATTTTGACAAAGAAAAGCATTCACCGTTTCAGTGCATCATAAAAACATAAAGTCTTGGGAGAACATAAAAACTGGAGGGTCAGATACCCAAATACTGTTAAAAATCAACTAAAGAAATCCATTGTGGGGCTGCCCTGGTGGTCTAGTGGTTAAGAATCCGCCTTCCAATGAGGAGGACACAGGTTCGATCCCTGGTCGGGGAACTAGGATCCCACATGCCGCGGGGCAACCAAGCCCGAGCGCTCAGGCCACCAACTCGAGAGAAGCCCTCGCACCACAACGAAGAGCCCGGGTGCCACAGCTAAGACCCGATGCAGCCAAATAAATTAATTAATTAAGAAAAAAAAAGAAATCCATTGTGTTTTTCACTAGCCCTAACCATTAGAACCAGCTTGATCTCAGTGTTTGTTTGGAGTTATAAAAGCTAATCAGGTCTTCCTG
This sequence comes from Neophocaena asiaeorientalis asiaeorientalis, assembly GCF_003031525.2. Taxonomy (NCBI): domain Eukaryota; kingdom Metazoa; phylum Chordata; class Mammalia; order Artiodactyla; family Phocoenidae; genus Neophocaena; species Neophocaena asiaeorientalis. The sequence continues at coordinate 396,630 of NW_020172644.1, forward strand.
TAGTCCTCCACTTAACTGGATTCTGATTCTATTCTTCCCCCCAATATATTTTATCATAAAATCAACCCAGTACTTCCTAGCTTAACCAAAAATTTAAGACCTGTGCAAAGAAGCATGTTTCTATGATGCTAAAGTAAACTTTCTTTTGTTTCTATTACATTAACCTATTGGTTTGTCTTTCTTTGCAGGCAACTCCTTCCATGAGACATAGATATCTAAAGACTGACACTCCATAATATCTCCCATCATTCCAGTATTTGTTTTTAGCAGTCTGATCATTTCCTCAGAACCTAGCTTTCTCATCCTCTGTTTCTTTTAAAATTAACACAAAATTCCTGCATCCACTCCCATGTGTCCCTTCCATTTTTTACCTTGGCTAGCCAAGACATTAGAGGGTTTTCTTTTAGGGGGACTGTAAAGAGTGTTTACTTGTTTGGTATCAGTGATCATCACCTATAAAATAATGCTAATGTGTGCATGCAACCATGGTAAGCACTTCCGCTATCTTTCACTACTGACACATCTTTTGCTTGGTCAAACTCTTTTATGAAGTTCTTATTCTGCAGGTTCATGATACAGAGATAGAGACCCAAAGAAGTGTGAGAGAGGCAAATGCTGTATTCTGGAGACACTGAACATTTCTTTCTTTTTTAATATCTGCATTTCTGCCTTATGAAATTAATCTGTTCTAAAAGGATTGAGGAGGGAACTGGGGAAATAATTCTTTTAAATTCAGGGAGTTTGTTTTTAAAGTGGAGGAGACGCAAAGCACAAATATCAACCAGCAAGGTGAAAATCGTGGCAGTTTTCAAATAAATTCAGGACAGAAGGAAGTCTAGAGGTTGGGTAGCTGCAGCGGATAACAGTCTCTTTCATGGGATTCTAATTTTCATTTTCTTTACTTTGTGCCTTCCAGGCCGGCTCATGATCTCCCTGCAGAAAACATTAAACAAATTGAAACCACTCCAAAACACTTCCATCATCCCCTTCTCTGAAATACAACTTGTTTCCAATTCCTACAATTCGAATGAGACCGAGACCACAGACAATATCCTTTTTCTCCGGCCACTTTTCAAATCCTAACATTCTAACTGTGCCTTGCTGAAACTTAAATCTGCAAAAGGGACTCCTCTCCAATCTACTGGAGTCCAGATCCATCTCCGCTACTCATGCACCGTCTAACACTCGGCCCAGCACACATTTCTGGGGGCTCTGGTTGTAAGAAGTCAGCCACTTCGACAAGAGGGTGGGCGTGAGCGCGAGGAGGAGGACGACGCAGGAAGGGCTGTTGAGCAATTCAGAACAAGTTCCCTTCGAGGTCCAGTAGCCCTCCAGCTCTTTTTTTCCTATTGAAAAGCCGGGAGAATCGGGAGGACGGGCCCCATGTCCCTACAACGCCCCCCAGCGCGGAGCAGAGGTCATGAAGATGTCAACGCTGCCCATTCGCTCAAAGGAGCTGCGAGTCGGCCGCTCTTCCCCCTGGCCCCCCCGCCGCAGGAAGCCTCTTTGCTGTCCCGCCCCGCCATAAACTGGGGTTAACCCTAACGCCCCCCACCCCCAGCAAACCAAAAACCTATATCCGTGCTCGGAGCCTCAGTGTGTCACACGTAAAATGAGGAGGTCCCTTTTCGTTCTAATGTGTGAGTGCTTTTATTCTCACATCCCCTAAAAGCCTATCAGCTGCTCCCCTACTCTATCTGCCCTGGCAGGAGACGCCCCTATGAATCCTCCAATCTCCTCTCTCTTCATCCTCCCACGTCAGTCCTTCTGGAACCTAAACACGCTTGCCCACCAAGTGCCCACAGCTCGTCATCCATATCCCATTCCTCCTTTAACCAAATGAAAGCGTTTTTAAATAGTTTACTATTTGATACAGCTCCTAAGAAGCTTTGCCAAGAGACGTCCGGCATCACCAAAGGGCTAACTGCTTTCCCCAGGATTCTGACCCCCATTAACTAATTCCTCGGATCCCGACGTCCGGGAGCTAGGAGGCCGGGCAACGCCCGGTGCAGTGCGCGCGCGCGCGTCGGGGCGGGGG
>NW_020172644.1:398792-402910 GCF_003031525.2 Neophocaena asiaeorientalis asiaeorientalis
CTCCATTCATTAATAAATTAGCGGCACGCTCCAGCCGAGCGCGAGCCACCAATCACAATGGGCAGCGGCGGCGACAACAGCCGCAGCTTGAGCTGGTGCAGCCGACACCGCTTCAGCACTCCGACCGCAGCCTCGAGCTCCAGCAGGAGCTTTAGAACCATTTTATGCTGATTAGATAAAGGGGGGAGAAGAGAGGCGGGGGCGATGGGAGGAGGAGGATGGATGGCAGGGCCAGGGGAGGGGGGAAGTGGGTGAAGAAAGAGAAAGAAATGAATGATGATAATGCAATGAAAAGAGTAAGCCGGGGAGGGAAAAGCGGGGGAGAAGGGGGGCCGGCACAGGGGGAGGAGGCGGCGGCGGCCGCGGATGGGGGGAGATGGGGGCCCCGGGGGCAGATCTGATTGTTTTCTTGGTGGTATATAAGGGGTTTTAAGGAGAGTCGTGTGCCAGACACGCAGCCACTGAACCACAAGCAGCTTCGCTTTAACTGGAGTGCCTGGGAGTCGCGTGCCAGGAGCCGCACGGCCGGGGACTTACTGACAGACAGACACGCACCACCAGCACAACACACGAGACCCAGGCGGGTCGCCGCGGCCGCCGGGGCTCTTGGCAAACTCGCACGACGGAGAGGTCCCCCGCGGAGCCGCGCCGCAGTAGCGCCAGTCTCGCTGCTTCCAAGGCAGCAGAAGGGGCAGCGCTGCGCTCCGGACTACTCGGAGAATCGCAGCACACGCCAAAGTAATAGCGACGCCGAGGCACATTTAGAGAGCGAACCAAGTAAGTATCCGCGCGGCGGCTTCCAACTTGGAAGGGTGTTTCCCGCACTCCGTCCCAGCACGCCCGAACGCCCTTCGCTCGCGCTGAATCTTTGTCACGGGGGCCGCAGCCCTTTCCGGGGCGGGAACACAGCCGTCAGGGCGGCCGGTAGAGTTCGGGACTCAGTTGGCTGAGGACGGGGTCACAACAAGGGGCGCTCCTGAGCTTGGGGAGCACTGGAGGGGTTTCCTCCCCAATTTACCTTCCTCCTTGGCGCCGTTCCGAGGGGTTCTTTTCGGGTGCGCGCAGCAGTACATCCCGGTGACACCAAGAACATGCCTCTGCTTCTATACTGACGCCTCGTTTGGTTCTTTCTCCCTCTCTGCTCTCTTCTCCAGGATGTTCGTCAAATCTGAGACCTTGGAGTTGAAGGAGGAAGAGGACGTGCTGGTGCTGCTCGGCTCGGCCTCCCCCGCCTCGGCGGCTCTGACCCCGCTGTCTTCCAGCGCCGACGAGGAGGAAGAGGAGGAGCTGGGCGCGTCGGGCGGGCCGCGTCGGCAGCGTGGGGTCGGAGCCGGGGCCGGGGCGCGGGCTGGCTCTCCGGGAGGGGCCGAGGGCTGCCGGCCAGCGCGGCTGCTGGGTCTGGTGCACGAGTGCAAGCGGCGCCCCTCCAGGGCGCGGGCCGTTTCTCGCGGCGCCAAGACGGCCGAGACGGTGCAGCGCATCAAGAAGACCCGTAGATTGAAGGCCAACAACCGCGAGCGCAACCGCATGCACAACCTCAACGCGGCGCTGGACGCGCTGCGTGAGGTGCTCCCCACGTTCCCCGAGGACGCCAAGCTCACCAAGATCGAGACCCTGCGTTTCGCCCATAACTACATATGGGCGCTCACCGAGACGCTGCGCCTGGCTGACCACTGCGGGGGCGGCGGCGGCCTGCCGGGGGCGCTCTTCTCCGAGGCCGTCTTGCTGAGCCCCGGAGGCTCTAGTGCCGCCCTGAGCAACAGCGGAGATAGCCCTTCGCCTGCCTCGACGTGGAGCTGCACGAACAGCCCCGCGCCGTCTTCCTCCGCCTCCTCCAACTCCACCTCGCCCTACAGCTGCACTTTATCTCCTGCCAGCCCGGCGGGTTCAGACATGGACTATTGGCAGTCCCCACCTCCCGACAAGAACCGCTACGCACCTCACCTGCCCATAGTCAGGGACTGTATCTAGAGCCGCCAACTCTGCTACCCACTCCAGGCCTTAGTGGCTACCCTTTCCTGTCCCCGTTCAAGCCCTCCTCCCACCCCTCTCCTGACCCCGCTTCCATGCCCCAGAAACGATCTCACTACTCAGAGCAGGTGTAGCCGTTATGATTCCTGGGTTGTTTGTTGCCTTCCTTGGCGAAGGGCTTCCTTCATTCAGACGGGCTCTCTAATTTATTGGTGTGATGGAGCTTATTGTCAAAGAGGATGGTAGAGTTTGGGGGGCACTTCTTAAGGCTAAAAAGATGCTGGGAAGAGATGAAGGTGGCATGTCGAAAGAGTTTGCAGAGCGGACTGACGCTCCTCCCCTCTCCCGGTGCAGTGCGTGTGAATCTCCCAGAGGGAATGCAACTGATTCCTGTGATCTCTTCACCTTTGCTTCTATGTAGAGATGTTAATGTCGAGTAGAAAGAAATGTATCTTAGCATCTGAATGATTTTACCGGTAATAATATTATCCACAGATTTGCAATGGCTGGCATCTGCTTTATTCCCAGTGCTGTCTGCGGGCTGTGGGAATTTCACCTGTCAAACCAAACTTTCCCTCTCTGATGTGCACTTTGTTCTGTTTCCCAGATTCGTCACAATGCCTATTGTCCCGCCCTTCTCTTTCCTTTTTCTTCTCCATTTTGCCATCTGTCTCTTATGATTTATAAGGGGGAAAAAGTTGTTTTGTTAGAGGGCCAGGTTAGAAGTCATTGTATAATTTGTAGGCTTTGTAATGATTGAATGCAAGCGTGGAAATTTAGGCTGAACTCTCTATCAAAAGGAGAAATGTGGAGGAAAAGGGAAAAATCAGGAGGGAGGATTGCTTCATGTATTATTTATCTCGACCTTTTAGGGGAGAAGGAACTCCCCTATTCTTTCAAGAGATTAAAAATAAATCAACAGGCTGAAAACCTAAGCAGACACGGAGCATTATCAGGATCAGCCACACACGTGTTTCCTTCTATTTATTATAAAGAAAAATTTCATGAGAAAAGTATGTATTTTTTGTATATTCTACAGAGTTTATTCTAGTATGTATTTACATCTTGGAAGAACAAGAAAATTGTTCTCATGATTAAACTATAAATAAAATATCTAATTTTCATAGTTTTTGTGTGTTGTATTACAATTTTTTCTTGCTATGTGGCTTTTAGAAGAATGAGTTGCATTTTTCTGAAATTCTCCCAATATCAAATTGAGTAGAGTACTTGTATTTTTTTGTCAATGTTTGTGTAGAGATTTCACTGACACATAAGGTCTAAGCAATCACAGGAAGCTGAATTATATTCGAGACACTAACATTGATATAAAAGTATAACTCTCAATACAGACAAAACTTAGTTTTTAAGAAATCAATTTTGGAGCAAACAAGATTAGTAAAAAAATGGGGGAGCATTTACGATAATTTTATTTTGATAATTAATAAGTATTTTAATTAATGATAATTAAGCCATGATAAGTGCCAGTGTTCAGAATCCTTGATTTTAAAAACCAGTGAAGTTGAAATTTCTTGGTGGAGTATGTAGAAATTTGATTCTTACACTTCACTTCTTTGAGCTTCAGTTATCATCTGTGAACTAAAGGGATTGGACAGTGATCTCTAAGGGCCCCTTCCAGCTCTAACATCTGTGACGTAACTGAGTATTTATAAATTTATTATTGAAAGCTGATTTCATATTAGCCAATCCAATCTTTGTTAAAATAGTTTACACAACTTCTTCAAAGAAAAAGCAAAGATGTTTTCCTAATCTCCAGGGTACATAACTCTGTAACTTGTACCTCAATCTCCAAAGCAGAAATCAGTGACCTTTGGCCTTGGGTCAAAGATGGCCAAGTGAAGGTTGACCACATTCTAGGTTTAAGCCCCTTAGGGAAGGGTGTCCAGGCCAACACAAGCTAAAAAAAGATCATGCCAGTAAAGAAATGTTGGTTGTTCACTGTCTCCCCAACCCTCGTGAACTTCATATCTGCTTCTGGTTTGAGCCAAATCCTCCACTCCTCTGCATAAAGCAATGATAACTCTCCTGAGACGTCTATCTGACACTGCTCTTCCTCTCCATCCATATGGAAAATATTAAGTGTTTAATATCTCAATAACTCCTTTTTTTTTTTTTTTTTTGCCGTACGC
>NW_020172644.1:403047-414765 GCF_003031525.2 Neophocaena asiaeorientalis asiaeorientalis
GCTCCGCGGCATGTGGGATCTTCCCAGACCGGGGCACGAACCCACATTCCCTGCATCGGCAGGCGGACTCTCAACCACTGCGCCACCAGGGAAGCCCAATAGCTCCATTTTTAATAAAAGGAAGAACCAACCAGGGTGTGTCTGGCTTTCATCTCTGGTGTAAGGGAGACCTGTTGGAAAACCCCTTCTAGTTTAAAGGTTGTATTATTCTTAGCCACTCGATTATCTGATATGAGGGGAAAGTGATTTTTCTCGTACATTCACCTTTATGTTTCTAGTGTTTAAAAAGCCAAGCCAGCAAGCAAAGCAATCGTAGTATGAGAGTGTTTAAAATCACGGTTTTAATGCCAAATAACTGTTAATTTAGTGATGACGATGCTTTTATGGTGATTATAGGCTTCTTTTGGAAATTTGCTAAGGAAACAGGTTCATGACACAAGTCTGGGGAAGGTAAATCTTCAGGTGCAGGTACTCAGGAAACCTCAGCTGGTGAGGAGGATCCTATAAACAGGTGGTGACCCTAACAGTTTATTTGGAGAGGCACAGATGGGGGGAGGGTTCAATAGTCATAGTTTTGAGTAATGGGTAATACACCTAATGACTCAACCTGCGACCTAGTTGAATCTAGCAGCCACCTCTGCAGTTTCTCCAGGACCAGAGACCCGTTCAGCAAGAGCTTGCAGTTCCTCTTACACACCAGCATCACGTCATATACGGCAGGAATTCGGTCTCCCGTCTGTGGTCTACACTCGGGCTTTTCCTCCGCTATCTACAGCAGACCTAATTTTACACTAAGTAGGTGCAGTTATTTTTTATGGCGTCTAATCACTTTCAGCTGTTAAGAACGATGTTCTTTCTGCCTCCCTTCGCGCTGTGAGTTCTCCTTGCCACCCCCGGCAATCTCCGCAGCCTGTGGGTTGAGGCCCAGTCGTCCTCTCCCGTTCCCTGTAGAGATGAGAATTACTGGTCGAAGCTTCCAGCGGTAGGGAATATAGTCACTCTTCCATTTTACCCATTCGCCTCCCGCCCTGGGACCAGCTCGGTCTGTCTGCACCAAGCAGGTTCGTGGGCCGCTGAGCCAAGCCATTCTATTTTTGGAGCTCTCTGCTGAGAGCCGTTTCAAGCAAGGCCATGACGATGTTGTTCTGATGACAGTCCCACACTGCAAAAGTTGCCAGATCTTTCCAGCTCCAGGGGCGCGGTGGCGTGTTTACCTAAGCCTGGAGAGGTGCGGGGGTTGGTCCTGGCCCGGGTGGATCTCTGCTTCGGCGCCGCCAGGCATTGATTGTATTGTTCAGAAGTGCCCAGGACTTAGGGCTGATTTTCCTTCACCAGATCTAAGACAAATCCATCTGAGGGCGAACAAGGAGAAAACGGAGAAGCGGAGAGGTGGGCCGCCGGGCGAGGTAGGGACGAGAGGAGTACTGGGGGTCCCGGAGCCCCCAGCACCTGGGCAGGAGCCGGGTAGTCTCCCTCCCGGGCAGAGCCCTGCGGGCCCGGCGGAGGCGCGGGCTTCGGAAGGCCCCGGGCGGCCTTGGCCGGGAGGGAGCGAGGGTCCTGTTACCCGCGGAGCGCATCTAGACCCAGGGCCCGCTTCTGCGGCGCCCACCCTCCGGCCCGGGTCGCCTGGGCGCACGGCTGCGGCAGGGCCGAGGCAGAGGCAGGGAGTTGCGAGCCGCCGCCGCCCGCCGCGTGCACCCCCTGCATCGCACAGCCTTGGGCAGGTTGTGACTGCTGGGCCTCAACACCTGGAACCCGTTAAAAGCGCCTCCTCCTCACGCCCGGCCTCGGTCTCTTCCCCCACCCCCAGGCTCTCGGGTCCCAGGCGAGCTTTGAATGTATTAATTAAATAAAGCAGGCAGCCCTTGAATCGCGCCAACGCAGGGCGCTCTCGGGAGCGTGAAAGTCCTGGCCTCCGAATCCGCAAAAGAAAAATGTGTGAAAAGAGAATTAGTGAAATTAGGTTAGACCAATAAAACGTGAGGGCTCCAGCACCCCCCTTCCCGCTCCCCCAGCCTGGGGCTAGAAGGGCTATCTGGTCTGATCTATTGTTTCCCGCCCTGGCAGGGGGTTCATTGTTTGATAAATAATTCCCCCTCCATTTTATTCTTTAAAAAAAAAATGGGTATTTGCATAATCACTGCTTTGATGTGGCCAGAAATAGGAGCTTGGTCTCCCCAAGTCTGCTATTGGTAGCGAAGCAACAAAGCTCGATCCAGATCTTTCACTTCGCTGACAGCGTGTGGGGCAGATTGTCAGAAACGGCTGCGTTAAGCTCCTGCCTCCTTTTAAAAAAGGATCCACTTTAATGATTAAACCTAAGGAATGTCCCCAAAGGGGGAAGGCGGTGAAGGACGAGAGTTCTCAGCCCCCTCCACCTCCCTCTGTCCTCCAGCGTTCATTGTTCTCGGCAGTCTCTTTTCCAAAGCCTTTGCGGGCGTGCGCCTCGCTTGGGGCCTCCCCACGTGGCTCGCAGTGGGCACCCGCCGGGGTCCGCCGGGGCCGAGGTCTGCAGGAGCGGTCCTCCTCGTCCCCCACCCGTTTTTCCTTTCCCAGTTTGGTTTACCCAGCCTGGGTGGGGTTCGTCTTATGGAGGACGCCGAAGTGAGCTGCTCTTTGGTCCCTGAGTGGAAACGAGGCGGGTGGGGAGGGCCCCTGGGAACGCAAGATGGGGGCAGTTTCAGATGGTCCCCGACAGGAGAGAGGAGCAAAGAAATTCAGTCATCCGGAAAGCGGATCGAGAAAGCCAGTGTGGCCGGAGCTATTATATCCCTGCACGGCGGCGGGAGTCGGAAGATGGAGTGGGAAAGAGTCCTGATGCTGTGTGCCCTACAATAAATGACTTTTTTTTTTCTTTCCTCTCGGTGCCGGGGTCGCAGGAGGAGGGAAGGCGGTGGGAGTTCTCTGCTTTCACTTCTGCTTTCTCTCTCACCCAGCTTCTCCAAACCCTCAAGCACGAAGGGGGAAAAGCCAACTTGGATTATTGTCTAGGAACGCTATGTGATGAGGCTGGGGCTTCCTGAGCAACCGGACAGCCGCCAGCTCTGCGCTCCAGCCTGGGTAGGTCTCACCTGTGGGAGAAACGCTCAGCCTCCTCGGGGCCCTAAGCCCAGGATTCCGGGGAAGGCGGGGGCGGTGAGACGCAGGCGGGAACGAAGGGGGATCCGCGAAGCACCTGCGCGACCGGGGTCCCATTCCTCTTCTGAGCCCCCGCATCTTACCAAGCTGGACTCCGGGGCATTCTTCAAGTGTCCCACCAGCTTTTGGACTCAGAGCTTCAACAGTTGTTTAGCTCATTGTAACTTCTCTTTTTACTTATCTTTCCTTTTTACTTTTCAAGGCTGTAATTGTATAAGCAATCGTTTTCCTTCATATCAAGTTTCTCACAAAAGTCATACGTCTTATGAAATAGAAGGACTTGGGATTCAAGATTTTTCCCAATGGAAGCATACTTTTAATTTTGTTTGGACTTTGACAATAGCCCTGTAGAGTCATGTTACCTGGTAGACACTGTAGGGTATACTGAATTCCAGAGATGTAAGAAATCAAGAGGCAAAAAGTTAGAGTTATTTCAAAGGACACATCTCCCAGAGAGGCTGTTTGGGCTGTAGCTGGTCTTTCAAAGATTCAAAAACAAGTGTATATCTTCTCTGATCTTGCTGAAGTGTAGAACAGACTGTGCCACCAGTATTTTTCTTCATTCATCCTTCCCTTCTAATGATTCCATTACCACCTTCTCCTTGATTCTCTTCACTCCAGGACCTGGAGGCATACCTGGAGACATTAAACAATGAAGCAAAGAACCAAAATCTTTCACCTATCTTATCTGATCTAGAAACAATTAAGTAAAAGTGCTGAAGTCCACGTTATATGGGAACAGGAACCTTCAAAATAAGCAGAGAAAGCTGGGGGCTGGTTTCCAGGGTAGCAGCTTGCAATAAAGCCTAATTCCTTGTGACAAAGAGGTCATCTTCCTTTTCACATGTGTTTATGATCCCTTTGTGCATTGTATTTTGGCATAAAAGCTTCTATGCTCTGTCAGGCCTCCACAGGCAGCTCTATGACTCTCAAGGGGGTTTATTGCCTCTTTGGTATAAGAATAGCAGAAAGAAGCCAAACTAGTGCCAGTGTGACAAAGGACAACCACACAGGCTTGCCATTGCTTTCTTTCTGTGACATAAATTTTGCTATGCATTGAAATAATTTAAAAATGAGAGATTCTGGGATAACTTTAATTTGATTTTGTGGTTTTTCTTTGTACCTTTCACATCTATTGAAACACTACATGACATGTACAAGAAGATTGATTCATTGTGAGGATATGATCAATTTATCTTTTTGCCTTACTTTCCAGATAATTTTGGAAAAGAAATCAAATGAGGTAAAACCTTTGAAACTGTACGGAGAAAAGTCTAACCATAAACTTTAGATAACTATTGTATTAATGCATTAATACTTCTTTCATTCCTAGAACATGATCAAAAAAATTTTTTTTCTGAATCAAACCTATCTAAACTAATATCTTCCTTAACTCAAAATTTCCATGGCAGCAGCTTGAAATAGACAAAGAAGAAAACATGATTTTGCTGGTGGAGCACTAAAGCAACTCAAAAGTTTTGAGTTCAAATCCAGTATTTCTCTTGAATTAGAAGAAAATGATTTCACCATATCTGCATGACATGGGCACTGCACAGGAAAGCCTTGCCAATAGAGCTCTTGATGGCTTTGCAAAAGAAATTCCTATCATTTTCAGTAGACCTAGGAGGGTCTATATGACATCTTTAGTCTGGGAAGAATCAGAAAGAGTGTAGTGAAAACTGAGTTTTATTTTTTTGTGAGCAAATAATTTAAAAGGGGTTTCAGTTCTACTTGAGTAAAACTGTCCTGGAATCTTAAGACCATTCTGCTCTCCTACATTGGGGAGACTTGTCTAGACTTCCTAGAGTTTTTGTCAGAGCAAAATGGTTCTAAACTATGTAAGATGAAACTGAACTGCTGAAGGCACTGGCCAGAGTACTTCCCTCACCTTCACATTACTCTGAATTTCTCAGATACTCATGTCTTCGATAACAATATGTATAAGATGGTAATGGTGATAACACATTACAAAGCAGGCTGGAGCAAGTCCCTATGGTGGCAACTACTGGTCATAGCTCTCCAGATAATTGCTAGTTCCATCTCTTTCCACCAAAAAGACACCAAAGTTCAATGGTTCCCTTTTCCTACCCCAGCAAAACAAGTGATGTTACAAGATCTTCCGTAAGGGACTAAAAGGAGAGTATTCATAAATGTTAGGCTTCTCAACTTTTTGGTATTCATGACACACTTTAGAATTTTGATAGCATATTTGAAGGGATTGGGAGTCTCCAAATAACATTAAACAAGGTAGCTATGATTACACCACACAGTATCTTCACTGTCTCGCAGAATCTGTAACAGTCACAATCGTCAGCCACTGCCCTTCATCATGGTATCACTGTTTCAGTATTACTATTTCTTGTCCTGATAGCGCCTCCCATATACACTAGGCAATATTCCTGCATGTTTCAGGAAACAGAATTTCATTGGTACTATCTTTACCCTACTCTGGAACTCTTATTCAAAGCCTGTGACTTCATTTCATTCCATCTGGACAAAATCCTGCCACTGGATACTGTGGAGGACATTTCTAGTCTCCATGAATATCTGATGTTCTAACCCTATTGGGCATGCTCAGGCCCCTTACAGTAGGGTGGGGCTCCATCTCTGGTCTCTATCTTCCTCTTCTCTTGAGAGGGTGAGGCCAACATATCAAAGCTCGTTGGGCTTCTGAGTGATCATATAAAGAGTAGTGGTTCTTGTGAGTCACCTCAACTCACAGTGGATGTTACATGAGGGAGAAAAAAACTTGTGAGTTGAAAGCCAGGAAGATTTGAAGGTTGTTGCTGCATCATAAAAACCCACTTTGATTAATATGGAAGTATATTTATTTGAAGACTATATAACTTATTTGTAGCAAAAAAAAAAAGTCTGTAAAACTTGGTGGCTCACCTCTGAATAGTTCGAAGATTCTGTTATAAAAGACAATTTTATTTTTATTTTTGGCCATGCAAGAAAGCTTTATGTCTCAAAGTCTACAGCCATTCTTAGAGTGATTTTTAAAAATCATCTTAACCTTTTTAACTGTACAGTTTAGTAGTTTTAAGTATATTTACAGTGTTGTGCAACCAATCTCCAGAATGTTTTCATCTTGCAAAACTGTAACTCTACACCCATCAAACAACAGCTCCCATTTCTCCTCCTTTCCAACCTCTGGAAGCCAATATTCTTCTTTCTGTTCCTATGAATTTGACTACTTTACATACCTTATGTAATAAAAGCTATTTTTATTTTTAAAGCCTATAGTGTCACTGTCCTCATTTTCTCTATTGTAATAAACTTTAATTTTATTTCTCCCTACTGCTGATGTAGAAGTAAGCATGTATGAAGTTCTGTCATTCACGACACATAACTTTTCTGCTATCTTGTGGGAAATAATAATATGCAGCTGTACTCTCCTTTGTATAGTGTTACTGATTGACTGAAGGCAGTTTTGCAGGAGGGCACCCATTATCTGAAGAGCCATCTATTCTTGATAGAGCCCTGCACGTAATTATGTGTTTGCCCCATCCTATACAGAAAGCGACCGAGGTGCTTCCATAGGTTCTGGGGGTTAGTTTGAAGAGTAGATTGACTCCTGGGGTGCTATGGATAAAACTCACTGTGATAATGTTATTTGATCCTGTTGTACCCAAGCCTGTAAGGGGACAGTAAAGATAAATTACACATTTGGCCAAAGTACTATAATCAGCTTATTAACTTAGAGTATGTGATGAGGCTTTTCATTTTGGGGAAGCCAGAGCACTGGATTGAGTCAAGAGGCTGAATTTGTGGTGAGGGTCCTTTTTGTTACTGATTGGCTGTGTGACCATGAGTAAGTCTCTCAGCCTGACAAGCCTGATAAGACTAGGTATTTCCAAAGTCTTTTCTAGTTCTGATTTTCAAAGTTTTTATAAAATACTATAGGTTTGTTTTTAGAAACACTTTTGGACAAACCCTAACTGTTTTATGTTCGTACGTGTATTTTCAGAAGACGTATCTTCAGAAGAAGAGCTGTGTTGATTTTCAAAAATAGATGAAGACACAAAATTTTAAGTTGCCTTTTATAACTGTGTCTTTAAAAATGGAAACTGGAGGATGGAGAAAGGCAACTGAAACATCCCTCAAGCTATGCTCATATTTAACACCGACATCTAAGACTTGCCGTGCACTTTGAATCCAATCTTGTTTTTTATTCAGCGCTTGCATTGAACAGAAAAAGTCAATCATTTTAGGTACGGATGAAGAGCAAACCTTTAAACAAGATTCTCTCTTTCAAGCTGCCTCTGAGCAGAGGATGACTATTTCTTTTATTCAGAGACATATTTCTTCATCTACCTCCTTTCTCCCTCATCTTTAAAGGTATATCTTGATTTGGGCATCAAGGATCTACAAACACATCACACAAGTAATTTAAAACTGTTCTTCTTGGGGCGAAAACAGATTAAGTCTCAGCTCCCCATGAATAGCTCTGCTCTCTCCTTTTTAATAAAGAAGAGTTAGACTGGACCAGTGCCGATGGCATATTTACCTTCATGAGCTAAAAAAAAAAAAAAAAAAAAAAAAAAAAAAAAAAAAGTTAATTACTGCTCGGAGCAAGTTAGTCTGGCTGTCCTGAGCTGTCTTTTATTAGTTGTCCCCTTCATTAATTTCCCTCACTGGATTTGCTGCTAATAGCTGCCTGGTCCCAGTCAGCTCAAAGCCGCATCTGTGCCATTGAGCAGAAAAGTAGGAGCCTGGCCAAAGGGGGATGGAGATGGCGCGAGGGAGACGCTATTTACAAATCAACTCTTATTAACATGATGGTCTGGTTTGCTGAAGAGGGGAGACGGTGGGCGTCAGAGCAGAGAGCTGTAGAGCAGAGGAGAGGTAGTGAAAGCTGAAGGAATCAGCCCCAAGCATGGCAGTTTGGATTTTTACTTCATTCCTTATGAACTAGTGTTCTCCTAGCTTCACCTTAATGTCAATACTTGTTTTCCAAAGGCTGGATGAAGTATACTACTCTGTCACTGAACTTCATGAAAAACAATAAAAGTATGGATCTTTTAGTAAGGAGGTTTGCTCTTCACCTTACGATGCAGAGACTTTGAGAGATCCAAGTCAACAAATGGGCTTTTTCCTTTTAAAGTTTATACCTCATTTTTAGATACTAATTCAATTGGAGACAGTGTATTGAATACATGTATGATTTGTTTATTCTTGTCCAGTTGTGTACATCGCTTTGGAAAGGTCAAACCATCTTTATTTTCCTCACACTTATCACCAACAGGTATAAGAACTTACCAAGTTATCTTGTTACAGTAAGCTCCAGGAGGAAGTGTGCGCGCATGTGCACACACGCCGGTTCTCATTCTCCAGCGTCTGTAACAGGGCCTCCCATACAGTAGGAGCTCAGCAAGTATTTGTGGAGTTAACGCTGACGAATGAGGAATTTTTTTAATAGACAAAGAACAATCAGTCCCAAATTCCTATTTATATGCATACTCAATTAAGAAACATCTCAAAGCTCTCCCCCCTGCTTTTATTTACTTACTTATTTATTTGGCTGCGTTGGGTCTTAGGTGAAGCATGTGGGCTCTTCCTTGCAGCGCCGGCTTCTCTCTGGTATTGGTGCTCCCGCCTCAGAGTGCTCGGGCTGGGTAGCTGTGGAGCGTGGGCTTAAGTAGCACCTTTCTGTGTGCGTTGTAATATACTTGAGCTTCCATTCACATTGCTCTATCACAGTAAAATAGAAAAGTTAAATTTGAATCCTCTGAGTATCACATGCCTGGGCTTGGGGATCAGTCAGCTTGGGTTCAAACCTCATTTCTAATATTTATTAGCTGTGTGGTCGACTTAATTTTGGCTTTAGTTCCCTATTTCTAAATAGAGCTAAATGAGCTAGTACATGTAATGTGTTTGGCACATAGTAAGTCCCAACAAATGGTTGCTATTTGGTTATTCTTTGGAAATACACGTGTACCAAATGTGAAACCAAGGGTAGTCACCAGTTACAGCCTTTAAATTGTTTAATAAATAATGCACTGTAACGTACCTTCTCTGATAAATCTCCACTTTGATTATTTTTGCAAAAATTTGCACGTCCTTCAAGTGTCAGGTAGCCTAAGCAATGTTTGCCCAAGTTGTTCTATCAGGAACTTGGAGTAAGCTGTGTCTAGTTCGAGCGGGTTTGAGACGACCGACCCTCCAACTGGGCATGTGCGAGTGTCCACTGGTGACCCTGTGATGTCAGAGGGCCAAAACCTCCACCCTTACAGCATGCTAACCGCCGTTTTCCTCCACGAAGAGGCTTGTTATTGAGTTGCACCTGTGGCATCTACAGGGCAGGACAAGTACCTCACCTTTTCCTTATCTTCAGTCACTTTTCCCCACGCTCCCCATGCCTCAGCTTTATCCCATAAATATTCCGAGCCCCTCGCCTTGGGGGAGGCTGACTTGAGACTTTTTCTTCTTTGTCCTCACTTGGCTGCCTCCTGAATAAACCTTTTGTCTGATGCAAACCTCCACGTCTCAGCATTTGGCTTGCTGGACTTTGGGGCAAAGGTCAGTAACAAATGAATATGGTATTTTAAATATAAAAATTATAGACTTCGGATTTTTAGTTATTGCAAAAATAACAGAGAACAAACTAGTGGTTACCAGTGGGGAGAAGGGAGGGGAAGGGGGAGGAGGGGCAATATAGGGGAAGGGGAGTAAGAGGTACAAACTATTTGGTATAAATTAAGTTACAAGGATATATTGTACAACATGGGGAATATAGCCAATATTTTATAATAGCTATAAATGGAATGTAACCTTTAAAAATTGTGAATCACTATGTTGTACATCTATAACTTATATAATATTGTACAGCAACTTACTTCAATAAAAAAATAAAGTAATAATTGAGAAAGGTAAAAAACAACATGAGTTCTATTGAAGTATCAAGGAAAAATCCAGATTAGTAAAAATCTAGAATAATCGTAATTACCATTGATTTTAGAATGACATTATTTATAGTTAATAACTATAATTAATGTATTTATTTGGAGAATGAAATAAAATGCTTCATCATTTGATAATACATCGTAGAACAAGAAAGGAGCCTATGTGGTGTGGTTTTGGAGGGGTTGTTTCAAAAATTAAAAAGCAGATACCCCTTGAACCCGAAATTCTATTTTTAGGAAGTTATTCTACAGAAACTCTTTTTTTTTTTTTTTTTTTTTTTTTTTTCAGTACGCGGGCCCCTCCCTGTTGTGGTCTCTCCCGTTGCGGAGCACAGGCTCCGGACGCGCAGGCTCAGTGGCCATGGCTCACCTGCTCAGCCACTCCGCGGCATGTGAGATCCTCCCGGACCAGGGCAGCACGAACCCGTGTCCCCTGCATCGGCAGGCGGACTCTCAACCACTGTGCCACCAGGGAAACCCCCAGCACCATTTATTGAAGAGACTATCCTTTCCCCATTTGAATGTTCTTGGTGTCCTTATCAGATTAGTTGACTGTATTTCTGGGATCTCTGTTCTGTTCCATTGGTCTGTGTGTTTGTTTTTATGTCAGTACCATACTCTTGATTACTATAGTTAAGCAATATAGTTTGAAATCAGGAAGTGTGATACTTCCAGCTTTGTTCTTCTTTCCAAGATTGCTTTGGGTATTTGAGGCCTTTAGTGGTTCTGTAAGAATTTTAGGATTTTTAAATATCTCTATGAACAAAGCCTTTGGAATTTTGATGGGGATTGCATTGAATCTATAGATTGCTTTGGATAGTATAGACATTTTAATATTAATTCTTCCAATTCATGAACATAGGGTGTCTTTGCATTTATTTGTCTCTCTTTCAATTTCTTTCTACAATGTCTTATAGTTTTCAGTGTATAGATCTTTTACTTCCTTGGTTAAATTTATTCCTAAGTATTTTATTTTTTTTGATGCTATTGTAAATGGGATTGCTTTCTTAATTTCTCTTTCAGGTGGTTTACATCTCTCTATTGAAACTCTCAGTTTTGTTCATACATTGTTTTACTGAATTTGTCACACGGTCTGTGTGCTCACTGAATTGTACTCACTGAGCATCCTTAGAACAATTATTGTATTTTGAATTCTTTGTCAGGCAATTCATAGATTTCTATTTCTCTGGGGTCAGTTGCTAGAGAATTATTGTGCTTCTTTGATGATATCATGCTTCCTTGACTTTTCATGCTCTTGCTTGAAGTCTTACATTGCTGTTTTCACTTTTTTTTTTTTGCTGTTTTCACTTTTGAAGAAGCAGTCACCTCTAGGCTTTAGTGACTGGCTTTAGCAGAGAGATACTTTCACTTGATAGCCCAGCCAGAGGTTCTGAGGCTTTTCCAGACCTTTTCTATGGGTGTGCCTGCTCCACACTTTTTGTTCCTTCTTGGGGAAGTTCCTAAGAGTGTATACCTTCTCTCAGTCCTGCAAAGCCTGGTGTTGAAAGTGTCCCATTTGTTTTCCCTGATGAAGTGTTCTGAAACGCTCTAGTCTGTGAGTCTTCATCTAATCTTGCAGAATTAGACTGGCTTTCTGCGCTTGCTTGCTAGTCATCTGCAAGTACTTGTTCTCACTGTCCACAGAAGATGGCTACGCGAGGAGGGGGGCAGTTAG
>NW_020172644.1:414888-428926 GCF_003031525.2 Neophocaena asiaeorientalis asiaeorientalis
AGGTGGGGGGGCGGGGGGGGGGCTGCATGTGAGGCATCCATCATTTCTCGTGGAGGGACTTTCTGACAAGAGTCTGTGAATCAGTTAGTAGGCAGAACCATGAAGCAATTAGTAGTATCCCTTTGCTGAGTTCCGAGCCCTGGCTGCTGTACTCTCAACTTCTCCCAACACTCAAGGTTGCAGATCCCCTCAATAATCTGGGTGAAGTGAGAAAGAAGTGGGTCTCTTGGGTAGCATCCTGCCCAGCTGGGGAACCTGGGCACTCACTCACATGCTCTCAGTCTTCCCTGTGAAAGAAGTCATGGCTGTGGGGGTCTTTCCTGGCACCAAGCCTTAGGAGAAGAGTGATGTGGGCAAAGTGAAACTGCTCCTCTTACCATCTTCAATGAATCTATTCCTGGATTCTTCTGCTTCAGTGGCATGCTGGGGTTTCTCTGCTGGACTCCTAGATGCCCACAAGGGTGCTCTTATCCGTAGGTGACTGTAAAAGTCGATGTACTGTGGGGGGATGAAGGCGGAGAACTCCTATTCTGCCATCTTGCTGATGTCACTTCAATTATATTTCTATGTACTAGTAAAGAACAATTGGAAATTGAAACAAGAAAATAAGACTATGTACAGCATCAGAATATAAACTACTTAGGAAAAATTTAACAAAATATGGGCAAAATGTGCATGCTGAAAACTAGAAAGTATTTATGGAAACATTAAAGAAGACTTAAATAAATGGAGAGGTGTATGGTACTCATGGATCAGAAGATTCCACGTTGTTAAAAATATCAATTTTCCGCTACTGTGGTCAGCCTGCAGATGCACAATGGATCCCCTGCTCCATCCAAAATTTGGATGTCAAAACTGATGATGCCACACGTGCATCAAAAGGGTGTGAGGTTATTATTCACATAACACGGCTTCCTGGGGAGAACAAGGAAGCCTCCCAAACGAGTGTAAAATGGCTTGAAAGAATGGGCTTAGGGTTTCATGGAGTTTAGAGGGTAGGGCTGGTGTGAGAGTTCTTTCCACGGGCTGGGGTTTCATGCTTTTAAATTCCTGCTGGTGCCAAAGAAAAAAGCACCTAGGCTTTCTGGTCAGCTCATCCAGATGTGGGGAAGAGAGGTAAGGGACAGTGGAGGGGCTTCATAGCTGTCAATCATCAAACATCAAAAATGGAGTCAGACACTTTGTTAGATTCCCAATTTGGTCCATAGACTTCACACTACCCAATTAAAACCCCTCTTTATCCCTGATAATTTTTTTTTCTGAAGTCTGTTTTGCTTGATTTTAGCTTTATGATGTATCCTTAATCTCAATGATGCTTGTCTGCTCTGGCTAAAGGATGAACCACAGTCTTTAATTCATGAAACTTGAAAAACAGCCTTCTTTTTTTTTTTTTTTTTTTTTGTTTGGTACGCGGGTCTCTCACTGCTGTGGCCTCTCCCGTTGTGGAGCACAGGCTCCGGACGCGCAGGCTCAGCGGCCATGGCTCACGGGCCCAGCCGCTCCGCGGCATGTGGGATCCTCCCGGACCGGGGCACGAAGCCGTGTCCCCTGCATCGGCAGGCGGACTCTCAACCACTGCGCCACCAGGGAAGCCCGAAAAACAGCCTTCTTAATGCACTTTAAAACACTTGGTTTCTGAGCCAAGACCAATAAATTAGGTCTTCTTTATTGCTTATTTTAAAAATAATTCAGTACTTTATTTGACGCATATTATGTAGTAATACATACAATGAGGGTTAGCAACATTCATTGATCATTTTAAAAATTTGATTACTAACACATTTTGGCCACATAATAGTAGAATACTCCTGGTGATAATGATGCCTTATCACTAGAATCCAAGAACAGATGATAACCAATTTCTCCAGAGTTATAAAATAATGATAAAAATCAACATTAACACAACCCTGGGAACCATTATTTTTTATCAATTTTAATTAATGTACCCAAAATAGTTTAATTTTCTTAATTAAATAAGCACTAAAATTAAAATCATGGAAAATAAGAGGGGACTAAATCTCCCTAAGCCATGGAGCACTCATCACTCTTTTACGTTTTTACCCAGCCGAAAAACAAAAACAAACAACAAACAAACAAACAGAAAAAACCTGTCCACCCAGGAGCTAATCCATTTTCCACACTCATTATCATTCAGATGAGTCTTTTGTAAGACAAAGATGGCGGCATAGTTTTTTTCAGTGTCTGAGAACGAACGCCTTTCTTGTTTGGATTGTACAAAGAAAGAGGACCCTCTGGATCTAATTAAGAGATTTTCACCTGCCATCATTCATTCATTCAGTTCACAAACATTTATGGAACACGTGCAATGTGCGTGGCATAATGTTAAATAGTGTATTACACCAGGAGTTATGCCACAATGGGTCAATCATAAAACTACACTCTTAATTAATCTTGTGATTTTTAATGATTTAATTCTCTCATTCAACAGGGCCTTATTAACGACCAAGTGCTAGGCTAGGCACTGGTGCTGACAAAATGAACTCACAATCTCTGCCTTCACGTACTCATAATCTAATGGGGGAGGCAGATACATAAACAAGCAATTACTGCTCAGCTGAGGTCCCACCATAAAGGTTGGTGATGGTGTAATGGAGCCTCTGTGTGTGTGTGTGTGTGTGTGTGCGTGCGTGCATGTGTGTGTTTGTGTGCGTGTGTAACTAGAGGGAAGTAGGAGAAGAGTCAGAGAAGGTTTCCCTGAGGAGGTGAAACTTGAGTTGTCTTGAAGGGCAAATAAGAGCTTCCCAGGAGAGGTAGGGGAGGATATTGCAGGCAAAGGTAAGAGCCTCGCGAAACAGTTGTAGGAAGGCAGGCTTACCTGGGGAACTGCAGTCAGATGAGGCTGGGTGGATGTGGGACTACCTGGTGATGAGGTTGAAGAGAGACAGAACAAGAGGATCATGTTAAGTATTATTTAGGCTAGGCCATAATGAACTTGTCAATATTAGACTACTTTGACTTAAAAAACAGTAATTTGATACAGTTTAAATGACATGATAATGATGACTAAGCATTAGTAAATAACTACATGAATGGAACCTATTACTGTTGCTGTTTTTGTTATTTGCATCTCCCACTTCTTCACACCCTGATTAGAACTGACTTCGCCAAAATATTTGCAAACGATGTGACCGACAGGGCTTAATTTCCAAAATATACAAACAGCTCATACAACTCAATAACAAAAAACCAAATAATCCAATCAAAAAATGGGCAGAAGACCTAAATAGACATTTCTCCAAAGAAGACATACAGATGGCCAATAGGCACATGAAAAGATGCTCAACATCACTAATTATTAGAGAAATGCAATCCAAACTCCAATGAAGGGGGTTTCCCTGGTGGCGCAGTGGTTGAGAGTCTCCCTGCCGATGCAGGGGACACGGGTTCGTGCCCCAGTCCGGGAGGATCCCACATGCCGTGGAGCGGCTGGGCCTGCGAGCCATGGCCGCTGAGCCTGCGCGTCCGGAGCCTGTGCTCTGCAACGGGAGAGGCCACAGCAGTGAGAGGCCCGCGTACCACAAAAAGAACAAAAAACTCCAATGAAGTATCACACCAGTCAGAATGGCTAACATTAAAAAAAGTCTACAAATAACAAATGCTGGAGAGAGTATGGAGAAAAGGGAACCCTCCTACACTGTTGGTGGGAATGTAAATTGGTACAACCACTATGGAGAACAGTATGGAGGTTCCTTAAAAAACTAAAAATAGAATTACCATATGATCCAGCAATATCACTCCTGGGCATATATCCAGAGAAAACTCTAATTTGAAAAGATACATGCACCCCAATGTTCATAGCAACATTATTTACAATAGCCAAGACATGGAAGCAACCTAAATGTCCATTGACAGATGAATGGATAAAGAAGATGTGGTACATGTATACAATGGAATATTACTCAGCCATAAAAAAGAATGAAATAATGCCATTTGTAGCAACATGGATGGGCCTAGAGGTTATCATACTAAGTGAAATAAGTCAGAAAGAGAAAGGCAAACATCATATGATATCATTTATATGTGGAATCTAAAAAGAAGGTACAAATGAACTTATATACAAAATGGAAACAGACTCACAGACACAGAAAACAAACTTATGGTTACCAAAGGGGAAAGGGTGGGGGGAGGATAAATTAGAAGTTTGGGATTAACAGATACACACTACTATACATAAAATAGATAAACAACAAGGTCCTACTATACAGAACAGGGAACTATATTCAATAGCTTGTAATAAACCATAATGGAAAAGAATATGAAAAAGAATATATATATATATATAAATGGAATCACTGTGCTGTACACCAGAAACGAACACAACATCATAAATCAACTATACTTCAATAAAAATTTTCAAAAAAAGAAATGACTTCTTAAAAGCAAGACTATCCCCTGCATCTGGGGGGAGAGTCTGAGGTTACCTGCAGTTAAGTGGCCTTGGCCACTAAAGTTAGTGAGAGTGGGGCTGGGGAAATAAATTCAGCAGGACTGCAAAGGAGAAAGAGTTTAGATAATAATGATAACAAACTTCTATCACTTACTGAACACCAAAATGTGCCAGCCACTGAGCTAGGTCCTTCACATGCATTATCTCCATCCTCACAACATCACAAGGTGTGTCTTTTTACACCCATTTTACATATGGGAGCTCTAAGGCTCTGAGAGGCTAGGCACCATTCTTCTAGTAAGTGGCAGAGCCAGGGCACATACCTGTGATTTCACCAGACTCTTCCCTTCAAGGAGGCCTAATGAGAGTGACTGCAGGTAGAACTAGAAGTGACGTCACCACCTGATGATGTTTAAAAGTTATTTCCCAGAAGAGGAAAGACCAGAAAATCGGTGTAGCCCCACCCATCAGTTCAGTGCCAGAAGTTCTCGATTTTTAATTTTAATGTTTTTGGCTTTAGAGAGGTAGGGAGGGAGGAAGAGGAGAGGGTGCAGGAGATGAGGATGGGGGTCTATAAGAAGCAGTTCGGTAACATGGGAAGAAAAGTGAAGACAGGATGCTCTTTCCTCTCCAACCTCCCTGGCAAGCAACCAGCTGGCTCTATAATTTAACTGTTTACTGTAGCAAGGACAAAGAACATTCTGCTTAGTGAAGTCCTTCCCGACAACAGCTAAATACCAGGGGGAAAAAACTGTGCGCACATGATATAATTAAAACATTTTCCTTGATTTATTCTCCTAAAAATGTGCATAGGAAGGAATATACAATCACCAAAATACAACATCACAATCTGAAATACATTACTGAAGGAGTGTTCTTAGCTGGGAAACTTTAGACAGTGTTTTCATCACTTTGGGATGATGGTCCGGTGGAGATGCTGCAGTTCTCTGCAGCCTTGTAATCTCGAAGCCACCCAGCATGCTCTCACAGTGGGAACAATGCCTCAGGAGCCCATGTGGTCCACGAGCACAGCGTCTCATTTATTATCCAAGTGGCCTATTCTAGAAACCATCTTTTGGGTGTGCCTTTTCATTTGTTTCTTCTGTCCCACATGCTGAGAGTGATGACAAGGGTCATTTCTAGTAAATGTGTGGACAGTGCACTTAAAGTGACCTTTCCAACTGAGAAGCAGCTATTCAGTCTGGATTTTTAAACAGTTTTCTCCAAAAAAAAAAAGTGGGTGTATTTCCTGAAAAGTCATACTTCTGAATTTAGACTTAGGTGCCTTTGGCTCTCTGAGTCTTAGTTCTTTTCACAAGAAACATGATGTTGTTAGCGTTTGAAAGAGAAAATAACTCTAGGGTTATTTTGCAGGGGCAAAAGGGAAGTGATTGTCAGCAGGGTGGAATATATATTTAGTCTTTCCAGTAGAAACACTACAATAAATACACAAATCACTTGGCAGGGTCTCTTCTCTCTTCTAGCAATTGCATGAGCTAGCTGTACTGAACTATAAAATGATTCATGAAAACAATATTTTCTCGATGACTGGACTGATTTTTAAAATTTATAAAGTATTGACTTTTCTTTTTCAATTCACCTTTTTCAATTCACCATTTTAGCATTTGAGATACACTCTGGTTGGTAAATGTTCTGAGCAAGGCATTTTGGGCACATCTTCAAAAATCACCAAGGAACTAAAATAGTTGACATATACCAAGTGATCAAAGCACTTAATTCATCTTGATCTGTCTTTTAATTTAATTTTTAAGTTACTGACAAAATCTGGCATCTCTTCACATCCAGGGCAATTTGGAGCTTTCTGTCTCCCAATCATCAGCTACTGTGTTAGCCACTGAACAACAACAATGTGTCACTGGCCTATGTAGAAGGGATCTTAAACAAAAGGCTTCTTTTTGATTGTTTGCATTTTTCCCCTTCCCTCTGGTAACCAAGAGTGAAATGTAATAAAAGCTGATACTTAGCAATGCAGAGTTTTAGAGATGCCAAGTTTAATTAGCCTTTATATGTGATCATGTTGTCTCAAGATGCTTAGGAATAATTTTTTGTTTGTTGACTGTGTCCTTGCTCAGCTCAGACAGGGCAGGGGCCATGCTGCCGGGATGGAGTGAGGAGAGCAGGCAGGAGGGGATAAGCTCGGGTCTCTTTGCAGTAGTTGTCGAGGTCACGCTGAATTGCAGAGCTCTCACTAACGTCTAGCTCAATCTCACATCGTCTTCCTTGGTGCTCGTCTGAAAGACCTAGGACTTTGATATTTTAAATTGCCTTTGTCAGTACAATTTATGGCTTTGAGTCTTTGCACAAGGCATGTTTCAACGGCCCCAGGCTCCACTGCACTTAACCTTTATCTACACCCGTTGAAGGACCTTGCTAACATGTCCATGGTAGGGCAAAGAGGCCAGCCACTCAGACGATGCCTGTGTGCTCGTCGGGCCTGGCCTGGCTCCTGCACTAACATGCCCCGGAGGCTGGGGAAGGATACAGCTGGCCAGAGGCTCCCGTCCCTCATATACCATCCTCTCCGATGCAGGTGGCTCAGTGACTGCTGTCCAGCCCAAGGGAACGCTGCACACGATCCAGGTGCTCAGCCCAGAGAGAATGTTCCCTATTGAAACCACGTTGGGAACACGGCTCTTCAAAGCCAGTCTCTGTAGGTCCTTCTGTTATTTGGAAAAGACCATGTCAAATGTCTAACAAAAGTGTTTAAATAGTCCCTCTCCTTTTTGGTGATTTGTGTAGGAAAAGAGGGTTAAATCTGGTGTCTGTCCTTGGCAGAGAAAACTTGCATATTCCAGCACTATCATTTATTCATATAGAACATGTATAGAATATATAGATGGATATAGATAAGCAATGTTTGAAAATTTAGTTAAAAGTAACAAAATAGGGCATTCTTTGATTTGAAACCCCATTGACTAGAAAAACGGTCTGTACTTTAAGGAAGAATTTGGCTTGGCAAAGTATGGGCAAAATGTACATAGTGAAGACATTTCTAATAACAGTGTTGCCTAAAATTCATGAGAACCTAAAAGAAGACAGAATTCCTTCTCTTTAACCTGTGTCATTTTCAGTGTATGGCTTAAATGGCAAAACACAAATTAAACTTGAATATCATTTTAAGTTAAAAAATTTAATTAGAGAGAAATGAATTTTTCTCATGTTAACTTTAATTAATGCACTTATTTAATCTTAAACAGTTTGATACTCACTTGGGTCTTCTTCCTTTTGAAAATTACTTTTGAAAACAAATATAGCAGTTACAGATTCAATTATTTAAAAATACTATTTTCTGTAATATGATAAATGTTTACCTCAGCTTGTTAAACTAAAGGCTGTAATCCCAGCCTTCCATTGTGAACTCATTTCTGTATGAGATTCATTAAAAATTTTATTACTGTGTAGATCACACAATGGAATAACAGTGTTAATAACTAGATACTGTAGGTGCAGGATTTGCAACCTACTCTCATGAAGCTAACTGCCCCAGGGCCAGCGGCTGCTCATTTATTTCACCATATTTAAATCAATTGCTAAGGCAGTCAGACAATAAATTGCGTGCCCATCTCTGGTAATAAAATTGGCATCTCAAACAGCAGAGGCTTGTACAAAGATTTAATAGCTCCTCCTTTCGGGGTGGATTCTTCTTTGTACCATTTTTTCAGGGAAGGTGCCTAGATGTAAAGTGACATTCTTTTTCTGCCTTCTTGTTAGATTCTCTGATTTACCACCGTATAGTTGAGTCCAACTTTTTCAGTTTCTGTAAAGCTCCCCTTACTGCTTGAGGGGAATTCTTTTGTCTGGGCAGCAGAACAAGATAACTGACTTAATCTTCCTAGTAACACGTGAGTCGCCATGTATCATTTTAATCTGCAAAACACTGGGGCTGAGTAGTGTCACATGCTGATTTTACTTTTCTATGAGAAAGTGACTCCCTGGTTCAATGATGGATTGCTTGTTCTCTTTAAACAACAGTCAAGATGGTGAATGCCCTGGGGTGATAGACAGAGTGTGCAATGGGAATGGGGGCCAATCTGATGGCCCGGTTCAAGTTCACCTGACAAAGCTGGAGCAGTCTGCAAGCAGCATTTGAGAAAGGATTATTCACACTGGCATTATAGTTTTGAATGCATTTTTCTCCTTGTGCAGCTGCAAAGCTCCCTCACACTGAAGGTTTATGCACCATAATAAAGAGATTTATTTTTTTTTTCTCTCACTCTCTCTTGCTTCTTACACTTTACACCTAGTTTCTACTGTTCAGGCAGAGGACATCTGTATAACCAAACTGCACAGAACAAGCATCACCCTCAAAACAACAGCAGTGCTGAAAGACAGTAACAAAAGCCTGACATTTCTGATGTTCGAAGGGACAGAAATTGTCTCCTTACGTTGAACTCAACTCCTCAAACTTAGCTTTTAAAATATTGTTATTTCACAACTCTACACACAAAAGATTATAATATAAATTAATTATTTAGTTCAATTTAGAAAAATGATAATGGAATTTTTCTAAAAATTACTTGAAAATTTCCTAATATCAATTTTGCTATGAGAAATTAAAGAATAGGGGGAAGAAGTTAGAAAAAAGTAAACACGATGAAGCAAAATAATTTTCCTTATAAAAACAGAGGTGGGGCTGAGGGGAACTTTGCTGTTCTTTCCTTCCAACTTTCTCCATCCTTCTGTCCATCCACTTATCTACCCACAACCCACCTTATTGCAGAATGGTTTTCTGAAGGCTGGAGAGCTCAGACATTCTTTACTTCTATAATTAAGACATAAATTATCATTGCCTCTTGCCTTATTGTAGCAAGAGGTAGTTAGCTAATAAGCACTTACTGAGCATATAAAATACATAGAATTACCACTGATGTCTCATTCATTTACTCACTTACTTAAACAAAAATGAACTAATTACCAACTGTTAAGCAGACACTATAAAATGCAAACGTGGGATGAGGGATACAAAGGGGGCCCAAGGCTCAGTTTAGGCTAGTGAGATAGACAGAGTCACCTTTGAGTTGGCCTCCGAGTGATCTCTGCCTCTTGCTATTCATGCCCTTTTGATCTCCTCCCACATGGTACCAGGGTTGGTCTGTGCGACTAACAGAATATAAAAGTGATGGTGTGTAACGTCTGAAGCTAGGTTATAAAAGATGTTGTGACTTCTGTCTCTCTTGGCCTTAAGATTTTTTGCTCTGGTTGAGGCCAGCTGCCATGTTGTCATATGGACAGGCCCACGTGGTGAAGAAGTGAGGTCTCTGACCAACAGTCATCAAGGAAGATGCCTCCTGCCAACAGTCACATGAGAAAGCTTGGAAGCAGAACCTTTAGTCCCAGTCAAGCTTTCAGATGACTTGCAGTCCCACTGACATTTTGACAGCAACCTCAAGAGAGATTCTGAGTCAGCACTACACAGCAAAGCCAATCCCCAATTTCTGATCTGTAGTAACTCTGAGATGGTAGATAACTGTTATTCTCAGCCTCTAAAATTTGGGGGTAATTTGTCATGAAGCAATACATAAATAATATGACAGATAACTATAATTCACCTATAGTGTAGATAATACGACACAAGGGTATATTAGCTTCCATGATAACCGTGCAGTGATCGTTGCATAGTTATTCGGGGAGTTCAAAGGAGGGGTAACTTACCTAGGTTGTGGGAAGGGAGGGAATGAGAATGAAGGGTATCAGGGAGGATTTTCTGAAGGTGGTTGAAGTGAGTCTTCAAGGATGAGAAGATATAGGGGGTAATTGTCCCTGTAGGTATAAGCATGAAAACACTCACCAAGTGACAAAGCATCTTTGTACCGGGGTGGAAGGAGGCAGGGTGGACTACAAACTGACACCATAAGCAGTTCGGTGTTCCTAGAGAGTATATTACAAGACTGGGAGTAGCAGTGGGCTAAAGGAGAAAGCACTATATGATCGTCCATAATGTGGACTTTCTACTGAAAAAGAGAACCCTTTGAATTTCTTATTAAATACTATTTTTTGGTATAAGTAATACATGCTTATTGCAGAAAACTTGGAAAATATAGATAATAAAGAAGAAAATAAAATTCCCTACCACCAATACACTAGCCAGGGAAAAACACAATGCACATTTCCATATATATTAGTTTTTCTATTTACATATATATACTGAGATTGTGATCAATACTATAAATGCTAGTTTATGGATTGCTTTTTTTTACTTTGAAGTTTGTATATCATTAAATATTTCTGGAAATATACAATTTCAATGGATGAATAATATTTAGGCATATGGATAAATTATAACTATTTCCCTGCTCTTGAAAAATTATTTTTTTACTATTATAAGTAAAGTTATAACAGACATGCTTGTATATAAACATTTGTTCACATTTCTGATTGTTTCCTCATTAGAGATTTGTAGAAGTACAATTACTGGGTCCAAGAATGGACATTATAGATTGTTAAAGTTCTTTCCGTAAAGGCTGTCATAGTTTACATTCCCTTCATCAGTTGTAAGAGTTTCTTCCAACCTTTCCAGAATTATTACCTTTTAACCCATTTGTGATTTGATGACTGAAAATAGTATTTCCTTTTTTTGTGAATTCACTATTTACACTCTGTCTGTTTTTTCCTCCTTGTTTGTTAGTGTTTTATGGTAGGATTTAAAGCAAGTTAATGACATGATAAGGTTTGTATTTAAGAGAGATCACCAGTGTCTCGGAGGATAATGTGGGGCAAAACAGGAGTCACAGATCACGCAGACCTCAATTAAGGTTCTGGTCATAGGGACAGAGAAAGAAATGAATTCAAGAAGAGCTAGAGAAGGACTCACAGAGAGTTTCCTCACATTATTACCTACATCCCTATTCACACCCGTGTGCATTGCTCTCAGGGCTCTGCCTTCTCACCTGTTATCATGGGTAAACTATCCGTGCTTTGGTCTAAAGCCATTCCCTCCATTTGTATAATGATTCCATCCCTCTCACTTACTCAACGGCATTGTACCAACAATTCTTTATTCTGTTTCTCCTGTATCATTTCTTCAATCTCTTCTGTAACTCTCCCATCAATATGCTGTAATTTCTCCCATTTACAAAAAAAGGATCTGTATCTCTCCTGATTCCACTTTCCCCACTACCTACCACACCATTCCTTTGTTCCCTATTACAGCAAAACACACAGATGGTTCTATTTGCTCTTCCTCCAATTCTTTTCCTCTCTTCTCTCTTAAACCCTTTTGTGTGGATACACTCGAAGATAAACCCCAGCGAATCACACCCTTGTATAACTCCCTCCCCTTCAATGTGGGTGTAAGTTGTGAGTGGCTTCTATCCATCAGAATAGGCTCTTAATTAGGTTATGTTACATAAAACTCCCTCTTAACCTGGAAGGGAAAGAGATGCTCTCCTGCTGGTCTTGAAGAAGCTTAGCTGATGAGAGGCGCTGTGAAAGGGCCCCTTGGCAGGAAGCTGCAGGTGGCCACTGGGAGGTGAGCATGGCCCTCTGCCAACAGCCTACAAAGAAATGTGGGCCTCAGCCCTGCAACTGTGAGATGATTCTGCAACAACCTGGTGAGCTTGGCAGTGCATTCTCCCCTTGTTAAGCCTCCAGATGAGAACACAGTTGGCCAACACCTTGATCACAGCATAGGGAGACACCGAGCAGAGGACAGCTAAGCTGTGCCCAGACTTCTGACCCATGGTGACTGTGACATGATAAATGAGTGTTGCTTTGAGCTGCTAAGTGTCTGGTAATTAATTGGGCAGCAAAAGAAAACTAACACACCTTTCCAGGCAAGTTTTCAACCTCAGTATGAAACTATACTGCCCATATCAAGGTCAGCAGGGAACTTCACATGGCTAACTTCAACAATGTAGTTCATAGCCCTCATCTTATCTATCAGCAGCATCTGACACAATTGATCATGCCCTCCTTGATTCATTTTCTTCACCTGATTGAGAGGATTTCCTCTCCTTCATTCTCTTTTTCCTCCTTTTAGAACTCCAGCTAGTGATGTTAGACCTTCTCCTTCTTTCCTCCAAATCTCTTAGTCTCTCTTTTATATTTTCTATCCCTTTATCTTTCTGCTGAATTTTGGTTAATTTCTTCACATTCCCCTTCCATTTTAATAATGCATACTTGAGTTATGCCTAGTCAGCTGTTTAACCTTTCTATTAAATTATAAATATCAGTGACTGTATTTTTCACTTTTGAGAAAGTCTGTGGCTCTTTTTAAACCCAGCTGGTCTTTTCCTGTATTTATACAAAGCTTAAAAGTATTTCAGAAAACTAATACTGGATATTTATTGTTACTTTTATACAAAATATAAGTGTATCATATTAAATAAATGAGTAACAACATTAAGGGGAATGAGAATCAACAGTTTCTGGGCAGCGATTGCCTCTTGTGGGGAGGAGGAGGTAGAGATCAGGACATTTAATTTCTTAAGCCAGATATATGGGTGTTGGTGTAAATAAATAACAATTTAAAGAGATTTTTAAAATGTAATTTTCTGCAAATTCCTCTCAATAGTTCTATTTCTGCCTTTTGAAATACAGAGATATGTATTGTTTCAAAATCTTTATTCCTTTCAAATTCCTGACTTTGCTAGTCTCATCTCACTTATCAGGTATCCTATCTTTTTCACTTCACAAAGAAAAATGTGTTCTGACATATGCTTTCTAACAACTTCTTTCTCTATCACCTTCAATTTCCAGTTTCTTCATCCATTATTACCCCTTTTTCTTTTACGTTAGTAGAGATATCAATATTTCTTTGTAATATGTTACCCACAAACCATATGTAACAAAGTGTGTAAACATCCCGACCTTTTTTTTTCTGCTTTCATCTTCTACAACAAGGGTTGACAAAGTTTTTTGGTAAAGGGCCAGACAGTAAATATTTTTGACTTTGCAGGACAAATAGTCTCTGACACAACTGTTCCACTCCGCCACTGTAACACAAAATCAGCCGGAGACAATACATAACTGGGTGAGTGTGACTGTGCTGCAGTAAAACTTTACAAAAACAGATGGCGGCAGGATTTGACCCATGGTCCAGTTTGCTGATCCCTGTTCTACAACATCCAAAAGGTCACTCTGGGGCTTCCCTGGTGACGCAGTGGTTGAGAGTCTGCCTGCCAATGCAGGGGACACGGGTTCGTGCCCCGGTCTGGGAAGATCCCACATGCCGCGGAGCGGCTGGGCCCGTGAGCCATGGCCGCTGGGTGTGCGCGTCCGGAGCCTGTGCTCCGCAACGGGGGAGGCCACAACAGTGAGAGGCCCACGTGTAAAAAAAAAAAAAAGTCACTCTGTCAATTAATGGCTTCTTTTTCTGCTAGCAATCTCTTTTCACTGTCCTCAGTCTCTCACCCAATACATAATTCTATTTCTTCTTGATTTTTCTGCAGGATTTTACATTGTCGAACACTCATTATATTCATTTCTGATTAGTTTGTCTGATGTAAATCTTGGTTTTGATCATCTCTATCTATCCAGTCCTTTGGAGTTTTCTTGGTATTTTTTCCTTTATACGATCTTACATTTAAAGAACATTTTTGGAGATTTAAAAATATATACAGGGGCTTCCCTGGTGGCGCAGTGGTTGAGGGTCCGCCTGCCGATGCAGGG
>NW_020172644.1:429022-591309 GCF_003031525.2 Neophocaena asiaeorientalis asiaeorientalis
CTGGGCCCGTGAGCCACAAATACTGAGCCTGCGCTCCGCAACAAGAGAGGCCGCGACAGTGAGAAGCCGGCACACCGTGATGAAGAGTGGCCCCCACTTGCCACAACTAGAGCAAGCCCTCGCACAGAAACGAAGACCCAACACAGCCATAAATAAATAAATTAATTAAAAAAGTATATATATATACAAAAGGGGAAAGACTAGTGTAATGAATTCTTATGTACCCTTCTCCTTGCTTCAAGACTATCAAGAAAAAGCCAAGCATCTTTCACTTTTTTTTTTGGCTTTAGTATTTTTAAAAGACGTCACTTCATTAATTTTATCTAACACTCAATACACATTAAAAATCCCTAATTGTCCCCCAAATGTTATTTTATTATTGATTTACTGTCCCACTTTTACTGATGATTGATTGAGGTGTAGAGTCACCTCATTATAACAAGAGACACTTCTATCACCAGGAAATTCCAAGGGATTTAGGAGCTCTGTGCCAGGAACCAGGGACAGAGACAATATATATATTTTCTGATTTTTCCAAATGGTGGATAGGGTTGGTATAGTGAGCTAATTTGCTTATCCCCTTTCTCAAATGGAAAACTTTAAGTGCTTCACTATTAATTATGATATTCCTTAAAAAAAAAAAAGTTAAAATACCCTTTACCTGATTCAGAACCTTTTCCTTTATACCTAGTTTGCAAAGAGCTTTTTTTAACCATAAACTGATTTGTCTACATCTTTGAGATTATAATATGATTTTCCTCCTTTATTTTGTTAATAAGATAAATTAAAATTTTTTCTTTAATAAACTTTTGTTAGTTTGGGTTTTTCAAGAAGCCAATGCCAAAAAGGGATTAGACATATAAGGTATTGGTTGGGAGAAATGACTGTAAAGGATCAATGGGGGAGACCATGATGGAGGTCTGACACTGTGAAAGGAGAGGGCAGACAGAGGAGGACTGGGAAGGAAGAGTCTCAACAGAGACCACAGCAGAGTGCTAAGAAGGTTCTGGTCAGGCCGATGGGAAGATCTTGTGCATAGTCACCCGTTAGAAGTATTTAACGCCTGGCATCCTTGCTTTATTTAGTCACTGGCTGAGAGCACACTGGGGGAGCATGACTTCAATTGTGAACACAGTGGTAGATCGAGAGGGGTGCAAGCTGGCGGTGTCAGTCAACTATACTCCCCGTATCAGGAGATCTGAATGGTTCTCACCTGCTCCATCTGCAGTTATGAAAAGACATGTGCAGTAAACTCAAACTGAGAAAGGTATAACTATTTAGAATTCAGAACCTGCACGTATGTAGGCCTGAGTCACATCACTAGGTAAGGCACTCAGATTTGCTGAGGTAATGGTTAAGGGAAATTTAGAATGAATAGTGGAGGAGGGAGAGAGTGTGTACCAGTTGCAACCCCGAAGACTAACTGCAGTAAGGGAATAGCTCACCAATCTTCTTTCTGTAAACTTCCGGTGAGCTCATGGAGGCGCTGATCCCCAAACCTGTGTGAAGCACCAGATCTGTGTGGTGCAAGGGCAGACTGTGGTGGCCATCAAAACACACCATCTTCCCTCAGACCTCTCACAAGTGTAAATGCACTAGAAGAAAATGTGGGAGGATTAAAAATAACAAAACCCAGAGTAGGGAAGATCTACAGAAGACATATAACCTAGAAGCCATAAAATAAAAGACTGATGAATTCAAGTGTATAAAACAAATTCTGCATGGAAAAAAGGTTCATACAAAGTCAAAAGACAAACAAAAAAAAATGGAACACATATCACAAAGGCCTGAATTCTTTAATATATATATAAAGAACTCCTAAATCAATAAGAAAAACACCAATAGTATCAGTCTTGATTGACAGTGACAAAAGCTCCAAAATTTCCATGGCTTAAGCCAGAAAAGTTTATTTCTCATGTGTGTTTTCTGTCCATCGTGGGTCAGTGGGGCTCTTTCCTGTGATTTCCTCATTGCAGGACTTATGCTGATGAGCAGCTATCTCCTGGTGTACTCTTGGTAATTGTGCAGAGGGAAAGAGACTCTGCCCTGGTGTTGCCCTGGCAATTTAATATGGGCCTGAAAGTGATACTTATCAATGCCTCTCACAAATCATTGGCTGGAACCAGTCCCATGTTCCCACCTAAACCCAAGGGACCAGGCTGTGCCATAATTGGTGTTCCTGGAAGGAGGGGAGAGCCTGGCACTGGTGAGCAGCACTAAGTGGTCATTATCACTCTAGATAGTCTATGAATTATTTGGTTTCTCAATTGAAGGTCTTGTCAAAGAAAGGCGATGGCATATTTCATTACATTCCACATGCTGGTTATTAAAGAAGTAAAAAATTCCTCTCTTTCCAAAATTGGTAGTGACATCTTTCTGATCAACAGAGTGAATCTGGGGATCTGTGAGGTAGATAAGCCCTTTTCCATTACCAGTCACCCAACCTAAAAGAGAAATACATATGTCTGAGAATTAAATCCTCTATAAATGTCAGTAAAGTGTTTCTGAAAAAAAAAACATATGTATAATATATACAAGACACTTTAAAAACCTGGTCATCCTCTGGTTTATGATAAATAAATTTCTGTTAAGGGACTTGGCGTTGCATATTCCAATTATTGCTTTAAGAAGAATAATTAAATATTGGGTAATTAAATTTGTCAAATATGACATACCAGACCCAGGAATTAGAGAGCAATAACATGCACTTAGTATAATTATTAAATCACAATATTTTCATGATTCAGAAGTTTCTTTAATGCTTCACTCATTAGTTCATACATTCCTCTGTTCATTTAACAAATACTTATTGAGTGTACACACTGTATAAAACACTGTTTTGGGTGCTGGAGATACAGCAGTGAACAAGCTAGTAAAAAATCTCTGTACTCATTTGTGTAACATTCTTGTGAAGGGGGACAGATTAATAAACAATGTAAGTAAGTAAAATATGTAATATAACAGAGTGATGATAAATGCTATGGAAGGGGGATAGAAAAGATCTTGGAGGATGGTCATAGAATCTTTACTAGATATAATTATAATAAAACTCATTTATCATTTAAATGAAGTATAGAATAATGGCTAATAATTCTGATAAATAAAATACCAAACTGAAACAAAATTTAAATGTTAATGCAGATTTTAAAGGAAGTTAGATTCAAGTACACACAGCTTTCTGTTCCATAATGATTCCAGTTATGAAACCCAGTATCACACCTGTAATAAAGGTAAAGAGCTAGAGGAAAGAAAGTGTGGAAAGACTGTGACACATTAAAACATGCAGTCATAAGAAACCTACATCACTCAAATCCACTTGAGTGAAATTTTTAAAAAAGCTGTTACAGATTTGCTCTAGAATGAAGCCCAAGAGAATGTGAGCCAGATCTTCTCACTGATTATTTGACACCTTAGACACTTGTAGAAAGCTTTAAACATTTTTTCTAGGCATCATTTGCTACATACAGCAAAATTGATTAATTTAATTCGAAATAGTAGCCTATGCACTGAACAATCTATTTATTAAATAATGATTAGTGGAGCTAGTTACAAAATCTCACATTTACATATAAATAATACTAAAAATAAAAAAATAATTCCCAGTTTCACATACCTTGTAAATCGACCACAACATCTCTATGATTGGAAAACTCATAAGAAAAGTGGCCGTAAGCCAAGCCATATTCTGTGGCTTTGTATTCTGTTTTCACCACTTTCGTGTTATTTGACAATTTTACAAATTCTCCCAGTATGTAAGGTTCCACAGTGACACATCCTTTTATTGTCTTGCCCTCTAAAACCTGAAAAGTAGAAATGGGAGACAGTATAACAATGGTGAAGGCCATGGTCTTTGAGGTCAGAAGATCTCAATTTGAACCCAGGCTTTGCCACTTAGGAGCACTATTACTTCTCTAGATTTTGGTTTCCTTATTTGTAAAGTGGGTGTAATAATAGCTATAGGACCATTAAAAGGATTATATGAGACCATGCATGTAAAGTGCTTAACATGTATGTGGCATATAATGGAACCTAAAACTTTTATTATTCTTTTATTAAAAAGTGCAAATAAAAATTAGTTCATGAAGTGACCTATGCTAGGGGGCTGGCTTGCCAAGGCATGTAGCTAGATCATGCACTGTGACTCTGGGTTGGAATATCAGCTTAAGCATTTTTGTGCAATGTGATCTATTTTGTAGACTGTAGAACTATTTTGTTTCAAAGGTTAGAGTTAATGTTTGTTTGTTAAATGCCCAGCATAGTGCTTCACATAAAGAAATTGCAAAATAGATAATAGCTATTATTAAATAAGTAATAAAATATGGGTCTAAAAATATCTCTGGCCAAAGTAAAAAAAAAAAATTCTTTAGGGTGTAAATCTTTGGGGAAGCAGGGTATTCTCAACCCAAAGAAGAGAAATGTCAGTGGGGATGGGTGCCTTTGCATATTTAAACAGATATCATAGTGAAGAGGGATTGGTCTCAATGGTCCCAGAGGGAAGAACTACAATCCAGGTAGAAATTAGAAGATGACAGATCTGGGCCAACTTCCTAACAACTGGAATTATTTAAAGTAAAAAAAAAATGATAATTATTTTTTTCTTACTGAAGGTGTTTAAGCTATGGCTTAGTTATCACTTGATTGCAAGGGGTGAGGGTCAATGAATATGAAACAGGATTTATGCACCATGTTGAGGGAATAATTTGTATTAGATATGATCTTTAGGGTCCCTTCTCTCTCTCTAGAAGTACAAAGACAACATAAAGGAAAAGTATACTAAAAATGCTAACTCCACCATGACGGACCAGGTACCAGGATCAACAGATCTTCAAATGTGACTTGAAGGATCCAAATGATGCATCAGGGTACAGAGGGTCATGTTTCTTACATATCTTACAAGTAGTTGAAGCAGATGAGGTAGATGAAGGAAGCTGGTAACTGAGTTTATTGAATTTTACCAGAATGATGGTGGAGGTTGATGAATGGTAGGTTGGCAATAGAAATCTAACCTAATATATATTTACAGTCCTGCTTAATCAAACTCTTGATTTCTTTAATCTTACCAGTAATACTGAGGATGGTATGTAGAATATCTGTGTATGAATATTTTGCTCATAAAGTCTCTTGTTAAATTCTGTCACATAGTGCTGTGCAGTCATCTGCCTCTCCACATCGATGAAGTGGTGCCAGAGCCCCTTCTGCTCCTTATATTCTTTCCCAACATATCTGTGAATGGAAAACACCACACAAAGAAATGCAAAGTGATCCTACTATACAGTAAGAAAGAAGAGATCAAGAGAGATATGCAAAAAGGCTGAAAGATGTTACTCTTTCTTCGCCTTAGATTGTTAATGTTATCTTATCTCATGACTCAAATAATTTTGTAAGAGCCACCTGAACAGTGGAACATAACTCATACTAGCCGACTGATGGTTAAGTCTATGTGTCCACTTGATTTGTCCATAGGGTGCCCAAATATTTGGTCAAACATTATTCTGGGTGTTTCTGTGAGGGTGTTTTTGGATGAGTTTAACATTTAAATCAATAGACTGAGTAAAGTAGGTTGCCCTCCCTAATGTGTGTGGGCCTCATCCAGTTGAAGGGACAAATGGAACAAAAGGCTGACCTTCTTTCAGGTAACAGAGAATTCTTGCCTGACTGCTTCTGAGCTGGGACACTGATCTTTTCCTGCTTTGGGACTTGAACTGAAACGTCATCTCCTCTTGGGTCTCAAGTCTGCTGGCCTTTGGACTGGAACTACATATCATCAGCTCTCCTGGATCTCCAGTTTGCCAATTATAGATGCTGAGACTTGCTAGCCTCCATAATTATGGGAGTCAATTCCTAAAAATAAATCTTTATATATATATATATATACATATATATATATGTATATATACACACAGACACACGCACACACATATACATTACTGGTTTTGTGTTTCTGGAGAATCCTAATACAATGACCCCAGATGATACTGATTTTAAAGAGAGTGTCCACTTAGTGTCGCAGTTCACCAGACTTCTTTGGTAAGTCAAGGGAGCCAGCATGGGTACTGGAAAGTGCATGGACTCTGGAAGCAGATCTCTCACTCCCTGCAGCATGACCTTATATTAGGTCAACTAATCAATCTGAAGGTTTCCTCTGCCCTTTCCTTTTATAATTACTTCATCTGTACAAATACTTGTTTTCCATCATCACCTATTATGTACACAACACTTTTTATCCTACTTGGGATTCATTGTGATTCCTGTATTTGAAGATTAGTATATTTTGGCAGTTCTGGAAAATTGTCAGAAATCATCTATTAAAGTAGTAATTCTTTTCTATTTGCTCTGTTATCTTTTTCTGGTCAGATGCATGTTAGACCCTTTCACTCCATCTTCCCTGTCTCTTCTTCTCTCTTTTATTTCCCATCTCAGATCCTCCTATCATGTATCCTGGTATATTAGTTGCTTAGGACTGCTGTAACAAAGTGCCACAACGTGGGTGGCTTAAACAACAGAAACTGATTTTTCTCACAGTTCTAGAGTCTGTAAGTCTAAGATCAAGGTGTCAACAGAGCCATGCTCCCTCGGAAGGCATTAGGGAAGGATCTTTTCCAGGCCTCTCTCCTGGCTTCTGATACTTCCTGCTTGGTGGCAGTGTAACTACAATTTTCACATGCATTCTCCCTGTGTGTGTCTATCTCCGAATTTCCTCTTTTTATAAAGATACCAGTCATAGTGGATGATGGGCCTATCCTACTCCAATATGAACTCAACTAATTACATCTGCAATGACTCCATTTCCAAATAAGATCACAGTCTGAGGTACTTGGCGTTATAAAGTCAACTTGAATCTGGGGTTGGAGGGACACAATTATACCCGTAACACCTGGCTTCACCACTTTGACGTGTGAATTGGTGCAGGTTTCTTAACATCTCTGTGTCTCAGTTCCCTCATCTGTAAGATGGGGATACTAATACAGTAGTAACTACCTCATAGGGTTTTTTGAAGATTAATTAAATTAGTATATCAATGACTTAAAACAGGGCTTGGGAAGTAGTAAGAAATGTACATGTTTACTATATTTAGTATTATCATCAACAACCTTTTCAAGAAATGTATTTCTACTATTTAAGAGTCACCCAATTTCTCTCTTTTTTTCCCTTCCTATTTATTTCTTACATTTTTTGGATTTGGCTAAAGATCAAGGTCTACATTAAATTAAAAGTCTTGCCTATAGGCCCTTTAAAATACACACATGGTATAAAATTAGGCCTTAAACCCAATGAGTACCACCTGTGATCACTAATTTTCAGGTGAGTTTTTGCTTAAAGTTGTCATCAAGAACTAAGGCCAAACAAAAAACTTTCCAGGTTATTTGCCTCAGTGGGGTGGCATTTCTTTAAATAACCTATTTTTGAGCATGTAGCCATTCCTGCGTCCCTGCTTTATATCGGTGGTCTCTATGGATGGACCTAGAGACTGTCATACGGAATGAAGGAAGTCAGAAAGAGAAAAACAAATATCGTATATTAAGGCATATATGTGGAATCTGAAAATATTGGTATAGACGATCTTATTTACAAAGCAGAAATAGAGACACAGATGCAGAGAACAAACAAACAAATGGATAGCAAGGGGGGGGCGGTGGGATGAATTGGGAGATTGGGATTGACATATATATACTATTGATACTATGTATAAAATAGACAACTAATAAGAACCTACTGTACAGCATAGAGAACTCTACTCAGTGCCCCATAGTGACCTAAATGAGAAGGAAATCCAAAAAAGAGGGGATATATGTATATGTATAGCTGATTCACTTTGCTGTACAGTAGAAACTAACACAATATTGTAAGGAACTATACTCCAACTGGGGGAAAAAATATATATATATATCCGTGGTCTCTAAACTCATCCCCTTCCATGTGTAACTTCTGTCACTAGCTGCTCTCTCATCCCTCCCCTGCCCAAAACTTCTATGGAGGGTGTCTTAAGGATTCAGTATTCACTTATATCCCTGGATATGCTTCAACCCTGGCCTTAGAGGATTTTTCTGCCTTTTTTTGCAGACTCATCCATTTACTTAGAAATATGGCTTGCATAGTTTAGCCTTTCTTGCCACCATTTTTAGTGACAGTGTTTAAGACTCTGTGGCCTGTCATATAGCCAGGAACACTATTTTTCTTATCTGTACAATGGGGTTTAATGCTCCCTAATGGGTTTGAAATCATGTATATAAAACATCCAGCCCAATGGCTGACATAATGTGGGTCCTCCATATGTGATAATGAGGAGGAGGAAAAAGGAGCTGAATTCTGAAAACATACATTTTAGCCATTTTTTCAGCCCTTTCAAAGTCTCATAAACAATTACTTAACAGAAGGGAAAAATTGGCCCTTTTTACATTAGTGATATAGGTGCTTTTAAGCAATACCTCCCCAGAGTTTCTTCTTGATGAAGATGATGTACCCAAAATGCATTCCTTTGTCGGCCTTTCTTCTTCACATTCAGGTAGTCCCCCAAATACACAACAGTTTCCTGGGCTGTCCACAGTTCAGATTTCTTGGAATATTTTAACAAAAGAGCATCTTGAAAAAAAGATAAGATGAATATTGATCTTATTTTTCAAAAAGATCTTACAATTCATGGATAAAATTGAAGTAACACAGGTCCCAGTCCAGCTCATTTGAAATATTCAACTTTTTAATATATTTTCTCAAACTTTATCCTCTTCTATGACTATTACTAAAAAGTTAGTGAAGTACGATAAAAAGTTAAAGCTTGAGAAATTACAGTGAAGAATAGCCTTTGGTTCACAAAATCTCTTGTTTGTGATGGAAACGTATTAAGGTCAGAGCTTCTGTATGAAAGTAATGGAAAATAAAAGGCCTTTTTTTTTTTTTTTTTTTTTTGCGGTATGCGGGCCTCTCACTGTTGTGGCCTCTCCCATTGCAGAGCACAGGCTCCGGACACGCAGGCTCAGCGGCCATGGCTCACGGGCCCAGCCGCTCCGTGGCATGTGGGATCCTCCCGGACTGGGGCACGAACCCTTGTCCCCTGCATCGGCAGGTGGACCCTCAACCACTGCGCCACCAGGGAAGCCCAAAAAGGCTTTTTAAACAGCAAAATCCCAAAGACCATCTTGGAACAAGTGATATGTGTGTGCATCTTCTTCTAATTATCTGGGGACTTCAAATAATAGAGGCTGCTACCTATGCCAGATCACGCAGATAGAAATAAATCGAATAATTCTACCCCAAAGGTTCCTGGCAACTCCAGGAATCCTAGATTGCATATGAAAGTGCACCCTAGTTTTCTCTTACATATTTTGTTTAAGTTGGGAAAGCCCAGGAACTACTGAGAAAATATAGCTACTTTACAAAGATGCAAACTCAATTGAAAAAGGAAAAGATAAGAGGAAAAAGTAAGGGTTGTTTCCACCTTAAAGAAAGGAAGACCAATGCTAGCAAGAAAACATCTCTTTAACGGGGAAGACCAACATGAACCCTAAGGAAGAAATGCAACATTTTGGGATCCAAGTTAAAGTGAAGTGAACAAAGACTTCCAGTGTCTAGGTTGTGATAAAGGGTAAATGAACAGGAGACTCGGGAGAGGAAATACTTAAAGTGAGATAAACCCACAGGTCTGGGATCAGTAAGGGAGATGATGGGGTTGGGGGAGATGGTGATCGCGGTTGGGTGACTCAATCAGAGAAGCTGGGGAAGGAAATGGAAGGTGAGCTGCTTGCACACACACATAGAAAGGGCAGTGAACTGAGGGAAGAAGCAAGCAGAGAATGCATAACTTGTTCAGTTTTTTCAACTTTGGGCCTTGCTTCCTCCAATGTGTTTTTTCACCTATAAATTGGCACACAGACAAAACAATAAGGCAGCTACCTAACTCTCAGAAATGTGATTTTGAAACTGCAGAATCTTACAGTAAGCAGGGAAACCCTATTATTAGAAAATTTTGCTTCTTTTGGCAACAACCTGATCTATCTTTTAGTCTGACTTCAAGGTGGCAGGCAAAACACTGAAATATTTTGAAACAGAAGTTCTTTACATTGGCTTTACACAAAGTCACTGGGGAGCTCTTAAAAAATAAGGATGCCTGGATCACATCACAGACCCATTAGACTGGAATCTCTGGGGTGAGGCACTGGAAGTTTAAAAAAGCTAAAAAGCCTCTTGGGAGATTCTCAGGACTTCACTGGTGGCGCAGTGGTTAAGAATCCGGCTGCCAATGCAGGGGACACGGGTTCGAGCTGTGGTCTGGGAAGATCCCACATGCTGCAGAGCAACTAAGCCCACGACAACTACTGAAGTCCACACCTCTACAGCCCATGCTCCACAACAAGAGAAGCCACCACAATGAGAAGCCTGTGCACCGCAAAGAGTAGCCCTCGCTTGCCGCAACTAGAGAAAGCCCGCGTGCAGCAATGAAGACCCAAAGCAGCCTTAAAAAAAAAAGCCTTTTGGGAGGAGATTCTCATGCGATACCAGTGTTGAGAACTACTACTTTAATATCCAGTGTTCAGCAATCTACGTAGTTTCCTCTGAAATGCATTTTACAATATATATATTTTTCTCATTCAAATAATTCTTCAGTACCTTGGAGGGCATTACAATGTGATCCTCTGGGCTAAGAGAAGAACCTTTTGTCTTTGTCCCAGCTTCTCCACCACTTCTAAGCTGTTGTGGACATGCTGATGGCTGGGTGGCCCCAGCCGAGGCTTCCTGCTAGGGGAAGAGACCTTGTGCTGTTCCTTAAGCAGGAAGCAGTTGCTAATTGTACCTAATCAATCCATTGACTGGCAAGAAACCCCTTAGGACAGGTGTGAAAATCTCTGCCCACTAGAAGGATGATGTGTAACTAGGTCAAACCCCATCTGAATGGGAAAAATAGGGAAAAATCAGCTGGTTGGTAATGAGAATCAGTGGAGGAGAAAAATGCTGAGTGTATATGGCATCCAGAGCTGTTTTAAGCCCTGACTGATGACTGCTCCTGAGTCCTGTAAGATTCTCCCTTACTGCCTTGTGTGTCTTTACAGCACGGAAGAAGGTCCCTGAACTACACATTTCTCTATATATTCACAAAGCATAACTGGGGTCGATATCTTTCATGAGCTTTAAGTGATCTACATAACAAGAGCTTCAGAGGGCCCTGAACATGCAGAGATGCTTCATGAAAGGCTGTACTTACTATGTGCTCCATGGAGTTGCCTGGACTTAAAAACTCCTGTATTCTCCAGTCTCTGGAACAGCCAATCATGCCTCACCCCTGCCAAGAGTTTTTCAAAGTCATCAGGCTGCAGGGTGCGAGCCTTAAGGATCTTTTGTGTTGTCATTCCTGGCAATGAAACAAAAGAACTTCCACTGGAATTCAGAAAGGACCATGGGTTTTCTCCCTCAGAAGAACCACTGGAAATTGCAGGTGATTCCAACCACCATGCCAAGGACGAGCTGGAGCTCTGGCTGCAGTTTAGCAGGTTTCCAGGTTCATCTGCTTCCTCTGTGGCAGTGCAGTCCTCGCTGAAGACAGGGACGGAAGTGTTACCACTTACAGAGGAATTGGGGATCTGGGCTCCCCGACCACGCAGCTGCCTCAGAGCACATGGTCTGTGAGAGCCATGTGTGTTTGTGGCGTGAACATCTGTGCTGTCCAGCAGTTGGCTCTCCTCATCCACCGTGGAGGCATCAGGGTCAATGCCCTGCTCTTTGACTGAGCCACCACTTTTCCCTGAGTCAGGATTTTGAACAAGCCAATGAGGAGTGAAAGTGCTACATGCTATCATGGAACTTTTGCCCAGAGGCTCGTCCACAACTATGTGGAAGTCTACGGGCCTATCTTCTGCTCTCTCTGCTGTTTCTTCTTCTGGGTCAACCCAGCAGCGGCTACCTTTAAATGTGGGACCTGTGTCTCCTTTGATTTCTTCTCTCTTCTCTTCTTCATGACTGTCTTTGGCGTCACAGTTGATTTCTGGAAACTTATCAATTATTTCAAAGGTTTCTTCTTCTTGGATCGAAGGATATGTGGCCATGTTCTTGGGCCAACCAGAATCAGAAGACCAAGAAGCAGAACCAAATGAGGGTCTGGAATGAGCAGAAGTATCTCTGGACCCCACATTTCCGGCTTCCCACATACCTTCTGGAGCTCCTTTTAACAGCCCTGCACCTGAGGCCAACAAAGTGCCTGTTGTGTTATGAGGAGGAAAAGTTGTCAAGGGCATGGGCTTGTGTAGTTGACTTTGAGAAGACTCTAAACTGTCATCCCTGGACACCTGGAGAGAGAGCCCATGAAGCTCTGAAGACAGTGGCTGTACAGCTCTGCTCTCCCCATCAATCTCCAGTTCTTCTGCCAGGGCAGTGGAACACTGAGTGTCCACATGGTGCTCTTCCTTGCTAGGCTCTCTTCTGGCTGACGTATCACCAACGTGGTAATTCACTTCCTCCCAGCTTGTAGAAGAACTACACCCTGATAACTTGCTCCAAGAACTGGAGCTCTGGCTGTCGCTCAGAGACTTGCTCAAAACAGCTCCCCCACCACTGCTATGGTCTGTTGACTCAGCCTCAGTCTCCACATCTTCATCCACGGAGACTCGAAATGCATCAGAACTGGCCAAGTTTCTCCTTCCTACCTTCCTGAGTTTCTCCCAACCATTCTTAGCCATTTGGGAGGAAGATATTACCATGCCTTTTTCAAAACGTGGTTTGTCCTCAGTAGTACTCACAGTATCTATGTTTTTTGTTTCTGTTTTTAGATCAGTGATACAGACTCCTGTTTTTGTACCTTTCTGTTTATTTTCATTGTTTCCACAAGTGCTTTCAAATATTTCGCACACAGAAGTGTGGTGCTGTGAATAGGTTTCAATAATTTTTTGGAAATCCACTTGCCCATGCAAGATGGGTTTCTCCAACCCACACTTGAAACCCTCTGGAACATAAGACTTGTCATC
Source organism: Neophocaena asiaeorientalis asiaeorientalis (assembly GCF_003031525.2). Classification (NCBI taxonomy): domain Eukaryota; kingdom Metazoa; phylum Chordata; class Mammalia; order Artiodactyla; family Phocoenidae; genus Neophocaena; species Neophocaena asiaeorientalis. Next base: position 441,970 of record NW_020172644.1, read on the forward strand.
TAAATTTGAGAAGCTTTGAACTTGTAACTGTTCCTTCACCCTGGTGATAACAGACATGACTTCCTGAGAGACAGCTTCTCTCTCCTGACTTCTGGAGGAAGTACTGAAAGTATACAGCTTTCCCATAGCTTCACTACAGAGCTGACTTGCTGTGTGGACCATCTCCATCTCCCCATAGAGCCTCTGGTGCACCGTGGTGAGACCGAAAGCAGCTTTGAGAAAACTATGGAGCTCCTGTTTTCCAGTAACTGGTTCATCACATTTCTTGGTAAGAAGGCCAATTTCAAAGGCCTCTTTGGCTTCACACAGATATGAATTTTTTATTCCTGGAGGACAGTCATTAGAACTACTATATGACAACAGGCATGTGCCACGTATATTCTGAGGAAAATACCAAATACAAAATCAGACACTGAATTGGAAACTGGAGGTGAATCAGGGAAAACTTTTCATCCCTGGAGGACAGTCATTAGAAATATTATAAAAAAATAAACGTGTCATGGAAAAATACAGAAACTACCAGCTACCATCCTACCGTAGCCCTGATACTTTTTGATCAAAGATGATAAATTTGTTACTGTTGCTATTGTTAGTTTTAGCAAACACAGTCTATACGTGGAATGTGGACATAATAATTTTGCTATATACAAACACATCATTTGTTTAATAATAGTCAAAACAATAGATTAGTGGCTTCCAGACCCCTCTGTGCATTTGAATCACCCGGGCAGTATTTCATAATGAAAGGTTTCTGGGTACAAACCCCAGGGATTTACATTTAGTGGATTTAGGGTAGAGCCCAAGAATATGTATTTTGAAAGGGCTTTTAGGTGATTCTGACATGCTTGGGAACCATTGTTCTAGAGCAGATAACATCAAATCCTCCAGCTGTATTAACTTAGCTCCCACCAGGATGTCACTACTCTGACTGATAAAACCTTTACATATGTGAGGTCTGATCACAATTATCTAATGATATACACAAAGCCTATTTTAAGGTTAGACCCTTCCCTCCCAGCAGTTACATCTGTCACTGGAGAGAGGAACAGTGAGGGCTGCACTGTTTACCATAGCCGTGAGCACGAAGAGAGGCGTGTAGGGACTGAAGGCGGCTGCCAGCTTGCAGGCTTCAGCGGCTGACAGCAAATGGTGGTCAAACTCCTTCAGCAAGCCCTGTGAGAAAACAGGAGGCCGAGTGTACTGTTGACAATTATTGATCCATTAGCAAAAGACAGGCTATAAAATTCCTTTGCTTTTCTTTCAAGATTCTGAGGCATGCCCTGCGCCTCATCACAAGCATTTCAGAACAGGGCCAAGAAAGAGTAAGCGGGTCAAAAGACCCCAGGACAGTGACTGTCCTTTCCCCCACACCCATACATCATCCATCCCCAACTCATACCGCAGAGAAGGCCTCATGTGTGCAAACATTCACACTGCCTGCCTGTGCAAAGTAATTCAGACAAGTTTCTTTGGAGGATCATGCAGCTCTTTGTTCACAGAACTCTGCACATTTTGCAGTCAGATTCACTGATGATTTCTGCATTGTTCTTGTCAAAGAGCCCTTTAATGTACGATTTCACAGCAATTAAGATTGAATCATTTATTCCAGAAATATGTATTGAGTACCTCCATGTGCCAGGCACTGTTCTAGCCATGAAGGAGAGAGCAGACAGTGAGCCTGCAATAAGCTTATTTCCTGTTAAGGGGAGGAGATCAGTCAATACACAAAACAAGTAAAATGCATAGTATTTGAGATGGCAGCAAGTGTTCCAAAGGAAAATAAAGTGAGAAGAGGCTGAGGAGGTCAAAGGCGGAAGGGTAGTTTGCAATGTTAAACAGTCCTCAGAGACAACTTCACTGAACAAGGGGCATAACCCTTTTCCTGTGTTTTGGTCTGACAGCAAAAGCAACATTTTGCTAAGCTTCAGATTGCTAGCAGCAAGCTGTATGTGTTCTTATGCTACACTAATTAGTACTGAGTACAGTTACTGTTGCTGCCTTGGTATTTTTTTTAATAAATGTATTTTATTTATTTATTTATTTATGGCTGCATTGGGTCTTCGTTGCTGCGTGCAGGCTTTCTCTAGCTGCGGTGAGCGGGGGCTACTCTTCGTTGCGGTGCGCGGGCTTCTCACTGCAGTGGCTTCTCTCGTTGCGGAGCTCAGGCTCTAGGCACATGGGCTTCAGTAGTTGAGCCTCGTGGGGTCTAGAGTGCAGGCTCAGTAGTTGTGGCGCACAGGCTTAGTTGCTCCGCGGCATGTGGGATCTTCCCAGACTAGGGCTCGAACCCGCTCTGCAGCATGTGGGATCTTCTCGGACCGGGGCACGAACCCATATCCCCTGCATCGGCAGGCGGACTCTCAACCACTGCGCCACCAGGGAAGCCCCCTGGTATTTTTAAAAAAGCAATAATTGACGATACCGTTAAAAATCTCAATTTCAGTGCAGTGCAGGAGAGAAGTCAATGTCTGTGCAATGCTGCAAACTGCTTAGAGACCTGGCTTCTGCTCCCAGTTCTCTTTCTTACTGATTGTACAAGTTGCAGAGGTCACTTAGTTTCTCTGGACCTTAGTTTATTTTCCTCTAAAATGGGACTGACACATTTTGCTCTACCTACCTCATAGGTAGATGTGGTGTATGTGGATCATATACATACACACACACACTTTTTGAATTATAAAGCAATATACATATATTTGTAATCATTATTATCACAGATAAGAGCCTAAGCAAGTGACTGATGCTCCGATTTGAACAGATGGTAATTAAAGTCTTCAAGTTATTACGCCCTTACTTTGTCATTGAGATAGCCCAAGTGTAGAAACTGAATTCTGTGATAATTTGAAAGGAAATCATGGAGTTCAAAGCATTTATCACTTTGATTTCATTCATTCATTCATCCATCTTTTTTTCCCCGGTACCCTCTGTAGGTCTGGTACTGTGCTAGGTGCTGGGATAATAAAGCCAAACAGGACACCATAGGAACCGTCTCCAGGACTGCTCACATTACTTGAAGAGGGGAGACACTGTGCCGCCTGACTCCTGGAGAGAGAACTAACCAAGCGCCCAAAATAATGTTGACCGTTTTGCAGGTGATGCCACTCTGCACCGTGGTTTTGACAAGTGATAGTTACCAAGTTAATTTCAGGATTGCTTTTAAACTTTTCATAATCTTTCCTGCTCATGGAAACAAAGATATCTGCCAGTATACCTAGTGATGTGGAAATGCCCTGTGAGGAAACACAAACAAAACACAGATTAGGAATTCACAGTCAATTGTTGCTCTCATCTCAAGGCCTAAAGTCAATGATTAGCCTTCTAAATAAACCATTGCTTATTATTATTGCTATTGTTATTATGACACTGTGGATACTTCTCAACTGGATGTCACTGGGCTTGAGAGATCATCACATCCTGAGGACATGGGAGTAATGCAAACTCAGCTATTTCTTAGTTGGGCTTCACTGGATTGTCAACACTAACTTGTCCACACTACTAGGCATTAATGAATTGGCCCAATCAAGAGTCCCCACACCCCATTCCACTTGTGCTGTTAAAAGGACTGTGGGCAGCAGTGCTGCTGACACAGCTTGGGAAGATGTATAACCCAAAGCTTCAATTAACGAGGAGAATATTCTCACAGAGTCACAGAGAATGCAAACATCAAGTAGGAAAGCAAATGTTGCTTCTCAATTTCTTGAATAAAGATGCTGCGTAAACAGTTAATCAAAGTCTTTTCCCATTCAACTCAAGAAAAATGATTTTACACATAAGCAACTTGACCACCTCAACTTTGCTATGGAATTAGGTAAAGGCTAAATATATAATAAAATAGGTATCAATAAAAATAAATGGATTGGTAGAAATAAATGCATAAATAGTTACAAATATATATAGAAATACTAAATATATACCAGGCGTCTAGCTGTGAATGAGGACGAGCAAGACACTAGAAGGAAGTTACCAAATGTTCCTGGTCTGACGCCTGTGTAGAATCAATAAAAATAGGACCAATAAAATTGATAACTGATAAACTGAATTGTGCCATAAGGAGATAATCTTTCAAAGACAAGTATAGGAAATGAGAAAATAAGCACTAGACCACCTTTTTATCTGGCTGAGGAAGTGTCAGATATCCTATGATTGAGGCCCATATTAACTCTGCTGCTTCGTACCACAACCCTGCAAAAAAGGAGATGGGACAAACTGCTAGTATCTGCGAGTATCTGTGCTCTTGTGCCAGAAAATACCTTTAAAAACTAATACAGAAAGAAGATTCATTGGATTTTGTTAAGAAAATATATGACTAGATTAGACTGACAGCAATCAGCAGATAGCAATCTGCTGGAAAAATAGCAATCTGTTTTTCCAGTTGGTTTAATACAGATAATTTTTCTCTTCACAGGGAAACAGTAAGAAATATTATATATTACATGTGTACATATAAGATATATTAATATAGAAATAATTTTCTCCATTATTTACAAGATAACAATTACCATCCTCTGTTAAATTTCAAATACATTAGTTTGCATTTTAAAGTATAATTAGGGTCCTATAAACTTTGCTTGTAAAACTCAGGAATACCTTCCCAGGAACGAATGGGTAAGCTGTCAGGGTGGGTTTAGAATAAGGTGTCACTATATCGAACGGAGTCCTAATGAGCTGAGAGCCAGATGCCAGAAATAATACCGAGAATCCTGTGGTTAACAGTCATAATATACAACTGTAAATTTCTTTAACAGAACTCAACAGAAAAATATTTTGTTTTGTTAATGTTCATAATATTCCTGGCATCTTAAGTGTCATTCTCTTTTCCATAAGGAAACTAAGGGAAGTGGGGATGAACTGTATCAACCAGATACAATGAGAAAAGTCCATAGTAAAATCTTGTAGCCAGACTTGGTAAATGAGCCTTGAGAGGATGACTGTACCTAACTTTTGCAGAATTTGCCCTCTGATCTGTATGCAGACTGACTGCACCAGGACCTTGTCGCTTTCATTTCTGTACAGCCAGGTACCTACAATAAAGAGGAAAAAAAGAAAAGCATTTTTGGCCTTGAATTATTTTTTAAAATTAAAAAAAATTAATGTTTATTTATTTATTTATTTTGGCTGCACCGCTAAGCATGTGGGATATTAGTTCCCTGACCAGGGATCGAACCTGTGCCCTCTGCAGTGGGAGCACGGAGTCTTAATCACTGGACCTCCAGGGAAGTCCCTGGCCTTGAATTATTAAAGAAATAGCCTGGTGAAATAAAATGATTTTCATAGAAGCCTTAATGAACACATGTGATATAAATTCTGGAGACAATCTCTTCTTTGTATTTAGAATAAGGTCCATACTTCTTGCTGCAACCTATGAGGCTTCACAGGAACTGAATCCTGCTTGGTCTCCACCTCTCCCCGTTACCAACTGGGCTCTGCCATGCAGCTTCATTGTGTTCCTTATAATAGCAGCCATCTCCTGCTTCATGGTATCTGCACTTGCCATTCCCTCTACCTAGAGGGAGGGATTCCGCCCCCTCTAGCTCCTAATTCAGGGCTTATCCTCAATGCTATTGCCTCCAAGGCTTCCCCAGGTTAATTAACTACAGCGTCAACCGTCAACCCCACTGTCTTGTGGTTGCCTCATGCAGGGCGGGATCCATCCCATCCACCCAAAATTGGTTTGAATGTTGAAACTGATGGCTCTACACAGGCACTAAGAGTATATGAAAAGATTCAGTGCTCACATAATGAGCCTTTCTGAGGAGAGCAGGGAAGGCACCGAAGCTGGTCCGTTTGACTTAAGTGAAGGGAGTGGTGAGTGGCTTTTGTTTTTATTGTGATTAGGGTGTGGGTCTGGGGTAAAGGTTCCCACAGCTAGGCCAGGGTTTACTGATAAATGAGCTTTAAAAAAGTCAGCCTGTTCAGATGTGGGGCAAAGAGGGAAGAAGCTGGGGCCTGACAGCTGCCAGTTGCTAAACATCAAAAATAAACTCAGACTCATTACTACATGCTCTTATTATTCTGTGTCACATCACCCTCCTTACTTTCTCCCTAGCTTTTAATCTGTGTGTGTGCGTGCGTGCGTGCATGTGTGTGTGTGGTGTAGAAGATGGGAAGTATGCATATTGTAGGTTAGTGATGGTGGTCACAAATGGGGGTATGTGGTCAATATCTGTTATTTCAAACTGCCTCCCCACTGGAAATGTCTACAAGTTTCAAGGAGCTCAAGACCTTATATCCAAGCATATTGAGCTTAAAAGTCGACAAGGAATTGTGTTCAATGTAATAGGAAAATTGTTGACTCAAGTGCCCAGAAATTCAGACAAGGTATCTGAGGCTTAAATTGTTACCCAACTATTAGGACTTTCTTCCTCTCATGTATGATTAAATATCAAAAGAAATCTATTTCAAAGTAAGTTTTTACTATAGCTCCTCTGTAGCAAAATAAAATTTATTTTCCAGACCCTTTAAATACATAAAACTGTAAGTGTATTCTCCTGAATTTATAGGCTCAATTTCCATTCACAATTCTTTTCAAAGCTGTAGCTGAGCCCTTTCGGAGGTCCAGGGAGTTACCTACCTTCACAGCGAATGTTGATTAGATAACACACTCTACAATAAAGCAGGGCGATATTAGAAGACTTGGTTGGGTTGTTTTTTGTTTTGTTTTTGTTTTTAAATAGAGAAAATGGAAACACAGAGAAGTAACCTGCTTGACCAAGGCCATTTCATTTATCAGTAGCAGAGCCAGTCCTAGGTAGTTCTGGGAACGTCTAGTGTATAGTAACTACCAGGTCATTACGTTTTATTTATTTATTTATTTAGGCTGTGCTGGGTCTTCATGGCGGCGCACGGGCTTCTCTAGTTGCGATGTGCGGGCTTCTTTAGTTGCGGCATGCAGGCTCAGTTGCAGTATGTGGGATCTTAGTTCCCTGACCAGGGATCGAACCCTGGCCCACTGCATTGGGAGCGTGGAGTCATAACCACTGGACTACCAGGGAAGTCCCCACTAAGTTGCTTTTAAACTGGAACTCTGGTAGGGATGGAGGGTGAAGGTCATTGTGAAGATATGAGAGCACCTTACCTGTTGCTCCACTGTTGCTTATTAGACTGCTCAGGATATACTCTGCTTTTAAAAGTTTCCCTGAAAAGAAGCAACACATAATTAGTTATGAACATGTGCTTTAAATACTGCTGTTCATGCTCTAAGGTTAACACATTATAACGGGGAAACATTCTATTTTAAAATTTAAAATCAGTAACTACATCATACACAAAAGTGAAAAAGAAGAAGTTTTCAGGAAATGGTAAGGTGGGAAGTTGTACAGTATCTGAAATTGCAATTAAATTTATATACATGTACATACATATACACACACATATTCATTCATATGAATGAAAAATACATTCATATAGAGTAAGGCTTGAGAAGTAAAGGCAAACCTTTGTCAAAGGCTGTGTCTCCTTTTTGTGAAAACTATGCCTCCAGAAGTGGAGGAGAGTTGCCTGTGAATAGGTCTATTTACAGAATTATCAGGAAGGAATTATTTTAGGGGGTGGGTAGAGAGGTTCTTTGTAAACTTTTCATTTATTTCATTAACACCACGTAGGAGGGGCCTACACTATGGATGGCTGTTTTTCTGTAAGGAGGAAACTCAATCATTCATCCTTTTATCCATTTCTGCTCCCAGGTGCCTCTAAGCCCCATATGACCTGGCCCCTGGGACTTCTTTGACCTCTTCTCTTAGCATTCTTTCCCTCATCCTCACTCCTTCTACTTTGGTTACAGTGGCCTCCTGACTGCTCCTTGAATCTGCCAGGCTTGTTCCCATGTCAGGGCTTTTGTACTTATTTTAGTCTGGAATGCGTTTATTCCAGATATCTCCAAGGCTTGCTCCCTTCTCCTTCAGGTCTTTGCTCAAATGTCACTTCACTGTCTCATAAGGCCTTCCCTGACCACCCTATTTCAAAGTGCAGATACAGACATATACCTGACTGTGGTAGATTGTGATCCAAAGGAGGTCACAACAATATCTTCTATCCCACATGCTCTTCTGCAACGTGACCTTGCCATTCCTCCATCAAGAAGTGGAATCTATTTTCCTTCTCCTTGAGCCTGAACTGGCCCTGTGACCCGTTGTGACCAATCGATGTGGCAGAAGTGACACTGTGTACCTTTCTGGTCGGGACATTAAGAGATGCCTCTGGAGTGTGGGTGTTTCTCTACAGCATAATTTTGTACTTGACCTGCTAGGTCCCAGAAATTTCAGTCCTGAATTAATTTCTTCTTAATTACTTGCTGGGTGATTCCCTCTCTTGTGGGTAAATTCAGACTCCACACAGACATTTGGCACAGACTTGGGGTTTTTATTTCTTTACAGAGATTTTTTTTTGCCTCCACCTCAGAGCTTGGGCAGAGAATAAGCTTCCTCATCACCTCTCTGGGTGGGCTGGTAGAGCAGTTCAGTCCCATTTCATAGCTGTGCAAACCTTTAAGGATTCCAGCTTTATCCAAATATTTCACTCCACGTAGGCCCAAGGCCCTATCTCTTGTCCCTGCACAGGAATTAAAGTGGCAATCCCTTCCCCTAGGACTATATCCAAGTATAAATCTCTTTGGCTATAGTGTCAGGAGCAGTAGTCCACTATTCTGATTTTGAATGTCTTCTATGTTTCAAGCACTTAAAAAATATTTAATTCACGATATTTATGTACCGTGAATTAAATATTTCGATATTTAATATTTAAGTGGGAGAAGATTCCACACTTGCTCAATCCTCCACGCTGATGGAACTGGAAGTCTGACTATTTAACTGTGGCTTGAAAGGTTTTGTCTCCTAATTTCAGGCAGGAGTGAGCTGGGCAGGCCCAGGGCATCCTCTCTTGCCTCTGAAATCCCACGACATTGAATGCTTGGACCTTTGGAATGGGTTTTGAGTAGATACCAGGATGGGCTGGGTCAAAGGGGAAAACAGGCAGACTGTGCTGTCCCTTCATATTATCTTTATTCCTTTCCCTTACCCCTTATAACATCGTACACACCTCTCCTTTCTCTATCCCAGGATTCCCGAATGCTGGGGACTGAGACCCCTTTTCACTGTACCTTGTTCTCTTTCCAGGACACCACCCCTGCCTTAAGTCCCCCTTTCTGGCTGAGAAACCCAGCGTACGTAGAGCCTCAAGAGATAACTGGGGGCAGAAGTTTACAGAGAAGCACTTTAACTCTGAGGCTGTGTCTGTTTTCTTGTGGCATTTCTGGTAGTATCTTTGAGGAAAAGACAACCCCAGCTGTTGCAGAATAAGATCTAGGACTTTTACCTTAGACATGTGATGTGCTGCTCATGATGGTATCAAGGCTTAATTGTCATCAGAAGAAGAAGTCTATACCACCTTAGTTAGAGGCATGAGAGGAACAATCAACCGAACAAGTGAAAAGATTATTTGGTTGTGTAAAGCAAAGCTATCAACGCGACTACTTACCACTTGACCTTGATTTCCATGTCACACTATAGCAAATCTGTTAATCTGTGTATCATGAAACATGCCTCAGTAACTGTTCCAAGTTCAATTTGATGAGAACCAACATTAGTTTGCCCACGCACGCCCGGCCCTCAACTTTCGGTTCCCCTAACAGAACGCTCTGCTCACACGTTATTCCATCTGATGCCATCAGAAGGCGTATTAGTGGTTAGGTTTTTCTCATACCCTCAACATGATAAACCCCAAACATTATAAAATGTCCCAAATCATGGACATTTGAAGTAAGAATTTTTTCCTAAGTTCAACTCTGTTGATGCAATTCCTTTAGAAAAGTAAATAATAAGATATGGGTACAATTTATGCACAGCTGCAAGGAATTGAGAGTGAATGAGCCTGGGCTTGTGAAAAGTTAACCTCCACAAGCCCATGTCTCTCATGGCCTTTTCTCTCTATCCCTCTCTGTGCTCAGTAACTGTCCCATTCATTACAGTTAGTACAGTTCCTTTTCAAAGGAAATGAAGTAGTTAAAAGATATTTTAACTTCTTCAAGGCCAGAGTTATTAAAACAATAGCAATAGCTAAACCAATTTAAAAAACGAGCCAGTCCTGTTTCTGGGACAGGCAACTTGCATTCTATTTTCATCCTTTATCCTTTCACTCTTGGAAAAGAGAACAGTAGGCTACAAGTTTCTAAACCTCATGGTTATCAGTAATTTAAATAATTCAAGAATTCTATGAAAGTGAACTTTGCTGTTAACACATAGCAGGCCCCTCTCCCCTCCAGTCCCCCTCTACATTACAGCCTAAGTTAGAATGTCAGCCTCATTTTTCATTTTATTCAAAGTGACAGAAGGAAAAAAAAAAAGATACTTTAAGGCCTAATCAGGTACTGTACTGGTGTTCCATGTGATGGAAAAATATCTCAAATTACTTCAGTGGGTTTGTCAGGTCTATTGTTAGCATAGTCAAGTGGCCCTACAGAAAGGAGACTGGAGAGCTAAGAGAAAATAGTAGAATTCTAATCTGATTTTTAAAGGCTGCTGGTCAGAAGTATAGCAATTCAGATACCCCTGTTTGAAAGCAGCAGGACAGATTTGTTAGACGACAAAAGCTCCAATTAGTATTTTCCACCCCCTTTCACAATTTTCTCTATTGCTCTTGGCTCTGAAATCCTTTATGCCAGGGCCTTTGTGCTGTGTAGAGGCAGGGGGAAGGGCAAGGCGGCGGGCTGGCGGGAGCGCCGGCGGCTACAAAAGAAGGCCCGAGGGCCCCGGTGCCCGCCGTCCCCGCGGAAGTCAAGGAGCCCCGAGGAAGGTGAGCCCCAGACGGGACGACTCCGGGACGAGGAGGGCCAGCAGGAGGGAGCCTACCTGAGTGCATCGAGATTCGGGCTTGGCGAATAACCACCTGCGGGGCAATTGGCGTTGCTGGCTGCAGCTTGTGCAGCCCTTGGGCGACCTGCAGGAGTTCGTCCGAGACGTCGAGCCCGTACAGGAACCGGTCGCTCAGGAACACAATGGCAGCTGCGGTGGCATACTCCCGGGCGAGGATGGAGGCTTTCAGGGACGCCTGAATGAAAAGAAATAAAGTCGGACAGAAAAGAAGGCATTCTTGGGACCAGTAGTCTTCTAGGTATTATTATCAAAACAAGAACAACAACAAAACCTAGAGCTAGGAGAGGAAACAGTACGCTACTGAACAAAAAGCTAATAATAATGATAATAATAACGATAATGAAAAGTCCAATTCATTTGTGGGATAAAATAATATTTCTTTCACTCCATTTTCCCTATTACATTTCTAATATTATACATGTAATAAATGCATATTTCTTGTTATGAAAAAATTCAAACACCAAGTAAAAATTAAAAGTGCCCCTTTGTTTTTTTCTGACACCTTACCTTATTTTTTCCCTTCCACAAATTTCATTCTCATTCTTCCTGTTAATGGTTTCCCAGAGATCCTTCCAGAACTTCCTCTACCCTTTTCTGTTTATTTAGACATTAATTGATTCTTTGTCCTACCTTGCCTTCTCTCTCTCTCCTTTCTCATTTTCTCCCTCTATTTTTCTTTTCTTTTTTCTCTTTCTTTTCCTTGCTTTCTCCCTCCCTCCCTCCCTCCCTCCCTTCCTAAATGGCATTACACTAGACATATTCTTTTGCTACTTGATTTTTTCGGTCATCATAACATCTAGAAGTTTCCATGTCAGTTCATAATATTCTGTTTCATTTATTGCCTCTGTTTTAATTAAGAAGAAATATAGGGGCTTCTGCGCTGGTGGCGCAGTGGTTGAGAGTCCGCCTGCCGATGCAGGGGACACGGGTTCGCGCCCCGGTCCAGGAAGATCCCACATGCCACGGAGTGGCTGGGCCTGTGAGCCATGGCCGCTGAGCCTGCGCGTCCAGAGCCTGTGCTCCGCAACGGGAGAGTCCATGGCAGTGAGAGGCCCGTGTACTGCCAAAAAAAAAGAAGAAATATAGACTTCTAGACAATATTTTATATTTGTTTAATAGGATTATGTTTAGTTAATGAATAAAATAAGAAAAAAACAGACATGAAATGAAAGTATAAAGAGTGAGAAGTAGAGATAAATGAGGCAAACTTTTATGGAAAAAATCATCTTTTGGCCTCTTAAGGTATTATACAAAAGACATTGAAAGTCATGCAGCTGTTAGCATAAATGAGTTTACCACCCACCAGTACTTTCTCCATTTGCTAAACTATATCAAGCAGAGTTTTTTCTGGGCATGTTAGCTCACGTATGAAGCCTAGAAAGGCATTGTAAGCACTGCCCATTCTCCTACCACAATCTTATCATACAAGCATTGCTTTCTTCACCACATAAGTACTAACACTTATTGGGCAAAACCAGGTGCCAGGCACAGTGCTAAGAGCTTTATATGTATTAATTTATTCGATCCTCACAACAATCCTAAGAGGCAGGTTCTATTTATTTAAAGGTCAAAACCAATATTTTAATCATCCAGTTGAATCACTCCTCCCATTCTTACTCCTAGAATCCTATTTCTTTTCATTTATACCTTGCCTACCGAGAACCAGCACAATAATCCTTCTCTTATCAAACTGATGCTTTCTTAACTTGTTAAGGGTTTTAACCTATCGCTGTGTTTTTTAAGTTTGAAAAGTGATAATGTGCTCTTGTATTTATCCTTTTGTTCTTAGTTGATCACTACTGAAACTGTGATAGTGATGCCAATTGTTAGGGGAATACCTCTTCTCTCCTTTGATGTTTCCTTCCACGTGAAGGGAGCTCAAGTACTGTAGCACTCCTGGCCTCTCTCTACTCCTTTACCCACTCTGTCCCAGGAGAGGTGGACTACACTGATAAGAAAAATTGGGAAGAAGAAACTGGGCATGCATGGCTTAGCTCCTCTCTTTTTTCTTTTGAGAATGAGTTGTCTAAAGGAAACAGGGATTCTTCTCTGCTCTTCTATATCAGAAAGCCACCCTATATGGGGTGTTCTGCTTGGCCCAGTAATTTCTGTGACTGAATGGGGAAGTCAACATAATTCTGGGGTTCATCTAGCAGACCCCCTTGTTCTAATACCAAGCTATATCTTTCAATTTAGACTTTGTCAGAATTAAAGGTAATATTTAATCTCTTGTCTGCCTAACTCCCCTTTTGTTTTATATCTTAGTTTGCTCCAGGAGGGGAAGAGGGGTGTTAGTTACCCCAACATTAATCACTGCCTGACACACTGTAACCCTTTCTAAGGGAAACTGCTCTGCCCACAGCCACTGCCTTTGAAGCAGCAATGTATTTGCTACTTGACCTTGATCCCCTCTCCCCATCTTACCACCAGCTCAAGGCTAACCTAAGAGTACCCACCTGACACTTGGCCCATGACTCTGTGGCCTGGCTTGAAAAATGAACTTATTGATCTGAACTAAGAAGGATAGAAAAAATTTTCCAGTTGTTGCAGGATGGGAAGAAGCAGAGAGTAGAGTGTAGCTAAGCTACATTTATAGACGACACCAGAGTGAAGATCCAAGAATATGACTCCAAAGCCACCTTTTCACAAGTGCTGTTCTTAGAGCTACAGGTTTCCTTTATTGCTCCATGTGTGTCTTCATAACAATGTACACTCCATTTTATGAGTTTTCTTGTGTGAGCCTCTGTTTTACCCAACCAAAAAAGCCTAACTAAAACTGAAATGCTCAAAACTGCAATTGAGGTTTGTCAAATAAACTATCAATCTGAAAAACACAAGTTTTAAAATGAGAACATGTCAGTCATTTGACATTCATGAAATGTAAACTTAAAGATGGAATAGGAAATTGATGATTTTATGTATGCCCAGCTCTGTTGAATAAGGACAGTCTCTGATCAAGAGTCCTTTCTATGCTAGCTACACATAAATACAGCCCTTTGGTTTGCAACCTCAGCTGCCATCTGTAGAACTTGCAGCTTCTGCCACTGCCAGCCTCCCTTAAACCTTTCTTTGAAACAGCATCTCTATTCCTGTCACCCTGCTCATGACTATGTACCCTGTGGAGGGTACTCAGCAAGCCAGAGTGAGTCTCCTCTCTTTGAGGTACATGCTTCATGTTTAGTTCTGCTCTCTATTCTCACAGGTGCCTCACTTCAGTTTTGGGGTAACTGTTTAGAGGCCGGTCAATTCTCTAGGGCTGATTCTCCACCCTTTCCTCCCTGATAATAATGGTTTCCATCTTCGTAGTACCATCTAGTTTATGAAAAACGTTCACACAAATGAACTCATTTAAATCTCTAGTAACTACAAAATCTAAGTAAGATAAGGAAACCGTGGCTGAGAAGTTGACTTTCCAAAGTTACAAAGTCAAAAGGGTCAGGGTGAGGCAGGAAGGAACTCGTCTCTATCTTTTTTGTTTTTCTTTTCTATTGTGGTAAAAAGCACAGAACGTAAACTTTGCCATCTCAGCTTTTTTAAGAATGGCGTTCAGTAGTGTTAGGTATAGTCACATTATTGTGAATTAGATCTTCAGGACTTTTATATCTTGCAAGTATGAAACTTGATACAACAACCCTTTCTCCCTTCTCCCTAGCCCCTGGTAACCACAATTTTACTTTCTGTTTCTATGAAGTTGACTATTCTAGGTAACTCATATAAGTGGAATCATATAGTTTTTGTCTTTCTGTGACTGGCCTACTCGACTTAGTATAAAGTCCTTAAGGTTCACCTGTGTTGTAGCATGTGACAAAATTTCCTTCCTTTTAAATGATGAATAATATTCCATTGTATGTATATACCAATTTTTGTATGGATGAATCTATACCCATTCATCTGTCAATGGACATCTGGGTTGCTTCCACCGCTTAGCTATTGTGAACAGTGCTGCTATGAACAAGGGTGCGCAAATATCTCTTTGAGGCCATGCTTTCAATTCTTTGAGATATATACCTAGAAATAGGATTGCTGGATTAAATGGTAGTTATATTTTTAATTTTTTGAGGAACCACCATACTGTTTTCCACAGAGTTTACACCATTTTACAATACCACCAACAGTGCACAGAGTTTCAATTTCTTTACATCCTCAGCTAATACTTGAGGAACCCAAGTCTCTCAAGGGTCAGTTTTTCTTCTGCTTTCCACCTGTGTCTGATGAAGGTGATTTTGAGTAGGGCCTAATCTGGGCACAGGAATCTGGGTCTTTGTAGCTCGGGCTGAACTCACCACTCACTGAGTCCAAACAGTGGTTCTAAGGAACCTATATCTCTTATTATGATAAAAAAAAAATTATAAGAAAAAAAAAAACAGGGACAAATAAAAACAAATCCCAATTGAAAAGAGTGTTCTTGTTATGTGTTTAAAAATAAGAGAAAGAAAAGAAAACCTTCCAGGAGATGGCCTTTAATTTCAGCATTTTGAAATTCTCTAGTGAAAGTTGGTACCAAAGGACCAAATGATAATTTGGTGATTAGCTGGGGATTACTCCAACTGGGAATTTCTTACACAGAGCTGAAAGGACGCTCTACAAGTCTAGTGAGGTGGTCTTCCCAAGTTGAGGAGATGGAGCTTCTAGGAGTCTGTAGAGGCTAAGGTGGCCAGGGTTCACAGAGCAGAGAACCAGAAGGAGAGAGCTGCACAAAGCAAGAAGTCCAGAGGTCTGCAGAGGGTCCCTTCTGAGTCTCCAGCAGAACACTACTGATCAGCTCATGTATGAAAAGACACCACCCAAGGCCGGGGAAAGAACCACCTGAAAGGAGCAGAGGAAACAATCCCCAAGCCTCATGTAGTTTGTTTCTACCAGCCATAGTAGGAAATCATGTCATTCACAGGGCAGGGGGTAGAATATTCAGAAGGGTATTGCTTCAGTAGTGAGACAAAATTAACCTCAGAGGAAGATGGCTCTTGGCCCACTCTGAAAGTTTAGAAGCAAGCATAGCATGGATCAAACTACTTCCTAACTTCACTGAATTCCAGAACAAGGTTCAAGAATATTTATAGGCACCCAAATTATCTGCCATATGATAAGGTAAAATTTATAATGTTTGGCATCCAGTCAAAAATTACCAGGCATGAAAGAAGCCTACACTAAAAAGAAAAAGAAATCAATAGAAACTGAACCCCAAATGACAGTTTTAACTGTATTTTATAAGTTCAGGAAGGTAGGGTAAAAATTAGGTGGGATTAGGGACATGGGAGATATAAAAAATGATCCAAATCTAACTTCTAGAGATAAAAAAAATGTCTGAGATGAAACCACAGGTATCTGGACTGTGTCCAAGGTCCTCCATTTGCTTGCCATGGTCCGTTACTAAACCTCTCCTAGTCTCAATTTCCTCATCTGTGAAATGTGGATAGTACCTATTTTCAGTGCTGTTTTAGGATTAGAGGAAATGTGGGTCAAATGTTCAGCACAGAGCCTGGCACATTGTGGGTGCTTAATAAATGAAGAGGAACACTACGAAAAAAATAGGAAAAAAGAATTCCGTTCACGTGCTCCCATTCACCTGTATGATAAAATAACAACAAGCAAAGACAGGCTCCTAAAAGAAATGTCAGTGGAATTTTCAACAGAGTAAAAAGGAAATAACAGATCATGCATATAACATCTCTAAGGTTTATCTCAGAAAATGGTGAAACCTCTCATTTAATTTCTTCTCTTCACTAAGTCTAAGGACTGATGTTACTGGAAGCTGAGGAAAAAAAAAAAAAGGAAAATGAGCAGGCTCTATGGCAACTGGTGAAGGAAAGCTGGTTCTTGAAAGGGAGGCTTCTTAGCGTGCACGTGTGAGTTGCTTTTGGCTGTCGCCAATGGAGGAATCCCTCCCGAGCACCTGTAAAGGATGCCACAAACACCCCATTCTGCATCCTGCGTGAACACGCCATATATTTGAGCAGAGAACATTCCCTCATCTATTTTTCCCCCTTCTACTCTTAATAGTTTGAAGCACAAAGCCTGAGAGAGGGTGACCTGCCAGACAAAGGCCCTTTGAGTTCCTTGGAAAAGTAGAGTTGGAGGAGGATGGAAGGAATCCAAGTGGCCCTATTATTTCCACTTGCACTAATTAGACATTTTTCTGTCAGCTATTGAGCACTGCTGAGAGGCCAAACTCACTGAATTCATTTCTAAAGTGTTTACAGAAGTTTGCATCTGTTTGTGTCTCTTCAGGAGGAAAATAAGCACTTCAATAGCATTGTGGAAAATCTAAACGAAGCATCCTATTCTGGAGGACCTGGCATCCCCGCAGCTGCATAATTTGACTCTGTTCAGGGCCCGAACCTCTCGCATCTCTCTCCAAAACCTAACGACGCAAAATGCAGAGAAGTCAACTCAGGGGAATCTTTTCTTTCTTGTCATTGTCTTTCCTCTCCCTCTTTTGAAACGGTGGCCTGCTGTGCACTACATACAGATTTAGGTGGGTATCATTCTTGCAGCCCCTCTCTCGTGTTTCCACCAGCACTCTGAGAAATTAATACCCACTTTCATTTGTTGCCAAGTGGGGGGATAGTAAATTCCTCAGCAGCGAAGCAGAATACATCACCATCCTGGGAATCTCCCCCAAATGTACACTGGGGGAGAACTCTGACTTCAGAAAGGGAGGAATGAAAGGAGGCCCGAGTGTGTGGTAGGGAAGGATGCTAAAGAGAACGTTTCCCTACATGGTAAAATGTGCCTGGGGTATGCACAATTAGATTAACATGAAAGAGAGTCCCTTTCCCTCCCCCACTCCCCCCAAAAGAAAGAAAACAACACAAAAACCCTAACCCACTGACTACGTGGCAATGCCTTTGAAATGCATATTGGTCTACGTGGTATTTGATTCAGGATTCTTTTTGTTTGGGTTTTTAGACCCACGACTGACCTGCCATCACAGAGGGCTCAAAAATATAATCTTTTAAGATGGTGTGACAGTAACAGAATTTTAGTGATGGAACCAACACAGGATAACTCAAGATAAAAAAAAAAAAAAAAAGGAATTCTATTTTATTATCTTTCCTCAGAGGCTGACTTAGGAAGCTTGTCCCAATAGCCACTGAATTGTGGCTTTTCTTCCTGAATGAACCTGTTTAAATAAAAATATATGGATACAGACAAGGGAGTGTGTATGCTGGAGCTCTAAAGGAACAGGCTCACAAATGTGCACACACACACCACAGTTTTTCACATCTGTTTTCGGGATGGGAAATATGGGTCCTAATTGAGTTTATGGCACAAAGGGAACTTCATGGCGAGGAAGCTGAGTCAGGTGGTAAGGGAATTAAACTCCACAATGAGATTTCAATACGCAGATGATTGAAAAAATGCGAAAGAGCCTTTTCTAAGGGCTTTTACTGAACAGCAGCAGGAAAAGTGTGTGCTGTTTCATGGCTCCTGGCATTAGTGCTAGCCCCTCCCAACGCTGAGCATCAAGTTTGGGTCCCAGCTATGGGTTCAAAGCCACGATGTGTTCACAGCAATGACAATGGCAGCTGTTCTCAAGGGGGGCTGGGTGAGGGGACTCAGAACAGAAGCCATCTGGCATTGCAATTGGCAGGCGCAGTGTAAGGGGAAATTATTGCTGCATAACAAATTGGGAGATAGGAAAAAGGCAGGGGAAAGGGAGGGGGAAGTGTCCTGAGGTGAGGAATTAGCCGAATAAACAAATGAAAAGTGACTGAGGGCTGCATAGTTATATATCAACAATAAGGCAGAGTAAGAGTCAACTGATCAAACTGGACTACTCAAGGTCAAGGGAAGACCAAGCACAGCATGCACCACGTTTGTCCACCCACCGAAACGTGAGGAGGAGGAGAGGAAAAAACCTGAACCTTTTTACAGTTTATGTTCAGGGCCTGTTAACATTTCACCAATCTTTCCTTCATTTTACCAGTGGGGCATGCAGATTCAATCACTTTCCAGAAATAGTTATAACCTTTCTCTCAATCTCAATCCCTAAAGATAATAATTTGGATCATCTATCCCTGCTTTCTTACCCTCCCTCTCTCAAATCTACCATGAATGGAGTTGGGCTGTCTGTTAAAAGAACGAGAAAGCAGTATCAAAACAGAGGCCACCCACCCAGGATCCTGGTGAGCCTCACGGCCCCGGGTACTGCGGACCTGCGTGTCTTACCTTTCTTCTGGACTCCAGGTTGCTACAGCCACCATGGTGATTTCAGCATCCACACTGATGACTCACCCAGCACGCTGGTCTCTCTTGCCACGGCCTCCTTATCTCCAAGGATCTTGTTCTACACTTAAGCTTAGCCACTCTCATGGTCAGTCACTTTAGAACTTGCTACTTTGGTGGCATCACAATCAGAATCGCATTTCCAGCATTTGATTCTTTAATCTTTACCTCTTATTCTCCCAGCTCCCTTCCTGGATAGCCCAACCCCAGTAATTCTGCAACCCTTTGGGGACACCCACACTATCTGCTGACCTTACTGGGGTTTTTTGTGTGTGTGTGTGCTATGCCATCAATCCCTCATGTCCTCACTTGCCTTTTTAAATTCCATGGTGCATCAACATAGCAACTTTTTAATAAGCATTCTTCGCTCCTTTCAACTTCTATCATATTTGTCTGGCAATTCTGACCATGTTTATTGTTAAGGAAAAATGTTGGCCTCGTATTAGAATCCCCTAGGTAGGCTTTTAAAAATCCAGATGCCCAGATGGCACCCCAAGCCTGTTAAATCAGAATCTCTGGAAGTGTACCCAGGCATGTTTCTCTAAACGATGCCCAGGTGATACCGATGATCCCCAGGTGATTCCCATGATTCTAGAGTTGAGAACCCGGGAGCTAGCCTGACCTTTAGCCTCTTACCCCACCCCTCACTCCTCCTCCCTACTGGGGGTGGAGTGAATTATCTGATGGGAGTAGCATATCTGTCTCAGACCTTCCTCTTTCCTCTCTTCAAGTCTTCCTTCCTGTTCTACAGTAAGGGAAGGGGCCTGCCAGCGACAAGATGTATCTGGAGTGAAGAATTTTCCAACCCACTTGTCTGAAAACCTAAAGCTACATTCTCCTATCTGTTTTAGAATAATAAAGGTCGCTCTTTTGCATCTATCTTTCAGTTGGTTCTGAACACAGGAGGGGAAGATGAATATTATTTATTGTCACTTAATATTTTCAAATTATATGTAATTCTCTGCCTAATCTGAGCTTCTACCCAAGCAAGTGAATGTGGCTGGAGAAAAACACAAAACCATAACACTTTAAATTTATGACCATGACCTGAGGCTGGCCCTTAGCATGGCCTAACAACCCAGCTACTATTATACTTCTGCTCTCCTCTCCAGCTGCCACAGCCCCTTTAATCTCCTCACACTCAGCTGATGACCTGGCTTCTTATCTCACTAAGGAAACAGTCAGTGAGATGACATCTTCCTTATTCTCTTACCCAAATCTGCCAACCCTCTTGTACTGTAAGCCATGTGTCCTCCCTACTTTCCTATTGGCATGTTTAAGGCCAACCCCCCACTTAAATACTCAATTCTATCCTGCCTTCTTTACTCTAGGACATTATGCCTGTAAATACTTTCTTTCACTTCTGCATCATTAATTTCCTCATCTCTACTGGATCATTCTCATCAGCATACAAACATTACAATATCTTCCATCTTAAAAAGTCCTCCCTTAACCACATATCTCTGTCTTAGTCCTTTCAGGCTGCCATAACAAAAATGCCATAAACTGAGTGGTTTATATAACAACAGAAATTTATTTCTCACAGTTCTGGGGATCGGGAAGTCCAAGATCAAGGAACCGGCAGATTCCGTGCCTGGTGAGGGCCTGCTTCCTGGTTCACAGATGGCATCTTTTCTCCATGTCTCTCTGGGACCTCTTTTATAAAGGCACTAACCCCATTCATGAGGGCTCTGTCCTCAAGGCCTAATCATCTCCCAAAGCATCCCCTCCAAAACCATCACCTTGAGGGTTAGGATTTCAACCTATGAATTTGGGAGGTAAGGATACAAATATTCAGTCCACAGCATTCTGCCTCCAGCACCTGTCCCATTTCTCTGTCCCTCTTTACAGCCAATCTCAAGAGTTGTCTAAACTCAGTCTTTGCTTCCTCACCTCCCACTCTTTCTTAAATCTATAGCTTTCATCCCCAGCACTCCACTGAACCCATTCTTTTCTAGGTTGCCAACAACCTCCAAACCCAATGACCATTTATTAATCCTCATCTTATTCAAACTCCCAGAACCATTTGGCTGTGACAATCAATCCCTCTTTTTTTATTCATGTGACTTCTGGCATTTCACACTCTCCTGCTTTTCTTCCTACCTCATTGGCTGCTCACTCTACTTTGCTGGAGCATCCTTCTTTTCCAGCCTCTGAATGTTAAAGCCCTAGGATTCAGTCCTAAGACGGCTTCCCTTCTCTAGCTACATTCACTTAGACCATCCCATGGCTTCAAATATCACTTCTGTTGACAATCCCAAATTTAAATACCATCCTGAGTCTCTTTCCTACAATGCTGCCTGGTGTATGAAATTGCCTAGACAATAAATAGCCCAATGTGGATGTCAGTTAGGTATCTCAAATTTACCATGTTTAAAACAAAACTCTTTATTTTCTCTTCCATACTTGCTTTTCCATCTCAGTAATGACAACTCATCCATTCATTTGCTGAGGAACAAAACTTCAGAGGTTTCATTCTAAGTTTGTGGCTCTTCTCCTTCTCTCATACTCTACATCTAATCCATCAGCAAATGCTGTTGGCTCTACCTTTAAAACATGCACAGGATCTGGAGGAGCTTCAAGATGGCAGAAGAGTCAGATGCAGAGAACACCTTCCTGCCCACAAATACATCAGAAATACATCTACATGTGCAACAACTCCTACAGAACACCTACTGAACGCTGGCAGACCTCAAACCTCCCAAAAGGCAAGAAACTCCCCACGTACCGGGGTAGGGCAAAAGAAAAAAGAAAAAACAAAGAATAGGGACGGGACCTGCACCTCTGGGAGGGAGCTGTGAAGGAGGAAAGGTTTCCACACACTAGGAAGCCCCTTCGCGGGCGGAGACTGCAGGTGGCGGAGGGGGAAGCTTCGGAGCCGCGGAGGAGAGCGCAGCAACAGGGATGCGGAGAGCAAAGCGGAGATTCCCACACAGAGGATCGGTGCCGACCAGCACTCACCAGCCGAGAGGCTTGTCTGCTCACCCGCCAGGGCGGGCGGGGCTGGGAGCTGAGGCTCGGGCTTCCGTCGGAGCGCAGGGAGAGGACTGGGGTTGGCCGCGTGAACACAGGCTGAAGGGGTTAGTGCACCACGGATAGCCGGGAGGGAGTCCGGGAAAATGTCTGGAGCTGCCGAAGAGGCAAGAGACTTTTTCTTGCCTCTTTGTTTCCTGGTGCGCGAGGAGAGGGGATTCAGAGCGCTGCTTAAAGCAGCTCCAGAGACGGGCACGAGCAGCAGCTAACAGCGTGGACCCCAGAGACGGGAATGAGACGCTAAGGCTGCTGCTGCCGCCACCAAGAAGACTGTGCGCGAGCACAGGTCACTAACCACACCCGCCTTCCGGGGAGCCTGTGCAGCCCGCCACTGCCAGGGTCCCAGGATCCAGGGACAACTTCCCCGGGAGAACGCACGGCGCGCCTCAGGCTGGTGCAACGTCATGCTGGTCTCTGCCGCCGCAGGCTCGCCCCGCATCCATACCCCTCCCTCCCCCCCGGCCTGAGTGAGCCAGAGCCCCCGAAGCAGCTGCTCCTTTAACCCTATCCTGTCTGAGTGAAGAACAGATGCCCTCCGGCGACCTACACGCAGAGGCGGGGCCAAATCCAAAGCTGAACCCCGGGAGCTGTGTGAACAAAGAAGAGAAAGGAAACCTCTCCCAGCAACCTCAGGAGCAGCGGATTAAATCTCCACAATCAACTTGATGTACCCTGCCTCTGTGGAATACCTGAATAGACAATGAATCATCCCAAATTGAGGAGGTGGGCTTTGGGAGCAACAATATATACATATTTTTAACCTTTTTCTCTTTTTGTGAGTATGTGTTGCTTCTGTGTGTGATTTTGTCTGTATAGCTTTGCTTTTACCATTTGTCCTAGGGTTCTGTCTGTCCATTTTGTTTTTTTTATTACTTAAAAAAATTTTTTTCTTAGTAATTATTTTTAATAACTTTATTTTATTTTACTTTATTTTATTTTATCTTCTTCTTTTTTTTTTCTCTCTTTTATTCTGATCCGTCTGGAGGACAGGCTCTTGGTGCTCCAGCCAGGCATCAGGGCTGTGCCACTGAGGTGGGAGAGCCAAGTTCAGGACAGTGGTCCACAAGAGACCTCCCAGCTCCACGTAGTATCAAAAGGTGAAAATCTCCCAGAGATCTCCATCTCAAAGCCAAGACTCAGCTCCACTCAACGACCAGCAAGCTACAGTGCAGGACACCCTATGCCAAACAACTAGCAAGACAGGAACACAACCCCATCCATTAGCACAGAGGCTGCCTAAAATCATAATAAGGTCACAGACACCCCAAAACACACCACAAGACGTGGACCTGCCCACCAGACAGACAAGATCCAGCCTCATCCACCAGAACACAGGCACTAGTCCCCTCCACCAGGAAGCCTACACAACCCACTGAACCAACCTTAGCCACTGGGGACAGACATCAAAAACAGCAGAAACTACAAACCTGCAGCCTGCAAAAAGAAGACCCCAAACACAGTAAGTTAAGCAAAATGAGAAGACAGAGAAACACACAGCAGATGAAGGAGCAAGGCAAAAACCCACCAGACCTAACAAATGAAGAGGAAATAGGCAGTCTACCTGAAAAAGAATTCAGAGTAATGATAGTAAATATGATCCGAGATCTTGGAAATAGAATGGAGCAAATACAAGAAACATTTAACAAGGACCTAGAAGAACTAAAGAGCAAACAGTGATGAACAGTGCACAGGCTCAGCAGCCATAGCTCATGGGCCCAGCCGCTTTGTGGCACGTGGGATCTTCCCGGACCGGGGCACGAACCCACAGAAGACCTAAATAGACATTTCTCCAAAGAAGATATACAGATTGCCAACAAACACATGCTCAAACATGAAAATGCTCAACATCATTAATCATTAGAGAAATGCAAGTCAAAACTACAATGAGTTATCATCTCACACCAGTCAGAATGGCCATCATCAAAAAATCTACAAACAATAAATGTTGGAGAGGGTGTGGAGAAAAGGCATCCCTCTTGCACTGTTAGTGGGAATGTAAGTTGATACAGCCACTATGAAGAACAGTATGGAGGTTCCTTAAAACACTAAAAATAGAACTACCATATGACCCAGCAATCCCACTACTGGGTATATACCCTGAGAAAACCATAATTCAAAAAGATTCATGTACCAAAATGTTCATTGCAGCTCTATTTACAATAGCCAGAACATGGAAGCAACCTAAGTGTCCATCAACAGATAAATGGATAAAGAAGATGTGGCACATATATACAATGGAATATCACTCAGCCATAAAAAGGAACGAAACTGAGTTATTTGTAATGTAGTGGATGGACCTAGAGACTGTCATTCAGCGTGAAGTAAGTCAGAAAGAGAGAAACAAATACCGTATGCTAACACATATATATGGAATCTAAAAAAAAAAAAAAAAATGGTCATGAAGAACCTAGGGACAAGATGGGAATAAAGATGCAGACTTACTAGAGAATAGACTTGAGGATATGGGGAGAGGGAAGGGTAAGCTGGGACAAAGTGAGAGAGTGGCATGGACATATATACACTACCAAACATTAAAACAGATAGCTTGCAGGAAGCAGCTGCATAGCACAGGGAGATCAGCTTGGTGTTTTGTGACCACGTAGAGGGGTGGGATAGGGAAGGTGGGAGGGAGGGAGATGCAAGAGGGAAGAGATATGGAGACATATGTATATGTATAACTGATTTACTTTGTTATAAAGCAGAAACTAACACACCATTGTTAAGCAATTATACTCCAATAAAGATGTTGAAAAAAAAAACATGCACAAGATCTGACCACTTTTCACCTCCTCTAGAGCAAGCACTTTAGTTCAAGCCATTATTATAAACTTGCTTGGATACAAGCAACAGCTTTCTAACTTGAATCCCTCCCTTTGCCACGGAAGTCCTCTCCCCCTTCTCCCCACATTTCTCACACAGCAACCGAAGTGATCCCTTTAAAATGTAAATCAAATAATAATGTTGATTCTCTGCTCTCAACTTCAACACGACTTCCCATCACAATTAAAATAAAATTTAAATCTGTTGTCTTGGCCAACAAGGCCCTATATGATTGTGCCTCTGACTACTTCACTATTTCCTCTCATTCTCATTATTTCTCACTGTTCTGGAGCCTACCTGCTCACCCTCCAAGTGAAGTTTGTGCTTCGGGCCTTTACACTTACTGTTCGCTCTGTCTGGAATGCTCTTCCCTCAGCTATCTGCAAGGCTCCCCCATTCAGATCTGGGCCCCAGTTACCCTTTCAAAGAAGCCTTCTCTGAGCATTTCTCTAAAATTATAGTATCTATATCCACTTGCTATCCTTTCCTTGACTCTGCTTTATTTGTCTTCATAGCACTTAACCTCCAACATTAAATTGTATATTTTTAAATGTTTACCTGTTTATTTCCTTTTTTCCCACCAAAATATAAGCTTTTCATTTACACTGAATGTCAGTGCCCAGGCACTTTGTTTTGTTTACTGCTGTAGCCTCAGTGCCTTGAAAAGTGGCTCAATAAGTAGTTGTTGAATAAATGAATTAGTTCATGGCTCTCTAGTTGTTTCCCCGATTCATTTGTTTTCACATATGCATGCATGGCTGCCTTAGTGCTACTTCAGATTTTAGATCATGATTATTTGTTATGTGAGGCATAAGTGAAAATATTGATAGATCAAAGTTGTTTTCAGGGAGTAAAACACCAAATAATTAAAGAAGATCAAAACAGACAAAAGGAATACAGAGGGATTTTAGTTTCCAAGCTAGCATGCTTTAAAAATATAGACTTTTGGGCTTCCCTGGTGGCGCAGTGGTTGAGAGTCCGCCTGCCGATGCAGGGGACGCGGGTTCGTGCCCCGGTCCGGGAAGATCCCACATGCCACGGAGCGGCTGGACCCGTGAGCCATGGCCGCTGAGCCTGCGCGTCCGGAGCCCGTGCTCTGAAGCGGGAGAGGCCACAACAGTGAGAGGCCCGCGTACCCCAAAAAAAAAAAAAAAAAAATATATAGACTTTTATCATTGGGTATAAAGTCCATATTTTTATGAAAACATTTATTAGTGAAACCGATGTCATGATTATGTGCAGTGACAAAGAAATGTTAGAGAAGCCTGAGAAATTGGGATCCTTTTTCTTTTCTAACTATGAAAATACCTATAAAACCATAGTAAAGCCATATTCTCTTAAAGGACCTTTCCACTAGAAATAACCATAAATAAAAATGAAAATCAAAATAACACTTTGCTGTGGACAGAACTAACAGATTTGGGGCCCATGAGCTTAATCTCAAAAAACGAGAGGGAACTCATCATTGCAATATACTACATTAATAGGGGAAAATTTTGCACCTGAAGCTTTATAATGTAGCAAACAATTCTTGGCACATGGTTTAGTGGGAATTTATGCATTTATTCAACAAAATATTTATTAAGCATCTCCTAGATGCATCTGATATTCACTGAAAAGACAACAGTGAAAGACAGACCCGGTGTTATCTGATCTATAAACATTCTGAAGATGAAAATTCCCAGCTAAATGGGTTGGGTGGGGAGGCTTATAGAAACTATAGCACAGATGAGTATCAGAGTTGGAGATTAAAACTTAATATTTAGACTGCAAATTAGGATTCTAATTTGAGTCAATGCATTAACTGCAGGTCCCCCCAAAAAGGGTCCTCAGAGGAAGAGTTATCTGATGAAGAAGAGGATGCATTCTTCTCCCATATCCCAACCATTCGGGCTTATGGGAACATGCCCCTCCTCCCAGAAGAGTACAAAGTCAGGTCAAAGGTAAAAGTCTTTTTTAACTGATATGGAATTGGAAGACCCTTGTAACTTATGGTGGGGTGTTCCTTTGTTTCCTGGGAACTAAGTCTACCCCATGTGGATATTACCCCTTTTAACGACCAGTGTGTTCCATAGAGGGTTAAGGCTAACAAGTCTCAGGCTTTGTCCCAAAGGCTCTGCAGGGAGCAATCCATAATACTGAGTCACCACGACCTGAAGCTTCTTCTATCTCAGTAGCTGTCACTGAGACAGAAGAAGCTTCTATCTTAACTCAGTGAAGAGGTGATCAATAATGAAGTCGCAGAGGAAGTGGCTAGAATGACAATCTAAGTCTTGCTGTCTAGGTCCTCCCACAACTTCATTATTGATCACCACTTCCCTCTTTTTTTTTTTAAATAGTGGCAGTGCGTATCTGGTGGTATTTGGGGAGGGACTCTTATGGAGAAGTTCAAACTGTCAGATTCACTAACATACTATTTGGAATGTTAAGTTGTTTGCATTGTTTGAAAGGTTGCCTATACATGTTAATGGATTATTCTGAAAATATATCACAGTCATTTTTTGATGTCCTGATAGCAAAATTGAGTTAGAGGCTTGACTGCGCTATTTGATCTTAGCTTCTATCTGTCTTGCCTCATAACTATAATAATCCCACCTGGTCCTAAGCCATGTCCTTTTGTCAATTAGCTTATACAATATTAAGGGCTATCATTCATTGAGTGCCAGGCACTGTTCTAAGCATTCTATGTTATCCACTCACTTAATACTCCAAACGATCTATGAAGTAGGCACTGTTACTACTACCACTGTAGAGGTAGAAAAATGGAAACCAACTGTTTAGGTAAGGTACCCAAGATGACAAAGCTAATAAGGGGCAGCACTTGGATTCAAACTCAGGCAGTCTAGTTCCCAAGTTAGCTTTCTTAATCTCTACCTATATGACCTTAATTTTACCAAGACTGTCATTGTCACTGTTACCAAAACCATATACTAGAATAGTGGTAGATATATACAAAGAGAACTGTTTGAACTTCATTGTCCCTAGGGCTTTTTACTTGTTCTTAAAGTAATAATTATCACTGAAAGGACTGAGAGCTTTATTGTGCCTTTTGCAGTTTTAGGAGCGATGCATGATTAGAGAAACAGACTGATCTGTCACTTTAGAATCTTATTATCCAAGAGAATCACATTTACATAAGCAAAGCAGAAATAAATGTTTTAACAGTAAGGGTTAGCTTTGCTTTAATAAAACCTCATTTTAAAAATCTCAGACTACTAAACTAGGAAGTGTCAACTTAAGGAATGATTATTCACTAAATCAGAATCTCTGGGTAGTAGGACTTGGGAATATATATATATATATATATATATATATATATAATTTTCCCCATTCTTCCTCTCCCTCCCCAACTAATGCACGTGCACACACAGACACGCACATAGACACACAAGCACACAGACACCAGGTAATCTTGATTCAGTCACCCCCTTGAGCAGCATTTAGAACTCAACCATAAATCATTAAAGTCATAAGTAAGTCTAAATCATGTGCATTTTAAGCATATTAGGCAAAGATTTGGCCTTACACAAAGAGTGAAGAGAAGCTGCCACAGCCTTGTGTTCAAAGTAATAAAATGTGAGAGTTACTGAGAGAGAATGTTAGGAGTCCAACCCCTATGCCCCTTTAACACTCTACGTGACAATGACTCCAGAGGCAGAGATTTTTAACTTCCTATACAATGCCAGTGGGAATAATTCATGCCTAACATGATAGAAGGTTTTCAGTAACCATGAAAGAAACATATTTTGCTTCCAGTCTTTACATGGTGAAGAAATATAAAAAGTTCCAGAATTGAGTTGGTAATACTTTCAAAATGTGACAGATTATACATATGTATGGAAAAGAAATCAATTTGTTTGAGACTATTGTCAGGAGGAAGCAAGTCAAATCAGTTACTAGAGGGAGATACTTTATAAAATAAAGATAATAATACCACAGAGATTACTGAGAAAATTAAAGAAAAATATATGTAAAGTGCCTTGTACTTAGTAGATGCTCCATAAATAATAACATTATTTTGAGTGGGTTGAGGGTAGATCTGTGGAATCAGTACCTGAGATCTCAAAATATAAAGAAAATTCCAAAAGTTTCCTCCAAAGTTTACCAATGAGAAAGTAAGTAAGCTTTACTAACATTTTAAAAACTGGGTAGACCCCAGCCCCTTACTTTGCCTGTATGTCAGATGGTGACTCATCACAGATGGTACACAAGGAATTCCTCATCTCGGAGGGGCTGATGATGAGGACTCACCTACTGGACTGTTTTCAGCTTATTGTATTGCAGTTTATTTATAGCTGGTTAAGTAGATTTACAGGCTATATTATCACAAATCATAGATATGTTAATTCATAATGAGAGGGAGAAAGACTGCAAAAAATCTCAAGGCAAAGTACTTTAAAGAATAGTCAAATGTAAAGAGTTTGGAAGTCTTTCTATAAAAGAAAGACAAGTGCTAGCTTTGTGCTTTGGCAGTATCATAGCCAATAAATTTTATCCGAGGTGCGATTATTGCTAATTGAAACAGACAAGTGCTCCAAATTTGCCAACCTTTTCTGTGATGACAAGTAGCTGACAATAGTATGTTATCCAACAGGTATTCTGAAAATATTTTTCAGATAATGAGGCTGGAAGTGTTTTCATCATTGTGATTTTCATACTAAAAGAAAGTATCACATATAAAAAACTCACACAAATGGGAAACTTTCCACCTGTTTAAAAATCTCCCAAAAGAAGAATCTGAATGAGTTTTGACATCGTTTGTTAAAACATGTCTTCTGATTATCTTGCAGAAACACACAACTGACACTGAAGAAAGTGGAAATTTGCCAGCTGAATTTTATCAAATGATTTTTCGTAATTGGTAAATGGATTGAAATACGAGCAGCATGGATTAGCAATCACAGCCTATCTCTTATTCAGATCTACATATCTTTGAGACAGTTTTTCAACTATTACAGTCAGAACTAAGTACTGAAATAAACTGTACTAGCCATATCTTCAAAAGAAAGTGCTAAGCCAAATTTAAAAAATAATTAAACATACTCAATTACAATTTTAACACAAACAAAAAGTTCTTGTGCCAATAATGCAGTTTAAAAAAATATTTTAAAATATTCATTTAATCTTTGTTTTGTTCTTCTTAAATTTCTATCCTAAAGAAATATGTATAACATAGTATGTGCAGCACATGCATATAATTTATTAAACAAATAAATAAATGTGTATCAGAGTGCCTGCTCAAAAGTTTTTACTGATGAGCAAAAAAAAAAAAAAAAAAACTCAGATTCAGAAAAAAAAAAAGATTCAGAACGAATTAATCAATGGGATAGTGAAAATCTTCTTTTGTTCTATACAAACACATCCGAAAAAAGAAGGAAGTAATTCCACTCATCTATGAATTTGTTGAGCTTAAACATTTTTGGTTTCTGCCCTCTGAGGCAAGTTGGTTTAATAAGCAGGGCAGGTGATTCTATATCATCAAAGGATGGTGGCAAGCAGATGGGGGTGGCACAGAGGGGAGGTCTGGAGTCATATCCCAGCTTCACCACACTTAGTAGTATGGATGGGGAACATCTCTCAAGCTCTCTGAGCTAATCATCTCATCTGCAAAATGGACATAATCAATTCTAAATATTCTGCAGGGTTTTATCAATATTATATGTTGTGAAGAGAATATTGTATCGAATCACATGAAATTGCCTGTGTTTGGTGTTTGTTGACATACAGTACAACACTGTGGCTCAACTAATATAAACAGTATCAGATATGTTATGGAGGTGATGTTATTCTTACTTGCCAACAGGACTGAATAAGCACATCCCTAGGACTGATCATTTTCTGGAGGTTATCACTTTCTTTTTTCAGCCCAACACTTCAATCTGTTCATTTTCTGCATTTTGAGCTGGGTTGCTCTGCCCACTTGTCTTAGTTTGATGAACTCCTCCAAGACTTGGCTCAGCTTTTGGGCCTCATTATGGGGAGACATGAAATCCATGCCATAGGGTTAGTCCTCATCAAAGGGATAACTCGCATGCCTGATTCTGTGGCAACCAAAGTTTCACTGGTTGAATTTTAAGGACAAGTCACCATTTTCATTTATCTTCCATTGAAGCTTGAAAGTACCGTATAAAAAGGGGCAGTTTTTGGGCACAGTTGTAGAGCAGGCTTTAAATACTTGGTGATTTTAATCATACTCTATCTCGAAGTCTGAACACACAGAGGCCTTGGGGCTAGTATTTATCCTCCGAAGGCTCCATTCTCTTGGTGCCTGATTTTTACTTATTAAATGAAATTCATTTTTGATGGATCTGAACCTTTTGGCTGGCTTCTTTTCAAAAGAAGAACTATAATGTTCAGCAGAGGAAACTAAAGTTTTAAATGTTGGTAATTGGAAATTATAAAATTTGTCTCAATTAATTCTGCTCTGAGTAAAAAAGTCAAATCGCATTAACAGAGAAGGCAGAGGGCAGGTTACAGGGCAGCAGAGACGATAGGAATGCAGCAGGGAAAGGCTGCCCCAGCACTGCAGCAGCCCTGTGTGAAGGATGGAATTGTGTAGACTGACGGAGGACACGCCAGGCTCAGGCTAGGAAACCTGGGTGCTGTGGTCCTGCTGCTCCCACTGATGGGCTGTGCAACTTACAGCAAGCCACTTCTTACTCTCTCTGGGTTTCAGTTTGCTCATGTATCCAATGATGGGCTTGAAATAGATGACCTCTAAATTGCCCTCCAGGTTTGGTATTCTATCATTTGATAAAGAAATACTTTGTATTCATGAATATCAATTATGTAGATATATATAATAATGTGTATATCACATAAGTGTGTGTATGTGTCTTCACACATGTGTGCTAAAATGATCTCCAAAAACTTAACAGGAGAATAATGATACTTAGCTTACAGCAGGCCATCAAATGGGAAAAGAAAAGAATCAGAAACAAGAGCACTGCATTTTGAATCTTCACTTTATCAGTGAAAAGATGCATGGTCGATGTCACTTAATTAGTGATGTCAGCTTCTCCATTAGAATCTGAGCAGTTCAGTATTTGACTTTATATGCTCTTAGAGAAGCGATGCAGCATAACTTTACTATCCTCACTTAGGTTTTTGAACATTTGATCCTATTTAGATTTAAGGGCAACTGAACAACAGATGCTCTTCTCTTTCTCAATTCCCTTCCATATTTTTGTTTATAACGGTAAGAGATGTCTCTTATGGAATCAAAGAAATATAAAGAATAAAAGTAACTTGTAATCCCACCACTTTAATAAAAATGTTCATTCAAATTTATTTAGATTTTATTGTTCAGGATTAGTATTAGATGCTTTTGTAAAATATACATGTTATTTATTTATTATTTCTAAATTAACTGAGATTCCCCCACCCTCACCCTCAAAATTTTAAGCAAGAAAAAATGTCAGATTGCTCTTTTAGAAAAATGGCTTTGGTTACAGTGTGGAGAAAAGCTGGGGAGCCATGGCAATAATGGCTACTATCTGCCCATGTATTTCTGGGTCTCCTCCTTCTGAGCACATGGTAGAATTGTGCTTCCCTGGCTCCTTGAAATGAGGTGTGACTATGTGGCTTATCTTGACCAATGGTCACTTCTGTATGGAAGTATTTAAGAGCCACTGTGCAAGTCACAATTTCCCCTTCCCCCTGCCATGGCAACCAGCAATATTCTAAATGATAGGTATCCCATCAAGCTGTCTCTAAAGGGGAGTGACATAAGGCTGAACTCCCACCAACATTCCCTCAGATGGACATGTAGCAAGAGGAAGGAACAAATCTTTATGGCTTTAAACCCCTAAGATTTTGGAGTTGTTTGGGTTTTTTCCCTGCAGTATAACCTTACTATCCTTATGACACATGGGACATGACTAGAAATAGGGAGAGGGTTGGATATGGTCTAAAGAGATAATAGGGGCTGAACTAGTATAGCTGCACTAGGGTTGAAGAAGATGCATTTGGGAGATATTTAAGAGGAAAATTAGGATTTGATAACCAATAAGAAATGAGGGTTGAGGGGGAGATAGAGTTACAGGAGATTCCTAGGGCTTGACCGGGGTGACTGGGTGGTTCATTGTACCATTTAACGGTACGTGACCACTGGAGGAGGATAAAACATAGTTGGCGAAGGGAGGAGCTGGGAGATGAGGAGTTCAGGTTTCGAACCTCTTGGACTTGAGCCATCTGGGACATCCAAATGGAGATGTTTAGTGGGCTGCTGTATTACAGCTCAAAACGGCATGAAGTAGGAAGAGTGATATGTTTTCTCCAGTCTACTTTCTCCAGTCATGTTTGGGGATGAAATAATACAGATACTAGATACCAGAACCTACTTTTTTTTCCTTGTAGACACTACTTTTGTCGAAATGTTCTCTGGAACAAATTCTGTTCTTGACTGGACTGTGGTTTATTTTGCCTTCCTCCCTATGGGGGCAGAGGACCACATGCTAAGAATCTTGAAGTCATTTGAGAGCTTTCTTGTATCATTATATTCTACATGTGCATAAGCCAGCTTTCACTTGGTGTGCTAGTTTCCTGTGGGTGACATAACAAAGTACCACAAACGAGGTGGCTTAAAACATAAAGATGTGTTGTTTCAAAGTTCTGGAGGCCACAAGTCTGAAATCAAAGTGTCAGTAGGGTCATGCTCTCTCTAAGGTTCCTTGCCTTTCTCTTAGCTTCTAGTGTTGCCAGAAATCCGTGGCATTCCTTGACCTATAGCTGCATAACTCCAACCTCTGCCTCCATCGTCACATGGCATTCTCTCTGTGTCTCTGTTTTCACAAGGCTGTCTTCCTATAAGGACACCAGTCAGATTGGATTAAGGGCTCACCCTATGCCACTATGACCTCATCTTAACTGACTCCATCTGCAATGGCAGCATTTTCAAATAAAGTCACATTCTGAGGCACTGAGAGTTAGGACATCAGGGTATTTTGATGGGGAACAAATCAACCCATAACACTTGGTAAAACTGTGATACCCCCCAAATTTCAGTGCCTTTAACAACAAAGTTTTTGGTGTTTGTTCATATTTCACATTGGGTGCAGTCTGTCTCCAACTCGGAGACTCTACTCCATGTATCTTGCCCTTTCCAGGATCCAGGCTGAGGGAGCAGCCCTTCTTTTTCTCATGAGGCAAAGGAAAGCACCCAATTGCTGAACTACGCAATGGCTTATAAAGCTTCTGTCACTTCTAGTCACTCTTCACTGGTAGGACAGGTCATATGGCTAAGTCTGTAGGAATTAGAAGAATATGTATTGACTACCCGCCACACATTTGGTGGTTAAAAAATGGGAGGAACCATTCCAACAAGCAGGCCTTAGACAAAGGGTTGCCCTATCTCTTCACTCTGGTAGTTTTTCTGGAACATGAATTAGGTCTTCTATTTCTCTTGCATTACTCTCAGTGCTCTACATCAAATGCCTGCCACATGTTAATACTCAAGTTTTCCTGAATGAATGCATAAATATACAGTTCATATTCACTTTGCTTTTAGCATCCTGATGAAAAAGATTTCAGTTATTAAAGCCCCAAAGGACATAGTTAAAGATGAAAACCTCATTTGAGAAAATAAGTTGCTGAACAAATCATAACCCCAAAAGCACCTATGACTGTTCTGAGTTCTCTATTATTAATACGAAAACTGGTGCCTGAAATAAATGGTCTTAAAATTAGTTTTAAGAACATCTTTTAACCCAGAGCTTATTCATGGAGGAAATTTTATTGTTCCCATGGATAGCATCTCACCCCCTTACTTTGTCCTCATACCCGTATCTTTCTTCGACCTCATATTTCATTTTCTAATAAATTCATACTTCAGTTATCTTTTACTAAAGGCCCTTCTTTATTACCTCTCTGCTTCCCGGTTACTCACACTAGACATTTAAAAATATTTCCCTGCAGTCTTGTAATGAGCGATTCTTACATTTATTCATATTTATTTATGTTTTAATTCTTGACGCTTTAATATTTTAAGTAGTTCAAAATTACAAATATCAAAAAAACAAAACAAAACAAAAAAAAATTACAAATATCAACAACTTAAAGGCACCTAGATTATCTAAAGAGACATATTAGAAACAATATTCTGAAAGCTAAATTATCAAACTCGATTCATTCACAAATGTTTTTCAACCATATGAACATAAGAAAACAGTTATTTTTTTGGTCTCTCTTCAAATCCCTGCAAGGTAGCACAGATATTTCCCTAAAAGTCTGTTGAGTAACGGTTATCAGATTGTCCATCCTCATGGTTGTGAAGTTGAAAAGGAAATGGGAAAAATACCCTCATTGTGAGCCTGCTTCATCTCCTTGTATTGTATGTAGTTAGCCAACCTATAAACGGTGTGTCTCTTTACAGAGGTACCACACTAAATCCAGGTTCCCTCCCCAAACAGAAGGAGGGTTGGAAAGAGGCCAGTCCCTGCAACAGGACCCCCAAATCTGCAGGGAATGCTCAAAACCCTGGTCTATGAAACAATTCTTGGCCCTGCAGCCCTGTCTGCTCCCAACTGCCACTGACACGCAAATCTAAACAGGCCCTTTCAAAAGTTTTCTTTTCGTATTTTCTCTTAATCATGTAGAAATTGTCCTTTTCAGGAGTGTGAAAGTCACTGAAGAAATCACGAAAGTTGGCAATCACATTGAGGCCAGTGCCTTCGTATCCTGGCATCTCATAAGCAAGGACAGTTTTACTAGTTAGAACTCTGCTCTGTCCTCCCAAAACCAAGCTAAACTGAAGCTAATGCTAAAAGCCTTCAATACTTTTTGAAAAATCCATCAAAGGTTTTGCTGAATGATATTTATAAGGGCCTTACTGTTCTCTTTCAAAAACTGAAATGCCCTTCTCTGACAGTTGAAAAAAATTGCTTGTGCTTTTCATCTTTCCCTCTCAGAGTGTAAACATTGTTTTGAGTGAAAGGAGCTGAAGGAGCGCTTACTTTCCCTTGAAATTTTATTTTTAAATAAGAGAGGGAGAAAATCCTTTTTCTGACTAATACTAATAATACAGGTCAAAGTGTCAGGCGATATACAATTAAATGGAAAACAAAAAAGGTTCCCCCTCTTTTTCCCACAGTACAATGGCACTGGAATATAAATTACCGATGAAGATGAAATAATACTTCAAAGCTTGTAGGGCAGGGCAGGGCAGTGTTTACAAAGTATTTTCTATGGCACGATAAGACACTGAAGATGACGGTAACCCATGGACTTGAGGGTGTTGCTGAATAGTCTAAACCTAGCATGAGGTAGGATTTTAGGTCCCTATAGCCTGTGACCCCGTGATATGCTTTGTTTCGCAAGGGCAGCTGCAGTTATCAACAGATGTTTCAGCAATAAATAATTGGTATCATCTCGGAAAAGACCCATCTACCTGGGGAGAGGGCATAATACCAAAAACACTGCCCAGCTATTACAGCCACATTAATCTCCCATCTCTCCAGGTTTCTTGGGGAGCATGCTGCAGGTGTTTTTTCTGAGAGAGAGCAGACAAACTCTCTCAAGTCAGCAAGCTTTGTGTGGAGTGTAAAGGAGGTTGGCCCCTGCCATAAATTTCTGTCTGTGGCCACACACCAAAGGAGAAAAGATTGGGGGGATGGGGACTTAGGAGAGGGAGGAAACAGGGGAGGCTGTGGAGAACAGAAAGGAGAGCACAAAACACATACGATTTTTCTTAAGTTAAGCCTAAGAGAGGAACATTAGAAATGACCCTTAATTTTACTAACTCAGGCGCTCAGCACAATTCTATGCTTAACTTTGCCCTGTTATTTGTGGAATTAACTTAAAGACAGCGTTTACACTCCAAGTGTAATGCTAATATTTAAAATGGAAGGGAAACTTTTTATGGGAAGGATTCATTTCAAGGTAAGAAAAAATCACGGAAATTTAGATTTATAAAAAAAACGGTAAGAAGAGATAACTGAAAAGACAAACTTAGCAGCCTTCAACTATTTTTTATGTAAGAACAGAATCTCACAATTATATTATAACATGGTCGTCCAGCTTCAGTAAAGTGTAATATTGAAACCAGTGGATAACGGGACAAAAACAAATCATGGATCATGGAATTTCCTCGAGATACTTTTGACAAACTAAGATATTAATAGTAGCCCGAGTTCACAGGGTGCTATAGTTCTCCATATTTACAAAACAGAGTGGTTTAGCAGTTGTGCACTTGGGGTCTGACACAATAAGAAAGCATCCTGAGAGTCTTTAGGAGGTGTGGTTGCTTAATTTATAGCTTGCTGGGTAAGCGAAAGAAAATGATGCTCAGAGTTCAAAAAGCTCCCAGGTTAAACACATTATGGGCTAAAGCAGCCTAATGGACTGATTCTTAGAGCTGCGCCTGAGTGATCTTGTGAGCGGGGCACAAACTTCTTAAATTCTCTATGCCTTTACTTCCCCCCAATTGTGACATCCGTGCAATATATCGAGGGAAAGTAGAAGGAATAATGAATGGATTCCTGAAATAGTCTAACAACTATGAGCTGTTTGTCTCTCAACTCACATTAACCCCAAATGCAGCGAGACCTGGAAGTTTTTAAAACACCATTTTCAGTTTTTCAGCCAACGTCACCACCAGCTTTGAATACGGCGAGGGGGATCTGGTAAGCGTGCATGGAATGAAGGGAATAAAACCCTGGTTGTAGTGAAGTGCTGCATCTCAGTTTCTCAGCCTATGCTGGAAATTCAGAGGAACTTTCTAAGCCCCAAAGCAGGGGTCACTCCCTCTGTGAAGCTATCCTGCTCTTACCTTCCGGGGAAGCTGTAGAAAGTTCTTATATGCCACTGGCTGAATCACACAGGGCTTTCCAAGCCCTTCTCCATTCACATTCCTGTTCAGGCTGTCTGCCTTTAATTTATAGCTTGCTGGGTAATCTAAAGAAAATGATGCTCAGAGTTCAAAGAGCTCCCAGGTTAAACACATTACGGGCTAAAGCAGCCTAATGGACTGATTCTTAGAGCTGCCCAATTAATCGCCACCCTATTTTTTGCAGCAGTCATTCTTAAACTCTAACATGCAACAAAATCATCTGAAGGGCTTGTCTAATGTTGACTGCTAGGCCCTCACACCCAGAGTTTTTGATTTGGTAAGACTAGCGCAGGGCCCAGGAATCTGACTCAGTTTCTGCGTGATGGTAGTGCTGTTGTTGGGAGGTCTAACTTAAAGCACCATTGCTTTAGAGCTGCACTATCCAGTTAAACAGTAGCCCTAGCCACATGTGGCTATTTACACAGTTCATTTTAAAAATTAAATAAAACTAAAAATTCAGTTCTTCAGTCATTCTAGCCACATTTCAGGTGCTCAAGAGCCACATGTGGCCAGGGGCTAAATGTATTGGGCAACAGAGATATAGAACATTTCCAACATTGCAGAAAGTTCTACTCTACAGCCTGCATTAGAGTAAACAAGTTTCAGGACTTCTACCTGTGCTCTCAAGTTCATTCCTTGAGGCTTCCAGAGGGAGAACTGGAGCAGGACGGAGGAAGGGGCTAAGTCACAGCTCCACCACTCACTGGTCTGTTCCCCTAGGCAAGTTAACCTCCCTGCACCTTAATTTCCTCATCTGCAAAATGGGCTTGATAATGGTAATAATCACTGGAGGGCTACTTTGAGAATTAAATGACATGATGCATGTGCAAGCATTTTGTAAACTCTACAGTGATATACACACTACATTTTTTGTTCCATTCCACTTCTCCACTAACAACAAGCACACTTATTTAAACCCCCTGGTTCACCACTGAATTCGTTCCAAGTATTCACTTTCCTTTGCGGTCCTCAGTCTGCTTAACCTCGGGTGTTTGTTTTTTGGAGGGCTGGAAAGTTTTTTGGGGGGCAGTTACTGTTCCTCCAGTAACAGTAATGACTGGACAACAGTAATGACTGTTGGAGTCACTGTCTCCAACAATGTTGTTATGTGTACATAGATTAGGGGATCTTCCCTGGATTTTTGTTTTAATAGGTAAAAACAATGTCTATATCTATACATTTATTTTGGGATAACCCCAAAACACATTCCCATGTAAACCAATAAAATAAAATTTTGGGAATATTATCATTGCTTGTAATGCCTGGTCTCCAGACAAACGTCTATATTTTATGTGAGAAAAAAAATACAAGCTAATAGAGTCTCTTCTTTGATAATCATCTAAGAGAATGTAGGAAAAAAAAAAAAAAACACTATCAGAAAGGAAAATGGCACTCCTAGTAGCATCCCCAGAACCTAAGCCTGAAATCTGAGCTCAAATCTGAGTTCATGTGTTACTCTTGAGGCTCTCTCCTGAGGTAGAGGTACCCATTTGATTAGTTTCCAATAAATGAGTAGAGGAATAAGCATGCCAATGACTTTGACATGATACTTCCTGAACAGTGTGAATCATGAGGAGATAAGGGAGTGAACAGGATTCCAGGCAGGGCTCAGGAAAGGGACATGCCAGACCTCATTGCTTAGACAGCAAGTCACATGGATGAAATAGTGGTGAATTTATTTTTTTTAACCTACCCAACTTTTAGAAAGTAGTATTTCAAAATAAAAATGCTATGAGGCATGGCGGAATCAAAACTACTGCTTCTGGCCCACCAAGAATATGCAAATAGGGACTTCCCTGGCAGTCCAGTGGTTAAGACTTTGCCTTCCAATACAGGGGGTGAGGATTCAATCCCTGGTCGGGAGCTAAGATCCCACATACCTCGCAGCCAAAAAACCAAAACATAAAAAACAGAAGCAATATTGCAACAAATTCAATAAAGACTTAAAAGAAAAGAATATATATATATTTTTTTAAGTCATGCAAATATTTCAGCATGACATGACCACCCTTCTTCACTTGTACTTGATTTGCCTTTCCAACAGAAGGTCTTATGGGCAAGCAAACCCTCTTAAAAAGCTTCCCCCCACACACATTAGTCAATCTGGCAGAGCCGACCATAAGGGTAGGGGCTGTTTTATGCTTCAAAGAAATTTAATCTATTAGACCACTTAGAGGCTAAATGCCTCACTTGGGGGTGTCAGAGGAACAGGTGGTGTGGCTCTTCCTACCAGTAACTGCTCCAACCCGGCGCCAATCACATCCTGCAGGTTTGTTTTGTCCTCTGGGCCCACAGCTTGTTTGTACTGCCACTTTTCAGGCACGAAGGGCCACTTCATTTCCTTTGCTTCCTGGATCAGGGTTCTTAACTCGCTGGGGAGTGAAGCTGCAAAGGTCAGAGTTCAGGTAAGGAAATTGCAGTCAAAGAAAAGGCTGTTGAGTTACCAATGTTATGATGAAGCACCTCAGTGGCAAAAAAATTTTTCCTACCTCTTGCTGGCTAGCCTAACCTGGTGGTTCTGACTCAAAGAATAATAGCAAAAAGCTATCTGTCAGGGGTGGCCCTGGTCTACTTCGCCCTACGGGTAAATTGGGGTAGTCAGGCATTAAAAAAGGTTTTAGCAGGAAGTAAAGCACTTCAGTGACTATCTCTGCATGAAGAATCAGAGAAAGGAACGAAGGAAATATTATTTTTCCTGTAAAATGAGAACGGGACTGAGATGGAATGGCATTTGGGGCTTGTGGCAGCTGGGTAATGCAGAGAATCAATCTGTACAACCTCTTTTTTCTCCTCTAAGACCTCACCTCACCTCAGACTTTCCCTGTGGACTACATTTGAATATAGACAATGGATGCAAAAAACCCATATCAATTTATTATGAAATGGCCTTGTTTCACATTAGGAGATATAGTTAATCTCTTAATAGACATCAAACCTAGTTAATTATATAAGTCAACAATCTCCTATCCAAACTTGGGAAACCCAAAAAGCTCTGCAAACTAGAAGGTTTTTTTTAAGTTTGGCACCTGAACCAGACTTGAATTGACTAGAGGCTATTTATAATCTTGTTATAGTGAGATTAGTCAACATTTTGTTCTGAAAATTTTAATGTTTGACTATAGATGCTGCCCCAGCTTCTAGTGGAGTGTTAGTATAACAGACGGTATATACACCATACTTCCCTTTCTAACATTTGAAAAAATTCTGAATTCTGCAGCACATGTGACCCCCCTCCAGGGCTGTGAATAAGGTATCATGGACTTGTATATATGACGGCCAGCTATAAATCTCCAGGTGCTTGTCTTGCAGATATCTCAGACTCAACATATCTAAAACTGAACTCATCACCTTTTTTCTAAATATTGTATTTCCCTCTCTGTTTTCTATTTTGATGAATGCTACTATCATTCACTGACTCGCCCAAGTCTGAAACCCAGAAGTTGGTCTAGACTTTTTGTTCTCTCTTCCTCCCTGAATCTAATTGGTTATCAAATTCTGTGGATCCTAAAATCGATTTCTTCCTTTTAATTATCAGTAATTCTTTCCTAAATCATTGTTTTCTATCTCCCCCCATCCATTTCATCTTCCAAACTGTTGATTCCCATTTTGCTAAAAACAAGATGGACCAGGCCATTGCTCTGCACAAAATTCTCCAATACTTTTGCACATCCTGTCCTCACCGTTTGCACTGCCCTCCCTCAATTGCCTCATGACCAAGCTCAGGCCCACTGACTTCATTCAGCATTCAGTGCAAACACTGCCACTTCTCATTAGCCCTGCCATGATCTCCCAGTGGAATTGAGATGTCCCTCATGAGTGCTCCCAAACCCACAGGTGCATGCTCCTTTCATGCTACTGTTCTCTAGCCACATCTATCCTTTCATTGAACTGTGGACTGTCAGCTCCCTGAAAACTGGCATCACATCTTATCACTTTTGTAAATCACACCATGATGGTTAAAAGAAAGATTAGTCTCATGTTTACATGAGACATGCTAAATAAGACAAAAGAGATATGACAAAGAGAGTGAAAAAAAAGAAGAGAAGGAAGAAAAGCTAACTCTGCCTTGGTTCATGATGTCTTCTTCTTGAGTCCTTGCCACCAGCTGGGCAAATGTAAGGAAGTCTCCTGAGGGGAAGGACTGCTTGGCATTGAGGGGATAATGCATGGGCTATGTCAATGAAGGATCGATCTGGACTGACTACTAAGGATAACTTACAAGTATCACACTGAAACCATTGTCCCCCCACTCCCTGCCCCATTCAGTAACCCAGAACTACTGAGCACCCTCTGTGCAATGGCACTCCCCCAGTGAAAGCAAAACCACAAGGCTGGAAGCCTATGTGGTCACAATCTCCTCTTACCACCACTGACATAATTTTAATCTCTGAAAATGTTTCCAATATACATATAGAGAAAATTTCTTAAATGATATTTCTAAATAGTCATGAATAGGATGACTATTCAGTTCTGTTTGCTTAGGACAGTCCTATGTAATCATAGTGTACTTATTAATAGTGCTCTTTCACTCTCAAAAGTACTTCAATTCTGATAAATTATTTGGATACTCTGTCCATGAGTGTCAAGCTCAGGAGTCAAAGGATTAGTTAAATGACAACAGAAATGTGATTTCTGGATTCACAGAATTTCACTGTATTTTGGCAATGAATAGCTTTAAATATTTTCAAAATTTCTTTGTGATGATATATTTGTCACAAATCCTTTTTTCCTCCTCATACCACCCTTTCCGTACAGATCGTGCCAGAACGTGGATAGTCCACTGGGGAATACTGAAATAAAAGATGCCTCTGAAGTATGTTTTAAAAATATATCTCTTTTTGGATTTCAGTTCCTTCTCTATCCCAGTGGGTTAGAGTTGCTAGGACTAGTCACCCATGCTGACTATGACAATTTCTGAAGAAAAAGGATGGGGTTGAGAGGAAGAGGGAAAAGAATAAAACCCACAGTGTTCGTGTTCGAGTCTACCAGCTGGTCCTGTCGCCTTAAGTGACCCTGTACTAATGCCTTTCTCTGGGAGCACATGCGGGTGATGACATCAGTGGCGGTGGCAGCCCGACCCATGAGCTAGAGCTGCTCAGAAACCACCTGCCGAGGGACAGGCTCCGTGTTCAGACTGTGTCCAACCACACTGATGGCACTCGGGTGGACCACGCAACATGCAGTGACGATGGGCGAATGCTGAGTTTGTCAATGGCTCAGCACAGGGTTCCTCCGCCATTGGTTTACTGGATTCAGCCAACCCCAGCAGTCCACCCCTGACCGAGCAGTAGCCTCCTCTGCCTCTCTGGTCACTTACTTCCCCAAGCAGCTTACCTGAAGGGCCATGCCTAATTGAGTGATTTTGCAGTCGTGATTTGCCTTATCTGGAACTAAACTGATTATTTCTCCTATTCTGTGGCACTTGGGAAGAAAAAGAAAAAGAAAATCCTTCCCGAATGAGGGCTCAGAGTCTTCACTAAGGAGAACACAAAGCTTAAAGGAATTTGGGCTGAAGAGACAAAGGACATGATGTAGTAAAAGGAGAAGAGAAAAACTTCAGGAGAAATAACAGAACACAACGCACTGCCCCTGGGGAGAACCAGGACCAGCACTGGAGCAAGCGAAGTTAGACTCTGATGTATCTGGCTAGTAAAGAAAGAAAACACTAAGGCTGTGCAACAACTGGACATGGGGCATGTTATCTGGAAAAGAGCCTGGATGACAGGTTACAAAAAATTAGACTTCTAAAGGCACCTAAAAGTTCTCTTATAAAAATATATGTGCCTATATACAAGAATGTGGGAAAAAGACTCTCCTAGAACCTTTTCCCATTACATAATCAACAACAACAAAAGAGATGGGGAGTGTGCATTTTATATGGGGATCTTATTTCTGTAAAGAATAGCAAATGACTAAAAATACAAAGAAAAATATTAAAAGCACATAAAAGGGACACACTGATAGAAATGAAGGGAAATTTATCTGAATGCTAAAAAGAAATCTAAGAAGGCTGCCTCTTCAAAACTGGCTAAAGAAGAAATCAGAATTGCTTTAACTTTCTAGACTTTGTGATTGAAACTTCCCAAACAATGACTCATCTAAAACTATGAACGGCACAAACTATGAATGAGCAAAAAAGCCAAATTCTTAAACTCTGATAATGATGCAATAAGTATTTATCAGTATGAGTGGATTTATTTTACAAATGGCATGTAAATACAAGATAAGAAAATGTACTGGGCTTCCCTGGTGGTGCAGTGGTTGAGAGTCCGTCTGCCGATGCAGAGGACACGGGTTCGTGCCCCAGTCTGGGAGGATCCCACATGCCGCAGAGCG
Source organism: Neophocaena asiaeorientalis asiaeorientalis (assembly GCF_003031525.2). Taxonomy (NCBI): domain Eukaryota; kingdom Metazoa; phylum Chordata; class Mammalia; order Artiodactyla; family Phocoenidae; genus Neophocaena; species Neophocaena asiaeorientalis. The sequence continues at coordinate 486,076 of NW_020172644.1, forward strand.
GCTGGGCCCGTGAACCATGGCCGCTGAGCCTGTGTGTCCGGAGCCTGTGCTCCGCAACAGGAGAGGCCATAGCAGTGAGAGGCCCGCGTACCGCAAGAAAAAAAAAAAATTTTAATTTAAAAAAATTAAAAAAAAAAAAAAAAGAAAATGTACTGATGATCAAAAAAGAGAGATGGCACTGATGAGATGACATATTTGTGGAAACTGTAGAAGTCTATGGAAACTGATGAGGCACAAAAGCCTAGTTTGAAAAAAAAGTATGTGCCACCATTCAGAAGTTGCTTCAATTTTTTAATAATTGAAATTTACGTGCACCAGCCCACTTGGACCCTTTGTTCTTCTTGAACTAAACTGTTTCTTGTGGCCTCATGTTTACTGAAGCTTAAAATTAGAACTGACAGCAATTCACTGCAACAAAGTGGGCTTCCTCCCCTGCCCGTCCACCCACAGCCCATGTCCCATTCATGCCCTAGAAATCCACTCATCTCTCTGTGGTCATCTGCCAAGAGAAGAAAAATAGGGCAGAGATGAGAATGTGTTGTTCAGACAGGGGAAAGGAGAGCAAACCTGCTGCTCCCCATTCCCCCCAGCACCTCCCATCAGGACCTCACCTCTGCACCGCTGGTCCTCCCTCTTGTCCTCCTCTAACACATCTGACGCCTCCAACAAGAGCTGGTCCAGCACTTGCTTGCACTCTTGCAGTAGCACAGCTACAGCTTTTTGATTATTCATGATGATTACCCTCCCTCGATGATGAGTCGAGTGTCCCTGGGTCTACGGTGATCAATTACCTAGGAGAAGACATCGATTCTCAATAAAAGAGCCCCTTCAAGCCTGAGGTACCTGGTGAACAAAAGAGGGGGAAAGATGATTAACTGAAGCATCATCAATTATCTGTAAGACTCAAGCAGGGAGGGATAATAGAGCAAACACATGAAAATACATGACAGCCCCTGAGGACTTTCTTAGGGGAGTGTGTGAAATTACTGCAGGGCCTGGTCTAGATGGGCAGCACCTCGAAGTCATCAGAGAGCAGAAGGGAAAGGGTCCTGGTGCAGACCTGGTTACCCACAGTGAAGTCAGTGGAATCACATGGAGCCAAATGAAATGAATATACCGTATGATTCATGTATCTTCTGAATACCTCATATCAGTGCCTCTGGATCCCAGGGGCACCACACTTTCTTGCCTCTCTGGAAGTCTACAGGAAGCATCTGGCTAACAGCTCTAATATTCAGACACAAGCACATGGTAATATGAAGTTTACCACTCTCATAACCCACTGCTGATTTCCCCTGTGCAGTATTCTTTATGGTATTTAGCATCATATAATTTGGACCAAAATAGGCAATGACAGATGCCAAATTTAAAGCTCTTCACTGCCAGGCACATTGCCAAATAAAATAAAGAAATGTAATCCCAGAAAACCCAATTTCCTAGATCTATCATATGGATAGATCTACTTATATCCCATTTAACACATATACAGCTGAGAGACTTCTTATATAAATATGAGTATACTGTAATGAGCTATTGCAGTCAAAGTAATTTCAGGAACAAAATAACCCACTGACTGTACAAAAAATACCTGACAAATACTGAAAAGTCTCTTGATTAACAAATATTTTTTTTAATTGAAGTATAGTTGACTTACAATGTTGTGTTAGTTTCTGGTGTACAGCAAAGTGATTCAATTTCATATATATACACACACACACACACATACACAAACACACAGATATATATATGTTCTTGTTCAGATTCTTTTCCCTTATAGGTTATTACAAAATATTGGGTATAAGTTCCCCGTGTTATACAGTAGGTCCTTGTTGTTTATCTATTTTCTATATAGTAGTTTAACAAATCATTTTGCTTGTTTTCCTTTTATTAAAGAATGTACATTGTAAACAAAACAAAGGAAGTTATTCTCTTTCTGAATTTGCCAGAATAGACAGTGGAGCTGCTGTCTGGTTGTGACACTCTTGTATGGCATGTAGAATCTTATTACCAAAGAAAGAATCTGAAAAGGAAGAAAGTACAACAGATATATGATCTACTCCCTCTGTTATCTAGCAGATCCATGAAACACAATATTTCACTGTTTTAGTAATCATTAAAACTATTAAACCAGTGAATTATTGTGTTGATGTTGAGGAAAATGTGCTCTGCTACACAATGGCCTCACTTTAAGAAGCTGGTTTTGAATCTGAAATAGCAAGAAAGCATTTTTCTATCTTTTATCTATTCTATGACTTAACAGGAACAGAAAATGAAGGATGAGCTGTGAAATCTAAACTCTGTAATTTTCATTCTAACCTGAATTTTATCCTCGCTGTACTTTAGGTTTTCATTCACACACAGACACACACACACACACACACACACACACACACACACACACGTAGAAGTGCCAAAGCAAAGTTTTAGGATGCAACAGACTTGTTTCATGAAGACAATCATGTACTCGTTGATGAAGAACACAAGCAGAGTTTCCATACAACAGTCTTGTTACTTGAAAGAGCATTTACATAAGTGAAGTCATGAAATTAGTTACTGGAAGCATTTAAACATAAATATAAATTTAATCTCTTTTCTGTTTAAGATGTTTCATAGAGTATTCCTGCATGGATTGGGTTGTTGGACTAAATGGTTTTCAGTGTCCCTTTTAGCTCAAGTGTTTATGTCAACGTTTTGTGGTACAAGCTGACCATTAGCTTGCCTTTCTATGAAAAGAACTAAACAGTAAGGGCTGGTCAGAGAGTTAATCAGTAGACTAGAGTGAGCAAGAGGCCATGTAGCAATGATAGCCCATTCCCACCATTCCCTGAAAAAGGGAGATGGTGGCTATAATGGAAGTTTAGTATGGAAATTGGGAAATGCAGTTGGTGGATGAGAAAGTTAAGAACAAACTTTGGTTGGAATGAGTAACGGGTGAGTAGGACTCTCACTTTTCTTCAAGTCCTAAATTAAATCAAGAAGGGAGCTCACTTTCCCAGGATCCTTTTTATAGGACTTCATATAGAAATAGAGGTATAAAAAGAAAATATGAAGAGTCATGCACAAAGAAATAAAACTGCACTATAATATAATTTTAATAGCACATCACCCCTTTGTCTAAAGGCTTAATGTTTTATTAGTGCTGTATCATCCTCTTAGGGTAGACAGTAGTCTCCCATTATAAATTTTAACTGCTTTGTTTCTGTTAATATTTTAAGCAGAGAGAGTATGTAGTAAAGAAAAGACCTAGAAATAGGAAAACTGATAGACATAATAGTGCTCAACAACTAATTGCACTTCATTCTCTACTATTAACTATTTGTGAGACCTCTGAGTTTCACTTTTGAGATGCACTTTTCTCATCTATATTTTGAGGGGATTGGTTGGGAACAATTGTTAAAATGTTTCCAGGTCTTAAATTACATACTCAGCAGCAGTTTAGATAGACCAGGTTGTCTATCTAAAGAATAGATAGACCAAAGAATATCTGATATTTACGGGAAAATTCCTGGCTCTTTTCAGAACCTTAAGTGTAATATTTGTATGCACACTCTTCTCTGTGGGTTAGAAGCATGGGCTGGAATCTTAGAGGCTGATTACTAAATATTCTTCTTTGCTTTTGTTTCCTCACTTGAAACCCTGATTCCTGATGCACAGGATCATAAATCTCTTCCTTTTGTCTAAGTGCTGTGAAAGAGAGGTAAGATACATGGTTTTGTGAGGGCAAACAACAGGACTTGACCTAAGCATTTGGGTAAGGATAGGGCAGGTCAAGGGGGGCTTCTCTGAGGATGTGATGCCTGAGTTAACCTCTGAAAGAGGAACAGGGCTTAATGAAGTTAAAATGGTAGGGAACAGTCCTAACGTAGAAGGCAATATAGACGGAATGAAAGAAGGTCAGGTTGGCTGAACTAGACATAAAAGGAGAAAGCTGACATGAAGTGATGCTGGAGAGGTAAGCAGGGACTGTGGAGGGCCTTGTGTGCCAGGTAAGGAATTTTGTGTTTAGCCTAAGAGTCACAGAAAACTACTGGTAGCAGTAGGAACACAACCAGATTTACATTTGGGAGTGATTATTCTGTTTTGAACGTAGTTTGTATATAAGGGGGCAGGGACGAAGAGGGTGACTGCAGGAAGATCAGTTAGGTACTTATTGCAATAATCCAGGTGAGAGATACAAGGACTTTGGACCAGAGTGATATCAGAGATATGGAAAATTGGACAGATTTGAGAACTGTTTAGGGAGTATATGCACTGTTGGTGTTGGATGGCTATGAATGGTCTTAAGGATGAGTCCCAAATTTCTACCTCACCATAGCTCAAAACTGAATAGATGATGTTAGCATACTTTGAGACAGGGAACATAGACAAGAAAAGACATAAATACACCTTCTACTTCTAGCAATATAAGGAAGCTAAATCATACAGTTCAACATAAGCAATCAAATTTTAACCAAGAAAGCATGTCTAAAACAGAAGAGATTTCCAAGATAATGAATGTTTATTACTTGTGACTTCCCAAACTATACCAAAGATATTCTTTATACTTTTTGAAAGTTATAGCATTTCTCCCTTTCCCTGTAGAATTCAGGAGAGACAATAAGAAGAAATATTGTAACATGAGAAACACTGTGGAATCCAACCATCTGTCTAGACTTGTATGGTTCATTGTTAGGCATAACAGAGGCTGGAGCCCAGGAAATTTTCCTTCAGGCAACAGTCCCGCTGAAAATTTTGGTCAGCTTCATTTATAAAAGAATCATTTTCCATTTTAACACATATTGATTTTTGCCCCCCTGAACTGTGATGCTCTGTGAGCTATACATTATTTCTAAATTGGAAAATGGATGTTTCCCAATATTTTTTATAATCTATGAATTATTTTTTTCTATTTTAACGTCCCCCCATATATTTTTTCTTTAAAAATCAAATAGAAAGAGACCAGAAAAAGCAAACAAACATGCAAACAGATAACTCTAGAATAAGTTAGAATCATACTCTAAGGCACACATGCACACACATAGCCAAATGGTTATTTGTTCATACACTCTGTGTTTGATTTTGGCATATGAATACTTTAGTTTTATTAATGACTAAGAATTTAGCTGAGTAGCTGATTTACAGAATAACTGGCAAGTCAGCCATCATTAGAAAGAAGCACATCAGTGGATTATTCAAAGCCCCATTTATTTTGGCATTTGTGTTTAAGTTTTTTTCACTGGACAATCAGTATACTTATTAGGGGGTAAATTAGGGAAAATAAAAGAACTCCAAAGGTATTCCATGGTCTACTGGCTGCCACCTTTGTAATAAATGACCAGCCAACTACTGAGAATCCTTAGGCTTGAAGATGTGGGGAAGCATAAAGAGGTAAAAGAGATGACTCCTACTGTCAAGAAGTTTACAATGTAATTAGAGGAATAAGACGTAAATATATAAAAAATGAACTATTCAAAGCATATCACACATGATTGTATTCTAAATGCTCTATTTAAATTACCTTTGTTGGAATTTAATTAATGGTTGGTTGAATTTATAAGCAAGTTTAAAGAGCTCATTTAATTCATATGCACATGAATAATTATACTAAAAGTACTGTTTCATCTACATTCAAAATTATGTACCACATTGTTTTTAGGAGAAAATATATTCTGGTCTCCCACATAGAACAACAAGAATAAGTTTCTCTAATCAGGCCCCAGCAATGACAATCCAGCCTTTCCCACCTTTTCACCCTCTTCTGAGCAACACTACACATCAACTCTGACCATATTACCTCTTGCACTGGTTGGTGGTCGAAATGGGTAAATAAAAGGAGAAAAAGAAATCTGACTGGAGGGTAATACAACTGTGCAGCTTGGTTAGATACGTTTGGGTGACAGCCATTTGTTAGCATTTTAAAACTGCATGAAAAGGGAGAAGGAGAAGGCAACTTCTAAGCCACAAAAAACCTAAAGGGTAGACTTCTCTTTCTAGCAGTATGGAAGACGATATGCTCTGACCAACATTCCTGCTGAAAACAACTAAAAATGCTGGAAAAGTGTGTTAAAATATCTAAAATAGGGCCTCCCTGGTGGCGCAGTGGTTGAGGGTCTGCCTGCCGATGCAGTGGACATGGGTTCGTGCCCCGGTCCAGGAAGATCCCACATGTCGCGGAGCGGCTGGGCCCATGGGCCATGGCCGCTGGGCCTGCGCATCCGGAGCCTGACAATGAAATGGCAAAAAAGGAAGGACTACTCAGAAGACAAAAATCAAGTAAAAGCTGGAACCCAGAAAGTTAACACAGAGGCTAGCGTTTGCCTTGAGTGTATTTGCCGAACACTGTGAGTTGAAACTGGTTTTCACTGTTTTGGAACATGGGAGGATAGGAAATAAAACCAAAGGCCTACCCAGGAGGGAGTAAAAGAGGAGACTCCCCCCTGCATAAAACTGAGATCCTAAAAGGTTGCACTTTTAGTGTAGGGGTGAGCTAAAAATATATTCTCATCTTCTTCCCCTACCTGCCAGGAAAATTTTCTGTGGCAAATCATGCTGCTTCAAGGAGGAGAACAAAAATTTTTCCCTTGCAAATTGGAAGGCACAGGTCTGCAAAACCGCTGTCTGATAATAATTATTATTTTTTTAATAGATTTTATTTGCTTATTTATTTATTTATGGCTGCGTTCGGTGTTCGTTGCCACACGTGAGCTTTCTCTAGTTGCAGCAAGTGGGGGCTACGCTTTGTTGTGGTGCATGGGCTTCTCACTGTGGTGTCTTCTCCACTCTTGCTGTGGAGCACGGGCTCTAGGCACATGGGCTTCAGTAGTTGTGGCACGTGGGCTCAGTAGTTGTGGCTTGTGGGCTCTACAGCGCAGGCTCATTAGTTTTGGTGCACAGGCTTAGTTGCTCTGCAGCATGTGGGATCATCCTGGACCAGGGCTTGAACCCATGTCCCCTGCATTGGCAGCCGGATTCTTAGCCACTGTGCCACCAGGGAAGCCCCATCTAGCTGATAATTATTTTTAAATAAACTATTTACAAATGAGCCCAGGTTGGTGGTTTTCTCAGGCAACTGGTGCAATGAAACAATCTTCTCTAAAGGAATCTGATTTCAATCCAAGTTTCAAAGACTGTCACCTATAAAATACCAAGAAACATGAGCTCCTGGTCAAAGCTCACAAAATGCATAAGATAAAAAGAAACAATGAATGAAAGCAGAAACAACAGATAGTAAAATTAGACCTACAAAAGACTATAGATAATGGAATTATCAGATATATACTACAAAATATACATGTTTAAAGAACTGAAAGAGTAATGTTGAGTGTATGAGTAAAGAGCAAGAAACTATAAAAAGGGACAAGCATATTGAAAAAGAATCAAATACAATTTCTACAAACAAAAAACATAATAAAAATTTTAAATTCAGGGCATTGGATATATTTGACAAAATATTAGCTCTGGCTAAAGACAGAATTTTTGAACTGAAAAATACATCAGAACACATCACCTAGAATGCAACAGAAAAAGACAAAGGGATGGAAAATACAAGAGAGATTAAGAAACACAGAGGACTGATGGAAAAGCTCTAACATATATTCAGAGTCTTAGATGGAAAGAAGCTGAGGAAGCAGAAGAAATTTGGAGAGATAATGACTAACAACTTTTAGACCAGAAGAAAGACAATAATCAAAATTCCCATAATACTCAAGCAGGATAAATTAATAAAAATTCATACCTAGAAATATCAGAGTGAAACTAGGTAACACAAAAGACATAGAGAAGATCTTTAAAATGGCCAGAGAGAAAAGACAGATTATCTTCAAAGAAATAACAATGAATTTACAGATAGCTACCTAAAAGCAAGAGTGGAAACTAGAAGACAGTGAAAAGATAGCTTTAATATGCTAGGAGGGGAAACCATGCAAAATAAAAGTATTTTAAAATAAACATCAACAGTTCCAAACATACCTCTATAGTATGTACTTTAGATAAAAGGAAAGTGGTCACAGATGAAAGGCTTGAGATTCAAGGAGAAGTAATAATCATAAAAGTGGTAAGTTACTGGCTAAGTATAAACAACCATTGATTGTATAATGCTACAGAAACAATGTCTGTCTTGTGGATGAAAAAAATAGAACAATACACATACAAACACCCACAGCATATATGTCAGGAGGAAAGTGAGCGACATTAAAGTTTTCTAAGATCCTTGAGTTGGTCAGGAGGAGTGGAGACATTAACTTTAGACTATGATAAAATGTCTAAGATAATCCATAAAAAATTAAAATAAAACATATAACTTTGAAACTAGTGAAAGGAAAAAAAATGAAAAAAACCAATCTAAAAGAAGGGAAGAAAAAAAGAAAATCAAGAAATATACTTCTAAATGACTCACAGGTCAAAGAAGTCACTATTATGGAAATTAGAAAATATTATAATGGAATGATAAATACGACATATCAAAATGGAATTCAGTCAAAGTGGAACATAAACATATTAATGCTTCCAATAAATACACATGGGTTAAATACTACAGTAAAATGATAATGATAGACTAGATTAAAAAATAGCTACATGGGGCTTCCCTGGTGGCGCAGCGGTTGAGAGTCCCGCCTGCCGATGCAGGGGACACGGGTTCGTGCCTGGTCCAGGAAGATCCCACATGCCACGGAGCGGCTGGGCCCATGAGCCATGGCCGCTGAGCCTGTGCGTCCGGAGCCTGTGCTCTGCAATGGGAGAGGCCACAACAGTGAGAGGCCCGCGTACTGCAAAACATCAAAAAAAAAAAGCAAAAACAAACAACAAAAAAAATAGCTACATGGATTTAGGTAAGCATAAGAATATGGAAATGTTAAAAGTAGTAAGATGAAAAAAGATATAGAAAAATACTAACTAAAACAAAGCTGATGTAGCTATATTAATATCAGATAAAACAGACTTTAAGGCAAAAGGCATTAGAACTGATGAAAAGGTCACTTCACAATGATACATAGTTCAGCTCACCAGAAAGGTATGGCAATGCTAACTTTGCATGTATTTAGTAGCATAACTTTAATATATATGAAACAAAAATTGAAAGAATCATACAGAAAAATATGCAAATACATAATAATAGTGGGAAAATTTAACACACTTCTCTTAGAAGCTAACATATTAAGCAAATGAAAGTCAGAAATGATATCATTGATTTGATCAACAGAATTGACCAACGGATTTAATAGATATTTATGAAACAGCATACTCAACAGTAGCAGAATACACATTATTTTGACGCATACCTGGAACATTTACAAGAATTTAACACCTGCTGTGCCATAAAAGAAATCTCAGCAAATTTCAAAGGATTAATATCAAACAGATGACATGAACTAAATAACAAAAGAGAGGAGGGCCCTGAACCAAGATGGTGGAATAGAAGTACGAGCTCTGGATCCCTCCTGTGAGAACACCAGGATCACAACTAGCTGCTGGACAATCATCAACAGGATGACACTGGAACTCACCAAAAAAGATACCCCATGTCCAAAGACAAAGGAGAAGCCACAGTGAGATGGTAGGAGGGGGGCAATAACAACAAAATCAAATCCCATAAATGCTGCGTGGGTGACTCACAGACTGGAGAACACTTATACCACAGAAGTCCACCCACTGCAATGAAGATTCTGAGCCCCATGTCAGGCTTCCCAACCTGGGGGTCCGGCAAAAGGAGGAGGAATTCCTAGAGAATCAGACTTTGAAGGCTAGTGGGATTTGATTGCAGGACTTCGACAGGACTGGGGGAAACAGAGACTCCACTCTTGGAGGGCACACATAAAGTAGTGTGCACATCGGGACCCAGAGGAAGGAGCAGTGACCCCAGGGGAGACTGAACCAGACCTACCTGCTAGTGTTGGAGGGTCTCCTGCAGAGGCGTGTGGTGGCTGTGGCTCACCGTGGGGACAAGGACACTGGAAGCAGAAGTTCTGGGAAGTACTCCTTGGTGTGAGCCCTCCCAGAGTCTGGCATTAGCCCCACCAAAGAGCCCGGGTAGGCTCCAGGGTTGGGTTGCCTCAGGCCGAACAACCAACAGGGATGGAACCCAGCCCCACCCATCAGCAGTCAAGCAGACTGAAGTTTTACTGAGCTCTGCCCACCAGAGCAACAGTCAGCTCTACCCACCACCAGTCCCTCCCATCAGGAAACTTGCACAAGCCTCTTAGTTACCCTCATCCACCAGAGGGCAGACAGAAGAAGCAAGAAGAACTACAATCCTGCAGCCTGTGGAACAAAAACCACATTCACAGAAAAATGGACAAGATGAAAAGGCAGAGGGCTATGTACCAGATGAAGGAACAAGATAAAACCACAGAAAAACAACTAAATGAAGTGGAGATAGGCAACCTTCCAGAAAAAGAACTCAGAATAATGATAGTGAAGATGTCCAGGACCTTGGAAAAAGAATGGAGACAAAGATCAAGAAGATGCCAGAAATGTTTAACAAAGACCTAGAAGAATTAAAGAACAAACAAACAGGGCTTCCTTGGTGGCGCAGTGGTTGAGAGTTCGCCTGCCGATGCAGGGGACACGGGTTTGTGCCCTGGTCTGGGAGGATCCCACATGCCGCGGATCATGTAGCTCAATATCAAAAGAAAAACGAACCCAGTCCAAAAATGGGCAGAAGACCTAAATAGACATTTCTCCAAAGAAGACATACAGATGGCCAAGAAGCACATGAAAAGCTGCTCAATATCACTAATTATTAGAGAAATGCAAATCAAAACTACAGTGAGGTATCACCTCACACCAGTTAGAATGGGCATCATCGGAAAATCTACAAACAACAAATGCTGGAGAGGGTGTGGAGAAAAGGGAACCCTCTTGCACTGTTGGTGAGAATGTAAACTGATACAGCCACTACTGACAACAGTATGGAGGTTCCTTAAAAACTAAAAATAGAATTACCATATGATCCAGCAATCCCACTCCTGGGCATATACCCAGAGAAAACCATAATTCAGAAAGACACATGCACCCCAATGTTCATTGCAGCACTATTTACAATAGCCTGGTCATGGAAGCAACCTAAATGCCCATCAACAGACGAATGGATAAAGAAGATGTAGTACATATATACAATGGAATATTACTCAGCCATAAAAAGGAACGAAATTGGGTCATTTGTTGAGATGTGGATGGATTTAGAGACTGTCATACAGAGTGAAGTCAGTCAGAAAGAGAAAAACAAATATCGTTTATTGATGCATATATGTGGAACCTAGAAAAATGGTACAGATGAACCAGTTTGCAGGGCAGGAATTGAGACACAGATGTACAGAACAAACGTATGGACACCAAGAGGGGAAAGCCACAGGGGGGTGGTGGTGTGATGAATTGGGCGATTGGGATTGACATGTATACACTGATGTGTATAAAACTGATGACTAATAAGAACCTGCTGTATAAAAAAATAAATAAAATAAAATTTAAAAATTAAGAAAAGGGTTTCCCTGGTGGCACAGTGGTTGAGAGTCTGCCTGCCGATGCAGGGGACACGGGTTCGTGCCTCGGTCCGGGAAGATCCCACATACCACGGAGCAGCCAGGCCCCTTTGCCATGGCCGCTGAGCCTGCGCGCCCGGAGTCTGTGCTCCGCAATGGGAGAGGCCACAACAGTGAGAGGCCTGCGTACCGCAAAAAAAAAAAGAAAAAATTAAGAAAAAAAATATACAGATGACACTGTATGGCCAAAATTCAATTAAGTTGGTAATCAATAATGAAAAGTTGACTAGATAAAAACCCTTATATAAATGAAAATTAAGAAATATGCTTCTAAATAACTCACAGTTCAAAGAAGTTATCATTATGAAAATTAGAAAATATTAAAATGGAATGATAAGCACTACATATCAGAAAGTGTGGAATTCGGTCAAAGTGCAATGTAGAAGGACATTTATAGCCCAAATACTTATAACAGAGAAAGAAAGAATTATGGAAAATTAATGAGCTAAGCTTATATAACCAAAACTAAGGAAATGAATAGAAAAAGTAAACTAAAAGAAAGTAGAGGAAAGAAAGAAAAAAAAGAGCAGAAATTAATGAAATAAAAAAACAAATAATAGGAAGATCAAGAAAATAAAATTCAAAAGACCAATGAAATTGACAAATTACCAGTAAACTTGATTGGGCAACTAAATCCAATCTTTTGCAAAATATTTTTAAAATCAGCAACAAATGGCTAGAAAATGTAATTGAATAAAAATATACCATTTACAATGGTATAAAATATGTAAGTTATAATAAAAACAATATATGTGTATATATAAAGTACCTAAGAATTATTCTAACAATAAATATGCAAGACATTTAGAGAGAAATTATAAAACTAACTTCGTTGAAAGATATTAACGAAAATCTAAATATATGAGGAGATACCCCATGTTAGTGGCATGGAAAACTCAATATTATCAAGACATCAATTTCACCAAGTTAATCTAAATTATTAATGCAATTCCAAGCAAAACAAACAGCTCTGTGTGTGCCTGTCTTTGTGTGCATCCTTACAAGATGATTCAAATTTATGTGGGAGAACAAAGTTCAAGAATAATCAAGATACTCCTAGTGAAAAATAACAAGGGAGGAGAGGGTGTGTCACACCAGATGTCAATAATTAATACAAAATGACATTAAATGATACAAAAATTACTGGCACTAGGATAGACCAAATGGATCTTCTAAATTAATCAGGAGCCCAGCAAAGGACCCACGTACATATGAAAACTTGATTTATTACAGAGCTCAATATATGACACTGAGCTAACTGTTTTTTTAAAAATCAATATAGGGACTTCCCTGGTGGTGCAGTGGTTAAGAATCCACCTGCCAATGCAGGGGACATGGGTTCAAGCTCTGGTCCAAGAAGGTCTCACATGCTGCGGAGCAACTAAGCCCGTGCATCACAACTACTGAGCCTGTGCTCTAGAGCCCCCATGCCACAACTACTGAAGCCCTCATTTTTGGAGCCCGTGCTCCACAGCAAGAGAAGCCACTGCACTGAGAGGCCCACGCACCGCAATGAAGAGTAGCTCTGGTTGTTTGAAAGTAGCTTTGGTTGTTTGATCTATGGGTATTCACTGTGTTCTGTGTATATTACACCTATTTTACAATTTTTTGATATCTATTTGACATTTAATGAAAAAATTAAATATAATAAAATGGAAACCCAAGTCTAGGAGTATTGCGTAGGTCCGAAGTCAGTTCCCACCCACAGGGATGGAACCACTGATTCCACTGAAAGACAGTAAAAGACAGGATTTCAGAGCAGGGAAGGGCACTTGCACAGGGACTTTTCAAGGGTAGGATTTGGAATAGTTGAAGAGAAGATAAGGAAAGAAATCTAGTTGGGGAATGAAGTGAGCAGAGGCTTCAAGGAAGAGATCCTCCTCGTGTTGGGAAGTCATGAGTATGCATAGGCTACTGAAGTAACTGATGAGACAGGCAGCTTGAACCATTAGTTTAACAAACACTAGATTGCCCAGAAATTCAATTTATCTTTCACTCCATTTATAAAGAAAATGGAGTGTGCTGTGATTTAAAAAAAAAAGTGAAATAGATTTTAGAAAATTCTGTAAGTGAAAATGAAGTTCTTCGCTATGGCTTTTTTATATCAAGATTTCCAGCCTGAGGGCCACACCTTGTTAAAATGGGAGACTGGAGGCCAAAGCTGCCTCTTCCCTCTTTCTCTCTTGCTAATGTGCCCCACCCTCTCCAGTTCCCTGCAGCTGAATGTGTTTATCAAACTTGACTGCACAGGAAAGTGCAATGAGAGTGTTCCGGGTCACAAACGGGTTACCTGCCGGCCTCAGGAAGAAAGAAGAGGAAAAAGAAAAGGCCACAGTTGCAGGGTCTGTTGCTCATACTCCCCGGCTACAGTTACCTACTTCATCAGCCATGGTGACATCTGATGAACTATTAGCCTAGCCCCCATGGCTAGAAGAGCGACATCTCAGGTCAAGGTGAGTCAGGCTTGCCATCTGGTCCTGCTCAGGGCTCCTGTGCTTATGACTACCAAATGGTCCTGCTAGGAGAGTTTTCTTTGTATTTCTGCGCCTCAAAGAAGAGAAGAGCACTCCCATATACTGACTCCATTATGTCCCCAAATCCAGAGCTGCCATGATACTGGGAGCCATTTGCAGAGTAGGAAAAAAAATTTTTTTTAATTAATTAATTTATTTTTATCTTTGACTGCATTGGGTCTTCATTGCTGCACGCGGGCTTTCTCTAGTTGTTGCGAGCAGGGGCTACTCTTCGTTGTGGTGCGTGGCCCTCTCGTCGCGGTGGCTTCTCTTGTTGCGGAGCACGGGCTCTAGGTGTGCGGGCTTCAGTAGCTGTGGCACGCAGGCTATGTAGTTGTTGTTTGCGGGCTCTAGAGCGCAGGCTCAGTAGTTGTGGCGCACGAGCTTAGCTGCTTCCCGGCATGTGGGATCTTCCTGGACCAGGGCTTGAAGCTGTGTCCCCTGCACTGGCAGGCGGATTCTTAACCACTGAACCACCAGGGATGTCCTGGAAAAGTGATTTTTATAAACTTTGGAGGGCCTTCAATCTGAGGCGTATCCTCTGGGAAGCAGATATTGTCTACCCAAACTCTAGGTAAAGAATTTGAGCCATGAAGAGGGGGTGAAGAGGCAGAAGGAGGTCGAGTAACTTGCCCAAAGCCCCATGCAGAGATCAGGTAAGAATTCAGGGTTCTGACTTGTCCTCAAAACACACCTGCTCCCTTTTAAATAGACATTAGAGTTCTGGAGATAAACTCAGCAAGTGTAATTTGCTAGAAGAGAAACAGTTTTCTTTTAAAAGAGAAATTTCTTTAAAAGAAGAAATGGAGTAGTCTGTGCTGTGGTGGATGAAGCAACTGAAATGCTGTTTATTCCTACAGAGTCACAATGGCAAAGCTGCTGGAAGTCTCCAGGGACGGAATAGGAGGAAAGTCCAGGTGATGGTGTGGTATGTATACGCAAATGGCATGAAGCGTACTGTGATACAAAATTGCCAGGGCTATGAAGCATTATATACTTCTGATGAGGCCAGCAAATGTGAGGATTAAGGTTAACTCTGCAACAAAATGTGTTCAAACCTGTTATCTATAATTCCCACAGCCAAGAGAGTTATTTTACAAATAACCATGTACATTTTGAAGTTAGAGATAGCCCACAAAGGAGCAGTCTGTATTGGAGAAAAGGGATGAGGGGGCTCTGAAACTGTTGCAGCAGAAAAATGAAGGTATTGAAATGAAGAACTGCAGTTTCACTGTGATGGTCTTCAATAGGCAGCCAGACGAAGCACTTGCTCTTTGCAGTCAGGGTTCTTGGGTTTCAATTTCAGTTCTGCTACTTGCTAGCTGAGCAGCCTTAGGCAAATCATGTCTCAGTTTCCTCATCTCTAAAAAAGAGGTAGTAATAGGACCAATCTCCCAGAGTGTTAAAAGGATCAATTGAGTTAATATTTGTAAAATATGAAGAACATTACCTAGCATGTAATAAGTGCTTTGTAGGTATCAGTTACTGTTATAAATAAAGTTTTCAAGAAATAAAGTTTTATTTTTAAAGGGTCACCCAGTTTCTCCTTAGTTTACCTTTTATTTTTGGATTTGGTTTCCTTGTTGGCTTCATTAGCATTTATGGTTTTGAGAAAGAAAATTGCGTGACTATGCAAAGTCTTCAGGTTCTTGATATTTTTCCATGTAATATAAGCCATGTAATAAATGGGATTATCACCTAAATAATTCTCCAGGTCCACATTCAATTAATGAATAGACATGCTGTTAGAGAATTGAAATATTATGACCAGTCAGACATCTTCAGAAGGAAAGATGTGAGTTTTATTTGCTTGAAAAAAAAAACCCTTAAACCCAGCCAACTTGTTTAATCAGCTGTCTGAAGTGTCAGTAAAGTGAGTCCTGAAGTGGCTAAGGGAAAGTGTGTCCACTGGATTACAGATCAGACAGAAACACCCCCAGCCCCTCATCTTCTTCTTTGCTCTGAGACACATGCAAAGCTCTTTATTTACTTTATACTTGAAATGTCAAAGGCGCCTGGGGGTGGGCCTCTGGACCAGGGATTGGCAGACCACACTCCTGGGCAGACATAATAAAAGTCCACCATGGGGCCGTGTGATTCACACAGCGTGTGCATGTCAGCAGCAACCGATGGGTCTTGGCAGGGAGCCTCCTTCTGGCCTGGGAACAAGTACGGACTTGTGTTTCCTCCAGTGGCAAGTGACTGTGATGGAGAACCACTCAGATATCCACACACTTTGAGGGCCCACAGGCAAAAATACCGTTCAGTGAGTGGGGCAAACATCCACACACCAAACTACTTCAACATGGTGACAACCAAGTAGAGCCTGGAGGCAAGGGGCTCTGTAGGACAAAGAGTTTACAGCAGAATTTTACTACTTCTGTAAGATGGTAAAGGAAAAAGAAGTGTCTAAAAAGGAAAGATAGCACATTTAATTTGGGGGGTATTTACCTCTTGAGGTAGGCATCCCAACGCATATGCAAACACACAGAGTCCTCAACATGGCTCATCTTAGCCAAAAAGGCTCAAGTAGAACATCAGACCTACTCTGTTCTCTCTGTACCTGCGGAGAACCCCAAGGCCCTCACTTCATCAGGCTGACTTGGAAAATGAGTACAGTTTTAGAATTTCAGGATTCTATGCTTTCTGTAAAAGTTGTGCTACTCAGTAAAATGCCACTCAGTCACGGAGCAAATGCTCTCAGTGTGTTAAATCACCTGATTTGGGGGATAACTTGATTGTTTTTGAGCCACTCCACTCACTTTCTTTGGTAGCTCCTCAAGTGGAAGAACTCTCATTTTCTCTTTTCTTTAATAAAGAGGATAGAGATCTGAGACTTGGTGTTAATTCTATTCTTTACTTTTAGCTAATGAAGGAATATTTGCCAGTACAGAATTAACAGTGATACAGAAAATTTTTAAAAAATGAGAAAATCAAAAAAGGCAAGTGAAACACACTAGCTTTCTACACCATCTATTACTGGCAAAAAAGTTTTGTTTCCTACTGTTCCCTTAATGCTTGGCTTTAATAGCTAACTTAGAGGTTTAAAATATAAAATAATACATACTGACTGTATTTGCAAACTGCTGAATGGTAGTTAAGCCTTTATTGAGTATCCATTATATACTGTACTTCAAACTTTTAAAGGTTACCAAGAAACAGAATAAACATTTCCAACCCTCAAAGACAACCTTATTGGGGAAGTAAAATGAGTATATAATTCAACTTACAAAAAATTCCAAAGCAACATTCTGACTCACAGGATGAGTTTATTTAAATTTAGACAAGTTGGAGAACTTATTCTATACTTCCAACTATTAGAGAAGAAAAGGCATTTCATATTACACCTTGACAAAAGGAAATAGAAGAACTGGATTGATAATTTTACTTTTATAACATTACAGTGAGGAAGGTAGCAAGTAATATGGTGCCAATTTGAAAGTAAAGTCAGAAGTTTAGTGATCTGTCCAAGTTCAGTGGGAATTCACTGGGATTATCTGCAGGAGTTAGACACAAGCTATTAAATATCCAATCCACTGTGGTTTTACATGAGACCACTCTGTGTCCTGGCTTTTGTGGGGGAAGAAACCAATACACACACTGAGAAAAAGTATGTATTATTTTGGTAGTTTGTTGATTCTGTGACAGAAATGTGTAACACGGTCTGTTTAAAAAAACAGGCTTGATTCTCAAATTTTAAAGCACTGAAATAACAACTGCTATGTTTTTTCTTGGGAAAAATAACCTAATTTGACCTTATTCAAGCAGCAATATACTTCCAGGGGGACCAATGAAGAGGAAGGAAAGAACTGATGAGGTCTAACTGGTGACTGCATTTACAGATTAATCTTGACAGGGAACAAATAACATCTCCTCCCAGGAGGCCCCAATATAGCCAACTGAGAAGTGGGGTCATTATGAGCACAGTGGACTTTTCTGATTACAATAAACTTTTTAATTACTTTAAGTGAAACATTCTTTTCAGTGGTAGTAAACTTAAAAATTAAGCCCTGTACTGTCTTGTTTTGTCATACTGGCCATGCATGCAATCCTTTCTTATTCTTTACATTGCTTTGCACAGCAATTCGTCTGCCCTGAAATCAAAATGGGAAAATGGTACACATTTATTAAAAAAACACTCACATACCAAAACCTGCAAGAACCCACACAGGGAAAGAATGAGCTGAATTAGTGGTCAGCAGCTTAGCCCCAGAGCAGTTTCATTCTTATCCATGTTCTACAGTGGCCTTTCTCATGTAATTTCATTTGAAGATAATAAGTTTGGAGAACAGTTATCCAAACGAATCAGTGAAGGTGGGGTAGGACTAGAATAATGATTCAATTTTTATTTTTCAATTAGGTGATAAATTTTCATTCTAGGAAGATACTACAACATATCACAAAACATACCAACTACATACATCCACAATGAAAGTCATTATGAAAGAGTATTCATGAAACGATTGTGTCGTGGAAGCAAAACAACTAATTTGGAACGTGAGAGCCAAGTAATCAAGTTCCTTTAAAAAGCGGGGTGGTGGGGGGGAATGACATTTTCTGACTGATAATATTAAGTCACAATAAATAATATTAAGGAATCAGTGTTAATTTTCAAGGTGAGATAATAGTACTGTGGTTACGTTAAATAGGAGTTCATATCTTTTAAGGAAACACTCTGAAATATTTACAGATGAAATTATATGAAGTCTGAGGTGTAGGGCATGGAAGCGGGGAGAAAGTGAGAATGTAAATAAGGCGAGATTGGCTATAGGTCGTTAAATGTTGAGGCTGAATCAAACTACATCAGATTTCTTGTATTGCCCCCACCACTTTTGCACATATTTGAAACCTTTCATAATAAAAAATTTTAGAAGACTCTGTTTTGAGGACTGTAAGCAAAAAGGAATGGCTTTGATGAACTCTGAGAAGCAGCAAAAGACATTTCTGAAATTATTTTAATTCTGCTTAGTCCCTGCTTTCAATAGTCAACAAAATTGGGCTTTAGTTCCCTAATATGAAGTAAGGCTCTATAAAGTGAGGCTACGGCTTCATCCAACTCTGTAATTAAGCCCAGACTGTGATGATGTACATTTGGAGTGTCTGCCTAATGAGTTACCAACAACACGTTGTGTTTTTTATCATGGCCCCATTCTACCTACACACCCATCATATAACATTTCTAGCGTACTCTGCTGCATTTTTCTGTTAGTTTGTGCTTCGAAATCACACCCGAATTTTAATATTATCTTAAGCAAAACATAAACAAAAAGTTAAATGTGGTGCAAAAATAATCATATCAAATACTTCAAAGCCATTAGCACGGGTAAATGAGTTCTGTCTATAAAAACACAAGAAGCACACCCGCTATTAACACTGTCTTGGGAAATCAGAGGCTATGACTGTGAATGAGTAGAGAGGCCATGGCTGCTTTTACCAAAACTATGTGACATGCTCTTATTTTTCTACTTTTCACAGAATTAAAAAGTTAAACAAAATGAAAATTCCAAACTATGGAAGGAAAATCTCCAACTTCATCTGTCTTTAAACATTTTTTAAATATGAAGAAGTAGTCTGATGATTTGAATGTTTAGGGTATTTGAACTAAGTTAACTAATATTTTTAATCCATAGTTTGCTGTCACCAAAAGGCAGCGTGGAGAGGGAATTTTTCATTGGTTGAATACTTTCTATACTTTAGGTACTGTGTACCTCAGACATAATCCCTTATGATGTAGGCTTTATTATTCCCACTTTAGAGATAAGCAAGTTGAGGGTCATGGAGGTTAAGTAATTTGCCTTAAGGTCACATACTGAATAAGGGGCATATTCAAACTTTCCAGAAGATTTTGACGCCATGGGTGTTTTTAAAATCATTTGCCTTCCAGCTTGCTGACATAGTCCTGAACATTTCAGAATGCAGTAATATACAGAAAGATAGGATTAACAGAAGCCCTTCTAGGTACTCTTATTAGACTTCCAATAAAATAATTCTATAAATATATATGTGTGTATCACGTATGTATGCTTCCATTTTACTAATGAATCAATTTCTACCCAGCCGGGTCCAAAGAAGGTTAATCAAATTCCACAATTTCCTCTAAATACACTAGAGAGAGACAGCTGAAAAGTCAGAGACTAATTCAGCTGGTCACTCCTACTATTTTCACATTGGAAAGACAATTGCTTACAACTGAATTCTCTCTAAACTTCAAGCAGCAATAACTCAGGCCAGAACACGCTCTCCTGTCACACTCTATCTTCTCCAAGTTTGGGGGAGTTTTGTCTCATAAAGATAATTAAAGACATGGCAGTGCCACTTGCTAGGATTTCTCTCTTTCTCTTTTACCTCTTATAAAAGAAGAAACTTCAGTTTAAAGATTAGATTTTTTTCTCTTTCTAAAGCTGAGTATACCAACTGGCATCGGCTGTATTAAAATCAGGAAAAACCTCAATCAAAAAGCCCCTCTCAGAAGGCAGGCTTTCTTGTTAATATGCACCAACATGAAAGGCTTTCTTTTCATCCTATACAACTACAGTGTGTGTAAATTGCAGGGGGCTCATTGGCATAAATCTTGGCTGCGACCTCTGAGGTAAACTGGATTTACATTACTTTCTGACAAGAATTAAATGAAGGCCTTGTGGATATACGAACAGCCTTCTAGGCTGCAACAGATGGGCATGAATGTGCTCCCTAGGAAAACTATCAGTGACATCTGTGTCCTCCAAATTCTGGTGGTCTCAGCCAATTAACAGGGGGAAAGAAAGGGTGGGGTTGGGAGGCCGCTGCACAGCCCGCAGCCAAAACTGAGGCAGAGTGTTTGTGTTTGGAGATGGGATCAGGCTGGCCCGAAGCAGTGAGGTTAGCACTTTATTGTTATCTTTCAAACGGAGAATGTGGCTTACAAGCTATTTGTATACCACAGTGAGGATAATATGATTTTTCTCATTTGACCGGAGGAGACGGCCTTCTCTTGCAGCTGATATCATATTTCAGCGCAATCTCTTTGAGATGGGTGTTTACTTTTGTCTCTTCTGAGGCAGGCTGACGGTGCTGCTGTCTGCCAGTTTATGTGGTGCGTTCACGTGTCACAAAGCAGGTGAACTCTAAGACAAAACAGAGATCTCTCCCCAAAACCTTCCTCAAAATCTATTTCTTTCCTCCTCCAAAGTAGCTTTTACTGATTTCACAAGGAAGTCAAAATCAAGGGTTTCTGGTTAAAACAGTCGAGATTACATCACAGAACTTCAATGAAGTGATGGAGGATTCCTTGAAAAGACAGCAAAATGAACCATGAACCCTACTGTCTGAATTTACCAGATTTTGGCATGCCAATCCCCCTGTGTTTAACGTGCAGGCAGAAGGAAAACTGGATGAACATAAGCAGAGAATATGATTCCCCATGCACTCTCTCGTCTCATTTCCCTGGATTGCATGGAGCAAACGACCAGGATTGGGGAGCTAAAGACATGGCAGGGGAGATGAGAACTAACATTTACTTGTTCAGCACCAGAAGGAATTAGGAGATGACTATTTAGATATTTTAGGCCCCGTGTCTCCCAGGCCCAAGCATTAAGAACAGAGGCTTTGGACCCAAAGTACCCAAATCTGGCTCCACCACTTCCTGGATATGACACAGTGGGCAAGTTACTGAACTTCTTTGTGCCTCACTTTCCTTATCTGTAAAATCAAGCTAATAATCGTATCTACCTCTTAATAAGGATAAAATAACCTAACACATGGAAAATGTTTCTGACATTATTTGAGGGCTATTTCTATCCTGACTTTATGAAGAGGAGTACTGAGGGCCCATTTTCCCCAGCCTCCTCCTTAGGCTTGGTTTAGAGGCCCAAACCTCTAAACTAATTTTTTAAAATGAAAGGCATCATGTTCTATTAGTTTTTAGAAATTCACAAAACTGATTTTCAAAAGAAACAATTTGTATTGCTTTTAGGAACTTAAGGTCATACTTTACATAGTTCCTTTAATGTGTAAGATTCTGAAATTATGATTTGCTAAAATAAACTTATCAATAGCATCTGAATATCTCTAAAATATAAAATAGTCTGTCAAGAGGCTAATAAAATACTTAGACCCCCCCCCAAATTTAAGGCATTTGTTTTAACCCCCTTTTCCTAGTTGTAGAAATGGAAGTGAGTAGCTTGTGCTGTTGTAAATTGAGGTTATTATATGTGACGTTTTAGAAGACAACAGTTAACTGTGATAGTTTGGATATAAACTATTTACCTCTTTGTCCATGGCATTGTTTAAAACACTAATTCCATATAGCATTTGTTTAGAACAACAACAACAACAAAAGGAGGGCAAAAAGGGTAAGAGGACCTTCTAAACAAGAGAGCCACTAGCTGTACATGCTCCTCTTGCTGTGCTTTTAAAGTAATTTTTCACTTATGTATTCTTAGTCTCTTATTTTCTGCTCTGTATGACTTCTAATGATCCAGTTATAAAAACTGGAGCAAGGTGAGCCTCAGCAAAATGTAGGATTGCTTCTAGGGGAAGCCAAATTATTGGTCCACAAAGAAGTGCTCGCTCTTTCTCCATTACTTATTTGCTGGCTTTCAAAACTCATGGACTCAATAGTGAGGACGAAGACAACTGTGGGCACAATTTTTATACAAATTGTGAAGTTTTCAAAATCTTCATTAGGCTGTAATGCCAAACATAATTTTCTCTTATTCTACTGGTATGATATCTTCATGTTGATCTTCAGACAGCAGAGGGGCCTTTGTCTGCATAGAGATTCAGAAGAGAATTGACACTAAACAAAAGCACCTGTTGTTTCGTTCTCGTAATGGCCTCAGAAGTGACCAGTTGGCTGCATTTTCCCCACCCTCCTCCTTGGGCTTTTCCCAACACTACCATCTCACACATCATTACTGGACGTAAAAGGAGAATAACTGAGGAGAAGGTCAATAAATTTAAAAGCTCTTTAAGGAAAGACATAATGAATTTGGTACAGCACATATTTTTAGATCAAAGATGCCTTTGAAGTGACAAAACCCTAATCCATAAACTACCGAAGCACTTCCTTTCTCTCCCAAACGGCTTGTTGTCAAATAAAATGGAAGTTAATGAAATTATCTTTATCTGAAAATGGCCAAAAGAAGCCATCACCTAATGACAGCCTTGTCACAAACGACAATTGGGGAAACTGTCAGGAAGGCAAGGCCTAACAAGCAGAGGAGTGGGCTTGCTGTTTGCACTAATCTGGCCATGCAGCCCCACACACAATCCCAGCCAGCTTGCTGTGTGAAACAGCTAAGGCTTTGTCAGTGGTGGCAAGGACTGGAAAGAGTGCTCTTTCATGAATATGTATTACCATCCCTCGAAGCCTACAGAGACAAACCCTTCAAAACGGAGATATAAAACACACACACACACACACACACACCACCGACCAACAAAAACCAAGAGAACCTAAGCTACTCGGTTGAGTGTAGGGAAATGCTAGTAACTAATGAAAGATCACGCATTGGAAATTGAGCCACAGGCACCCGGTTCCATGTGTTTGCAGGATCTTTATTTCCCAGCAATTGAGATGAAATCTTTAGGGGGCTTTTCAATCTTTGGGAACCAGGTCTATAGATTCCAAGAGGCTACACACAGTAACATGGTTTGCAAAGCACACACCTTATAATGAATTCACCTTCCCAATGCCAGATATGGTCTGAAATTCTAAATATGTGAAAATAATTTTCATATTAACTAAGTATACGTGCAGTTTTAAGAAACCAATCAAATCTCACATTGGCTTCCTATGAAAGTAGTAAAAACACTATATGGAAAACTATGATAAAGATGCATTTGTCCAATATTGGGCCGAAAGACATTGTGCAGGCAAAAAGTAAAAACTGCAAGCAAGAAATTTTAAGGTGAAATGGGGAAAAGACCCACTCTGCAAGCCCTCTGTAATCCTAAAATAGTGTTTAAAAAATAGTGTTAAAATATTTTTTAAAATTCATATTATATGTATATCCTTTTCTACAAAGATGAATTATTTCACGTTCATCTCTGGACACAGATCTAGTAGGATGTTTTTGAATGACTGAACTTTGGTTTTTCTACTGACATGGCAACTTAATTTAGTTCAAATATGAGTATATATTTAAATTCACTTTTCATAGCAGCAGATGCATAGGCAGAAGAGTAAAAGGTTGTTTCTCTTTTAGTTTTTCTTCTGATATGATAAAGTTTGGTTTCCCACTGTGCAAGAGACAAAGCTCAGTTTTGAGGGTTTTGATATTATGCCATGTTTGCCATAGATATTTACATTTCATTAGCATATTCTACTCTACGTGAAACCCAGCATTGAATGCTCCCAGCACACTGAAGCTAATCCTCTTTAAAGAGCTACAGGCTATATTACATGTAGCCACAGCAGCAGCCGTGCCATCGTTGCATCACTTTGAAGACGATGAACAGAGTTCTCTTGTGCGTCCCCTGTACCCAGACTCATAAGCCACTGCTTTCTGTGCTGTGAAATCCTTCTGTTTTCATCAAGGAGAATTATGAGAAGGCCGAAATCCACGTTACCACTCTGAAAGCTGGATTGTACTTGAAGAGATGTTATGCTGATTTCACTTTTTCCTAAGTGTCTATCCACAATGTTTTCAACTAAGATTAAAATGAACTATATCCAAGTATTTTGGGTCCTTTGATTAGCATCAAGTGCTAACCACATCTTTCATCTAGAGAATCTGATCGTGGATAATCAGAGGAAAGAGACTCAGTGATGCCACAGGTCTTCTTTTCTTTACCCTATTTTTATAGGATAACATTAAACATTTAGATGAAGTAATTTGTAGTAGCTCACTTCTCCGCAGACAAAGATGACTTAGCTAGCATTATCTATGCAGCAGATAGATAATCCAGTATCCAATTTCAACAAAATATAACAAACTAAAAGTTGTACAACATTGCAGAAAATGTAATTTTTTAGTTAAAAACAAGAGTACATCCTTCTACTGATGATATTCCCTTACTAATGCTTAGATTGTACTATAAATAAAATTGATCTTGTTTTTCTTATTTGATTATAATTAAATTGTAAAAAATGGTTTATAAATTGTAATTTTGAAAATAATTATTTGGTAAAAATTGCTATTGAAGATGTCCATTATACTGCTTAATGTTATTTTACTTAAAGTGCCACATGGTAAATTTTCCTATGATTAAAACAGGAGACACTCTGATTTTCATACCAAATGGAAATATTTCTTTTTATTAGACTATGAGAATCTAAACCTCATCATATTGTCCCTTTTCGCCTTTACTCCCAGGAAACTCAGATTTTGTGATCAGTTCCATGCTGTCCTTCACTTAGATAATCTTGTACAAACCATCTAACCCAGACCCTTTGTTACTTGGTCCACATTCTTTACCATTGGCTTAGTAGTTCTAGACATATGAATGTGTCTCTTTATAGGTAATTTCAAATATTTTTGAACGTGTGTGCAAGTTAAAATACAATTCAAAACAGTGTTCCGTATTTCATTTCGCCATTTTCTTCACAAGCATGTGCCAGAAAGTCTTTTTGGTGCCAGAAAGTCTTTTTGGAACAATGGAAAGAACTCAGCGCTTGGAGTAAAATAGGCCTGGATTTGCCGTACACCTACTAAGTGGCAGGAATTATTTGCCTGCTCTTCTGAGGTGACTGAGCCGTGAGGCAGGCAACCAATTATTTCTGTTGCTGTAGTCAACTTTGGCACTTCCAGACACCAAAGAAAACTTTGCTGTACGTTTTCTTGCTGTACCCCTTGCTTTAATCCTGGCAATACCTAAATTCAGACTAAAGCCTCATTTATAATTAGTATAATTCTCTGCTTATTCTTATATTCCAGTAATTTCCAAGGTAAAACATACTCTGAAAGATTTTATTACAGTCATCCAGACATTAGCAAATACCTTTCCTAGGTGGCGTGCCTCCTTCTGTGTCTGTACCACTTTAAAGCTGTT
This sequence comes from Neophocaena asiaeorientalis asiaeorientalis, assembly GCF_003031525.2. Classification (NCBI taxonomy): domain Eukaryota; kingdom Metazoa; phylum Chordata; class Mammalia; order Artiodactyla; family Phocoenidae; genus Neophocaena; species Neophocaena asiaeorientalis. The sequence continues at coordinate 512,078 of NW_020172644.1, forward strand.
AAGGCACCTCTTTCTGGGTGATTTTCCTATTCTCTCTTACATTTCTTCCTGAGTGTCTGTTTAGCGTCACTTTTCCCCCACACTTCTAATTTTTTTTTTTTTTTTTTTTTTTGGTACGCAGGCCTCTCACTGCTGTGGCCTCTCCCGTTGCGGAGCACAGGCTCCGGACGCGCAGGCTCAGCGGCCATGGCTCACGGGACCATCCGCTCCGTGGCATGTGGGATCTTCCCGGACCAGGGCACGAACCCATGTCCCCTGCACCGGCAGGTGGACTCTCAACCACAGCGCCACCAGGGAAGCCCTCTAGGATAATTCTGATTTACTATCAAAACTGAAAAAAAATCTAGAATATAATTAAGACTAATAATAAGTGAAAAAATTCTCTTACTTTCAAAAGAAAGGTGTCAGGTTCAGATGATATCAGAGTCAATTTCCACCAAATCTTTCAGATTTATGTGATTTCCAGGATATTTAAATTATTACAGAAGACAGGAAAGTGTAAAAGACATTTCCAGTTCATTTTATGAGGCTGACATAACACTACTATTAATATCCGACCAAGACAATGAAAAAAAAGATAACTAAAGATAACTATAGTAGACACAGTTGTTGCCCACTCACATCTCCAAAATATAAACTGCCAAGTGTAAATTTAATAAGAGGTGAATCTGAGCCATAAGAGGAAAGAAAGCTTTACTAAGGTGAACAAAAGAACAACCAACCAAATAATATTTATGGTTTCAAAGCCTTAATATTTTAAAGATGTCATCCTCTCCTAAATCATCTATACTTTTAATAAACAACCCCAATGTCCATCAGCTGATGAAACGAAAGTGTAGCATACCCATACAACAGAATATTATTCAGCAGTAAAAAGGAACTTGCTACAACATAAACGAACCTCAGAAACATGCTAAGTAAAAGAAGCCAGACACAAAAGACCACATATTTTGTGATTCCATTTATAAGAAATTTTAAGAAAAGGCAAGTCAAGAGATAAAGAAAGAGGATTAATGGAGTAGAACGAGGGCTGGGGATAGGAACAAGGATTAAATGTAAATGAGCAGGAGGGAACACTGGGTGATTAAAATGTTCTAAAACTGGATTTTGGTGATAGTTGCATAACTTGGTAAATTTACTAAGAAGAATTTAATTGTACTGTTAAATGAGTAACTTTTATGGTATGTAAATTATATCTCAATAAAGATGTTAAAAATTGTATTTAGCTAACAAGTTTCATTCATTAATTTTTGGTTATCCCTATTTACAAAAGAGGCAAATGAGGCTCAAGGAAATTAAGTAACTTGCTTGCTGTTAAAGCTTTTTGTTTTACACATCAGAATTCATACCTCAAACTGTAATTCCTGTCTGCTGTTCTCCCCTGATCGAATGCTTAAAGACATCTATCTGAATCTCATTTTACCCACTCTATTAGTGAACCTACTTTCCATTATGCAGGGTACTTCCCTATCTATCCCCACTGTATGTTGGTTACGCAGATCTATATATGTGTTAAAATTATAAAATAAAGACCAAACTAAAGGTCAATTTTACTGTATGTTAAGTTAAACAATAAAATAAATAAAAATAAAGCCAATTTATTCTGGTTTCCAAAAAAAGAAAGAAAGAGAGAGCGAGAGAGAGGAAGAAAGGGAAAGGAAAAAAATTATGAAGCTGTAATGTCTTACCTTTTAAAACTGAGGTATCTAAATAGCAGAAAAAGAGTCTGACCAAGTTACACCTGGAGGAGTGGGCTTACACACCAAAAAAAAATTGCATGATTTTTTTCTGACTTATATTAATATCAACAGAAACTAGGGGAATGTGTGTGAAAATAAATTCTAAAATGCTACACTAAGGAAGGAGAAAGGAACATAGCTCCCTTGGGTCAAAATGATTAACATGGGTACATTTACCAGAGATTCCAGATTCACTGTGCTGATTCATTAGGTGGGATTGGTTATCACAATTTGTTTAGAAAGTAGAAAATACATAAGACGCCTTGGTAAGACACACATGTAACCGAGGATAAGAGACAAATTCCACGAGAGTTCAGAGATCTATTAGTTCACTGATGTTTCTGGGAGTCTAGAGATCTGGGGTACACTGAGGTATCCCCTCCAAACTAAAAGACAATTTGCTGCACCTTGTATCCAGTTCCACAAAGAAAGAGGCACACACATTTGGTGGGATTCTAGTATAAGAGAGGCAAAATAATATTACATTGGTGTTGCTCCTTCCTACTTATTGAATAAGCCATGAGGCTTCTATATTTAAGGAAGACTCAACGCAAATGAATATTCTTCAGCCAGTTCAGTTTAAAGAAAAAGCCACTCTTGCCACTTAGCTCTTGTGACCCAGGAAATCTAATGTGTACAACATTCTGTAGCAGATCATTGAGCCCATGGAATTTCCAAATAACACAATAATAGTACAGCCCCTAGAACTGACAGCAAAGCCATACCTCTCTGACAAATAACTAATGTCCTCAAGAAACTTCTGTTTTTTTCTGTTGGGTTCTTGTAAAGACTGAATATCTGGTCATGGGAAATGAACTGATAATGATACCTGTGCTGTCTCTCCCAAATTAGATGCTGTTTGACGGACCTATTGTTAAATTTGGATGTGCAGAGCAGCTCTCCATCATCAAGATGAAATGCCACATACAAGGTCACCCTCAACCACGTTCTAGAAGCACAAGAAACTTTCATGAGCAAATGGCTCCAACTCTCGTGGCCCCTAATCTTGCTGTAATGCCACCTCTTCCTGGACCCACACATATAAGGGACTACCTTATGGACAGGGACGAAACAGTTCAAGACTGATTTATTAATGATTATGCATAATACACTGGCAATGGCCATAAATAAATTGATGCAGCATTAAGAGTTTTCCACACTGTTGGCCATGAAGGACAAGTAGGAAGATAAATCTTCACAATAAGCAGAACTTTGAGAAGTACATCTAATTGTATATTTTACCTAGAAAGAAAGGTCATCATAGTGAAGATTTATACATAGAGCCTAAAGGTTTGTCTCAATGATGAGCAAGTCGGAAGGAACAAGATTGGATGACAAGGAGGTTTAGGGTAGAGGTACACGTATACACCTCTCAAAATAGGTTCACGCTGTGAGAATATTGCGCCTCACGTGAATGCTCAGCAAAGGGCTCTCACCACAGGGGAGACTCAATAATCAGATGGGCAGGAAGCTCAGTACTGCAAATGTCAGCTATCCTTTCTCCCCAGAAACACGACTATTCCTCAGTAGGTTCAAAATCAAAGTGGCCGTGGTGACAGAGATGGAGGTTATCGATGGGCTCAACCACGAGAACTTGTTACCAAGGCAGATCCAGCAACCACCTCAACTGAACGCTTAAAATGCCAGCAGCAGAAACCCATGCTGAGCCCTCCATACAGCTCCAAGTGTGGGGAACAGGGTGGCGTGGCTAGCCTCCTGCTGACTGATTATACTGAACCTCTTTCACTGTGGACTTGGTAGCAATTTTTCTCACTCGAATATGTTATGCATATAGATTTTACTTCCCTGTTATGCTTCTATGAGCAAAACTTTCTGTGAACTTACTGAAAGCTTATTCAGCCCACAGTAATCCATATAATATTACTTCTGGCCAAGAGTGCTATAGGATTCCCACAGGATTCATTGGTTTTACCATAACCCAGGAGGAGCTGGCCTTGTAGAGAAGTGCAGTAGTCTGTTACAAAGACTCACAGAGCCAGCTGGAGGACATCTTGTGAAGTTGGGGTACTGGCATAGAGAAAATGGTGTATGCTCCAAATCAGTAACCAATATATGGTGTGTTTCACCCAAGGACAGATCACATGGATCCAGGGATCATAGGGAAGAAGTGGGAGTAGAACCTCTCATACTACGCTTCCTCCCCTTACTCAGAGTGCATTAAGGAAGCTATAAATCTAGCCTCATAATAGTTGCAAAAAGGGGAGCTGTGGTCAATATTTACATTTTCTTGCTTTCATGGTAGTGTATATGTTCATACAGTAATCTATTTGTTTTTTCCCCATCTCTTTTCACCTATCATTTTACCTAGGCTGTGTCGGTGGTGATGATCTTTATAGTTTAGTCCGTGAATAATATATATGTAGCTTTCACAAAACTTATCAAATGTCCTCTTCTTTTTCTTATTTAACTGTCTACACAATAAATTCTTTCTAGAATTAAGTTCTAAGAATGAGTCTGCATTTCCAGATGAATTTACACACTTTACTGACTCATGAGAACAGTACAATCTAGCACGTTTCTCTTTTAAACTGGTTGTCTAGAAGCTCAGAGATTCCTATAAACTCCATTGTAATGATTCATTCACTTCAGGTTTCCAGACACTGCTTCCTTCCTTTCTTCTAAATGGTTTCTGATCAGTGCTTTTCACTTTAACTTTTCCTGCACTAGTTTATACCCACTTTTAACGGTGCGTGTCACTTTGGTTCCTATTTATAGATAAACCCTGCCTTTAGCAAAGCAGTTCATGACTTCCCTTAGCAGCAGCTGAGCCACAGAATGACCTGTTCACTCAACCAGGATTTGTTGGGTGCTTACCATGTGCAGGTGCAACAGTGCCACTCCTCTTCATTGCGCACGGTCCTCATATCCTCGACCATCCCTATTATCTCATGTCAGATGCCCATTGTCAATTCCATAGGCAACACTTATGTGATGTGTGGCTTCTCTTATTTGGACTGTCTTTCAGAGTCTGTTTCTGACTGTTCCTCAGTTCCATCCTCTAGGTTCTGTCTTACACCAGTGGGTGCCTTTAGACCCAAATCCACGCTTAAATAAGATCTTATAATTTCTGAATTTTCTGATAACTTCTCTATTTACCATGGCTTAGACTAACTACAACGTTTTAGAAGCTTTTAGAAGTTACCTGAAAACCAGAATTGCCTCATCCTGAGAGCTGGGGACTTTCTTCCTTTTGAAATGAATGAAGATGCCGTGACCGTATAGTGGTTAGTAGTCTGCATTGTGAAACGAATGAAGATGTGAAATACATGGAATTGGGACACAATGCAATCTCTGGAGAGATGTGCTCTCCACTGGCAATCGTCAACCAGGATGTTGGTGTATGCGTCAGCCTCTTGAGCGTGTGGTTAGTGAAAATAAAAGGATTACGCTGCACACAATCCACTGCTCTTTCCTCTTTTTCTATTCTTTAGGAACAATACTTGTCTAATATAGGTACAATCCCTCATGGGTAGGTGGACTATCTTCCTCTTTTTTTCCCCTAAATTGACCTTTCCTCCTTCCTGGCTGCTTGTTCTACCCAAGCACATGTATTTATTCTTTAATTCATTCAACATTCTTGTAAGTACCTACTACGTGCCAGACACAAAATATTTAAGGATAAAGAGATGAACATGGTACTGTTTCTGGGCTCTAGAAGTACTTAGTTGTGGGGAGGCTGATATGTAGACAATAATTACAGCCTCATGATAAGTGACAAGGCAGAGGCACTATAGAGGCCTAGAGATGTCCCTTCACCTGACCCACAAGCTGAGAGGCTCTTTGGGGACAGTGACCTGCTTTATAATGCAGCAAAAAGTCATGTTGGATGAGTTGCCGAGCTTTTTCACAACTGAAAGAACCAACAAAACATCTCAGGCCACTGCAGGAACAGGCAGTTTGGGAAAGTCACACTAATTTTCCCACAAACTCATGTAGTTGTGATCTGGGATAGTAAAACCTGTACTCCAAAGTAGAATTTTGAGGAAAAAAAATATGTTTCTCCAGAAGGTAGGGCACATAGATTATACAAAGTACTACAGAGCTCCCTTAGGAGTCCTGAATGCCCAGTGTGGTACTCTAGAAATTTCCTTCAGCCAGTGAAATGATGTCACTAAAGGATGGCAATTGGTCCCTAAAGGATTGCCTTGGGGAGGGTACAGAACAAATACTCAACAGTGGCGTAATCAAGCAAGGGAGGATATAATTACTTATACACATCAAAACATGTGGACTCTTTGGACATATACAACGGGTTCAGATAATTAAATAGTGTTACGTATGGATATTCTGAGAAGGTAACATTTCTGTACCCCTCAAGAGACTTAGAAGAAATCTATTGATGTTCCCTACTTGATACTCCTTTTCTTTGTATCAGTGACTAGCAACCAGCATGAATACTCAACAAAACATTTCTACCAGAAGCAAATGCAGACTTGTCTCTCACAGCACATATGATTGAGGGTGGACTCACTTTGACAGACAGATTAATGGTCCCCTTGGAAGAAGGAACCCAGTGTGTCGGCAAAGGATGCTTTTGGCTTGTACAGCCTTTATTAATGTATCCACTTTACTTAGCCCTCCATTCAACAAAACAAAAACCACTGCTTTCTTTTCTAGGTAGTCATTGCTTAATACTCACCCGATCCAAGTTCGCCATCTGCAGGTCATACAATTTACAATTGCTTTTGAGAAGATTGCATGGGAGGATTCACATGTGCCTCCTTTTGGGGGAGTTTATACTGCTGTTGATTGAAAACCACAACTGATGGCTATTTACTGCATAACTACTGTCTTGTTAGATATTTCCTGGACTCTTCTTTTACATCTGTCTACACGCAGGGATTTACGTTAAAAAGGTAACAGTGAAGAGGAGCTATGAAATACATGTTTTAGTGTCATGTTTCTTAACTTAAAAAAATACAACCTTCCTTCTGGTTAACATAAAAATAACACACATTCATTAATGCTTGTATTACAAAGCACTAATAATCCTAATCATCCCTACCATTTACTGAGCCCTTAGCTTGGTACCATTGGCCTAAGAACTTATAAACATTATCTAATTTAATACTTACAGCACATTTATGAAGTACTTTTATTCTCATTTTGTAGATGAGAAATCTGAGGTTCTAAGAGATTAAGCAGCTTAGCCAAGGACATAGAGCTAGTTAGTGAGTTGGAGATCTGTCTCACTTCAAATCTATGCTCTTGAAAAACCCACCATACTGCCCCCAAGGATTCCATTTTTCTGTGTTTCAAGCCTACGATGACTGCCTATGTATTTTTCAACTACTCCCCTGCCTTTGAGGTAAACATATAAATATGTGTCCTCCCAGGCAGGGAGCAGGAAAGAATAACCTTTTTCCTCAACGTGCTGTACAACAGCGAAGAGTACAACCAGAAACTGCGAAGCAGTCTCTTGCATCGAGCTAGTCCAGTAGTATTCCAGAAGCATTCCAGAAGTCCGGGGTAAAGCTGTGACCCACTCTTCTTCTCCCTCTTCCTGGAGCTTAGGTTGGCAAGTGTGTCCTGATCAAATCTGACCCTCTCCACTGACTTTAAATTTAAAGTCGTGTTCAATCAACAATGCCTAAGGTCCAACCCTCTCTCCTAAAGGATCCTCAATTTGCAGTTTCTGTCATATTTTTCTTCAGAGTTTGCCTTTTTAGAAGATCAAGATTTATTTGGGGAGGTATTTTCTTTATTTTTAGTTGAATTTGAGTTTCTATTCTTTTCTGTCCCCAAAGGTGAGGTTCACTTGGGCAAAGTGGAGGCCTGCCCACTTCTGGAATCCAGTAATTTTTGGATAGGCTACCGAAATAACTAGTTTGCGTGAGAAACCATAGTTCCCTGGGGACAAGAAGACTTTAAAGATTGAATTAGGAGATTCTTCAGTTTAATTTAGCTGCAAGGAACAGAACATACCCAAACTAGCTTTAACATAAAGGGGAAATTATTGGGTGGACACAGGGATATCTCATGGACGTAAGGACAGAAAATGAAGATAGTCTTCATGAGGGATTACAATCAGGACATGGAAATTTGTTGGAGGCAAAAATAATCTCTCTCTCTCACTCCACAGTCTGCTTCATTCATTCCACCAAGACTTAATGAAAGCCTACTATGTCAGGCACCGTGCTAGGTGGTAAAGAGTGCAGAGGTGAACAGAACAGACAAGGTCGGCTTTATTCCTCTCTGTAGACCATCCGTATCTGATCCACTTACCCTGGTTTTACATGCCCTCCTGATTCAAGCCCTCAACAGAAACTGACTCAGTCTCAGCATCCTCAGTTCAAAGACAAAATCTTAGCACAACACACAGCTTGTTACCTCTGGTATCAGCTATCCACCCCTGGTCCAATCAGGTATAGCAACAATGACTCTGGTAGGGAGGGAGGGGGAGTTGCATGGGACAGTCTCAGCAGTCAGGGAAGAAGAGAGCAAACTGTGTGGAAACGGGATGTTGGTAAGGAGAATATGACCGGTGAAGGAAATGATGATCATCTCATCTCTACTGCAAAGATTTTCAAAGGTAAAAGAATGGGGCTTCCCTGGTGCCGCAGTGGTTGAGAGTCCGCCTGCCGATGCAGGGGACACGGGTTCGTGCCCTGGTCCGGGAGGATCCCACATGCCACAGAGTGGCTGGGGCCGGGGGCCACGGCCGCTGAGCCTGCGCGTTCAGAGCCTGTGCTCCGCAACGGGAGAGGCCACGACAGTGAGAGGCCCGCGTACCGCAAAAAAAAAAAAAAAAAAAAAAAGATACAAGAATGATGAAAGTTTCCATAACTTGATAAAAGAAAAGGAAAGCACCTCAGAAGGGCTGAAAACTCACCATGAGGTATGGAATGGTTCCCAGACATATGGCCTATGTGGGGACACAAGCTTGAGTCTGAGTGGAAGGCTCTGAATGAAGAACGGGTTACTCAAAAGCCCTCTAACCCTGCATAAGGGGAACCTAGGTGACTTTCCTTGCGAGTGGAGAGGAGAGAGCAGGGGAATTACAGATCTTAAAAACAAGGCCTTCCTTGAAAAGTCTGAAAAAATCTTGTGGCTGCTTAGAAGTTCAAATTATCTAAGGTAAGAAGAAACATTTGTAAACCCTGGAGGCAGTCAATCTCCAATTTTAAGAGCAGCAGATAGAGAACAGTGGCACTGCAGCAATAGCTTACGAAGACTGGAAAGCCTCCCAAAAAATGGGGAATGGAGTGGCTAAAAGGTGAAATATGCAATAACAAAATTTTTGTGATGGTTGCCTAAGTTTTTCAGGCATTAGGGCTAATGTGGTCTCTGGAAATAGGAATTATAATTATCAATGTAAAAATAAACTCCCCTCTCCCCTCCGAAGTCTGGACTGCCAACTTGAATGTCTCAGGTACCTCACTTCTATACACTGACGAGATATTTCAGGTTAACTCCCTTCTTTCAAGAGAATCTTGAGAGGGTAAGATATGTCATTTGTTCAACTGCAAATTTCTAAGGAAGTGTTTAATTCTGATCAGATTTACTAGCAGACTCTACTTTGATTTGTAGTTCAACTTACCATTTTGAGAAAGTAAAAATCATGTCTGGTAAAAGTTCCCAAATGAGTATAGTGTCTAAAGTTCTTTAAAACTTGCAATGAAATTCAGTATATAGCAAAAGGCTGCAGATGTAAAGAACTATAGTTACTGTAATACTAACTTAGCAAGCTACAGACATTGCCTTAGGTTGTTTGGACGTAGCAGTTATTTTGTATATGAGTCATAGACTCACTTGCCATGAGGTAAGGTGTCTAGAAATTTTATTTGTTATGAAACCAGGCGGCCTACAATAGCTTATTCTCATTAGCCCTCTTATTTTTTTCTCCTAATCAGATCTGAAATCTAGAACTGTTTTCTCAGGGGATGGTCATCCTAACCAGGGGACTCTCTGCCTTTTTTCAGTTCCTTAGTGGTTCCCCTTCTTCTCATTAATTAGTTAATTTGATTCAACAAGTATGTATTAAGCCCCTCTGATGTGCCAGGATCACCACAATCCTTATTCTCACCACACGATTTGGGGAGGGGCAGTCCACCCTGGGCTGTGGGCATGTCTGCAAGTTTTTGCTGGATGTTAAGAATGCCAGACCAATCTCTCCTTGCCTGGGCTATCTATCAGGTTCGTATTTGCCTCAACTTTGAGGGATAGGTAATGTCTTACTCTGGGCCAAAGAGTAGCCTTGCTATAAAAGCAGTGGATCCCCCAAGCTCAATGTTCCTTGGCTGCAGCAGAAACCCACTAACGTCTACCTGGATCGCTCAGTGTCACTCCGTTGGACTAGGAGGACATGAAGAACTGATGGCAACACGATGCTCATGCTGCCTGCTGTGCTCTGAGCAGTAAAGTCCTTTGCCTTTGACCTGAGTCTCATGTCTTCTGCCAGCATCCATGGAACAGTAGCAGGCTAACTTATTAACTCTAAGGAGAGTAAAATAAAATCCCAGACCCTGAAACAATCTTAATTTCCAAGAATTTCACCACCCTTAAACAAGCCTCTTGCAGAGTAAAATTCCCTAAAAGTCTGTCTAAAATAGGACAAAGGTAAAAATGTCAACTTTATTCATTATAAATTTGTTTTTATACTTTCTACATTCTCCCAAATTTGTAGCCTGCATATTACAAATTCCATGCTCTTCAAAAGTAACAATTCTTAAAAATTAAGATCTGTGGTACTTTTCTTCCAACAATGCAAACTAAGCAAAATTTCCATGGTTTCTGCTATGTGCCAGGGCCTGCAGGGGATGTAAGGATGAATGAGACATAGTCCCAGTACTTTTAGGACTCAGGGTTTAACAGAGACAGCAAACACAAATGTGTATCTCAAATACAAGACCGAGTGTGATCAGATATAGTTGAATTCTAAGCAAAGAATGGGTAAAGGATGGGGGAGAGGAGATTTAGTTCAGTTATTGTTTATTCAGAAGTCCAAACATGAGCCAAACACTGAAGGACGGAGACACCAACAAGTGGGAAAAGTGGGCGAGAGGCAGGGTATAGGAAACGAGGGAAATGGTGTGAAGAGATGCATTGCAGACAGATGGCATGAGATGGGGACACAGCAAGAGCAAAGATGCAGAAGGATCTTGCAGATCATAACAGGAACCAGCAGGTAGTCCAGGGTGCCTGGACACCACTGAGAGATGATGAGTTCAGGCCATTTCTGCTTGAAGTGCCCATGAAACCTTGTAGAGAAATGGCGCTCTCTACAAGAGGTGGGAAATGTTAGTTAAACTGAGGAGAGAGATTAGAACAGGAGATCAATCTGGGAATCATCCACACAGGGGCAATAATTGAAGCCATTACATGAGATTAAAGGAGGCAAAGGTTGGATATGAAGAAGACATGGACTTCTAGAGAATGCCTCTATCCAGGAGTCAAAGAGTGAAACAGTGGCCTACAGAAGCAGCAGCTGGAAATGTGAGAACCAGGAGAGTGTAGAGACATGATACTGTGCAACAAGTTCTACAGGAAGCCCCAGGATAACAACTAGGAAGAGGCAACTAGATTGGGTGCCTGGAATGTTCTCATTGATCTTGTAAATAGATGTTTCCGAAGAGGACAGACCAGAAGAGTTGATGCATGAGTGTTAAACAAGGAAGTTTAACAGAACTATTCTGAGAAGCACTGCTGTTAAGGGAAGGAAAAAGAATATAGTCTCAAGGGAAATAAATATTTCATAAGAATCATTAGATTTGAACATGTGCATAGGCTAAGGAGAAGATGTCAGAAGGCAAAATTTTTTTTAAAAAAAGATGAAAGAAAGGGACTATGAATAATGAGAAAAATCACAAAATAGGTAAAAAGATGTTGGTTTAAGAAGATAGAAGGAGTAGGCTTGGACACAAGGTAGAACATTGTTTTTCTGAGGCAGAATGGAAGGAGAAATGAATGGCTAATGATATAGAGAAAATCTGAGAGTTCATCATGGATAACCCGGTAACCTAAGTCAAATAGAAGGAAATCTGGCAGGAGTGAGTTCAGCTTGAAAAGAGAGATCCTGGATTGAAACAGGTGCTGTGGAGAACTGGAAAGATAATCAATTAAGGATGAATAAAAGAATCGATAAGCATCTTTGAGAACCCAGCTATGGTTCACCTTAATGGATCTCATCAGAGTCAGCTGGGGAACTGTCTCAGCTCTGGCTTAGAGAGCTGAGCCAACAGAGGGAAGTGCATACAATGGAGGTCAAAGAAACAAAACAGAAGTCTAAGGAGGCAAGGGGCATTTTACAACACTTCAAATGGGCAAAGTGTTCTATTGCTGCATATCAACTACCCAAATACTCTTTTACAATGTTATTTTCACAACTCTGTAAATTTTACCTGATCCATTTTATGTATTGTGAAAGACATAAATAATATAAATGGGTATTAAGAACTTCAGACAAGTTGTTCTTGAATCCTTTTTAAAACTTCACTGAATTTCCAATTTGGGGGTTGAGCCCAAACTAATTTATTTAGGGCCCTGTGGTAGACTGGTTTCCATTTTTTCTCTCAACTGTAACTAATGAATTAATTGTAAGGCTTTGTGTAAAGTCTATCCTCCCCACTATAATATACATTCCAACTGGGCAGGGAATGTGCCTGTTTTGTTCTGTTCTATATCCTGGAATATTCAGCACCTGGAATAATTCCTAGCACATAAGAGGTATTCAGAAATATTTGTTGTTGACGTGTGGTTGCCAAGGGGGAGGGATGGAGTGGGAGTTTGGGGGTTAGCAGATGCAACCTATTATGTATAGAATGGATAGAAAACAAGGTCCTACTATCTAAACCATGACCTTCATAATTTTCATACATGTACTGACCACAATCATTTCTTCCACTACTAAGCTATATATATAATAATAAAAGATGAACAATCAAAAAAAAAGAAAACAAGGTCCTACTGTATAGCACAGGGAACTATATTCAGTATCCTGTGATAAACCATAATAGAAAATAATATATTAAAAAAAGAAGGTATATATATATATAACTGAATCACTTTGCTGCACATCAGAACACAACATTTACACATTGTAAATCAACTATACTTCAATAAAAAAATTTGTGGTTGTTAAATATTTATAAAAGAAGATATCGGATAAGTCTGGGCAACCTCTCTTAGTCAATTTGTCATATGCATTGCTTACTGCATGTTTGATAAGTTTGAAGTGTTTCTTTTTATTTCAGGAATATCTATAATGTTCAAAGAAGATAATGCCTTTTATTGTCTCTATAAACTATTACATTCTCTGCCTACACTGTTGAAATGACAAGAAACAACATGCTTACTTTTAATTCACCCTCCAATCTCCTCCTTGCAAACGGATGTAAAATTTTCAGAGTATCTCTTAGTGTCGATCCTCATCAATCTTAACAGAAATTTCCACAAATTTATTACCGTATTGCTTTATAAGATCATCATCAGATTTTCTGAAAATTCTGTGACAATGTTTATGTCATAGTCTCTGGCTCAGAAAATGAGTCAGTTAATTAGGTTGTCTGCCGGAACAAATGTTTTAGTCATTCACGTCATGATCTTAACTGTCTTTCAGCAATTGAAGAGCCTGTAAATTTATTCTTTCTAACGCCTCACTGCCGCCCTCTTCTGGTGGCACATAACAACACAGGCACATGAGATAACTAAATGTATATTTTTACTTAATGAAAACAAATATTGCACTCCACAGAATAAAAAAGATACTAATAAATTACAAGACTGAGTAATGATGTGAGAAAATGGAAAACATTTTGAAACATTATAATGTGACATATTTACCTCACCAATAATCTTCTTTTAACTCCATTTCAGTAAAAATCCATTAATCTTTTTGAATTTCATTATAGAAAAAAAATTAATCCATTGTTTTATCTCTATGATGTTTTAATATAACAACAATAAAAATTACACTTGTACTACGGAGAAAGAGTTTGCTAACCAAATTAACAGTGTAAAAAGCACTGCAGGGCATGTTTAAATTGCTTGAGAGAAAAAAATCTATTAAGCTATTAGAGTATTTTAGAATGACTAAATATATGAAAGAAATACTGATAATTCAAAAGAGTATTATCTATTTATGAAATGCTCCATAGGTCCTTCACTTTCAAATAATGCAGTGGTTCTGAACATACATATCACCTGAATCCTCTGTTCACACTATTCTCTTGACTCCTACCTTATTCTCACTACACATCCTACAGTCGAGGAGGTCTGCCACCTTCTCATAAACGTGGTCTCCACGCTCTCTGTCTCTCCTGTTGCTGCCTGTACTGGGTCCTCTCCAGTTCAGACTGTTAGCCTCTATACTGGTTTTCCTGCTACCCGTCTCTTCCCCCATTTCCACATTCTACTCTTCATGGACTGCCAGATAGCTTCTTAACAACAGAACTGTGTCACTTTTCTACTTAAAAATGTCTGTTGGCTTGTTGTTGCCTATAGGATGAAGTCCAAGCCTCTGATCTTGGCATGGAGAGTCCAACCTGCCATGCTCAGCACTACATACAGTGCAGCATAGTTTCTGCCACTGAGCACCTGCCCTTAGTATCCTGGAATAGCATCCCCCAGCACTTTGTTTTTGACTCTGTGGCAGAGCTTGGTCGGAGGCTCTGTCATACATCAGTTACTTAACTGTCTTCCCAGAGACTGTGACTCCTGAGAGTGGCCAGTGTCTCACTGGTTCTCTTTTGAATCTCCAGCACACAACTGGAGCTAGCTGTGTAACTAACACACAGGAGAAGCTCAGTGCAGGTTTACGAACAGATAAGTGAATGAATGAATGAATGCTACTCTCCCCACCTTTAATGAAATCCTCATTTTCGAGCCTTAGATTATAATGCCATCCTCCTAAAGCCTTTCTTGACTCTTATCTAGCAGAATTAATTGCTATCACAGTTTTTTGTTCATGTTACAGTTAGCTGTATATACTCCTGTCTCCTGTGCTAGGTCATAATCGCTGAAAAGCAACCTGGGAGAGTGAAAAGGGCATGAGCTGTGGACACAGACAGCCCTGAGCTTGTATTCTAGTTCTGCCACTCATTCTCTGTGTCACCTTCAACAGGTAGCTCAGCTTTTTTTTTAATGTTTAATTTTTTTTTATTGAAGTAGTACAGTTGATTTACAATGTTGTAACAATCTCTGCTGTACAGCAAAGTGACTTAGTTATACACATATGGACATTCTTTTTTTAATATTCTTTTCGTTATGGTTTATCACAGGATATTGAATATAGTTAGTTCCCTGTGCTATATAGTAGGACCTTGTTGTTAAATTATTTTATTTTTTTTGGCCGCACCGTGCAGCTTGTGGGCGATCTTATCCCCTGACCAGGGATCGAACCCAGGCCCTCAGCAGTGAAAGTGCAGAGTTCTAACCACTGGACCGTCAGGCAATTTCCAAATTATTTTATTGTTTTGGTCAGCTTTTATGACATGAACATTATTTTCCTCATCTCTAAATGGAGCTAACACTGCTTCCCCATAGGTTTAATGCAAAGATTAAAAAAGAAAGTGAGGGAATTCCCTGGCAGTCCAGTGGTTAAGGCTCCATGCTTCCACTGCAGGGGGCGCGGGTTCCATCCCTAGGCAGGGAACTAAGATCTCACATGGCTCATGACACATACTAGACTTCCATGAAATTTTAGTATTTATTGCCTTTCCCTGAGGGTGAAGACCATATCTAATGTATATCTAGGTCTCCAGGGCTTCAAAAACTACAGAGACTCAGTAATGTTTGCTGAGTAAATAAATGAATTCGAGTTGTATTTGGTCAAAAGTAATATAAGTATATATTTTAACAGTCTTTTAAACTAATACAATTGGTTGTCATTCCTTCCTACTCACAGTATAAATATTGCATCCTAATACTCTGACATGTCTCAAATCAAATTTTTCTCACTTTTATGATTATAGTATTGAAAAGTATACAGATGTCACATAATTTGAGGCATAAATGTTTTCTAATCTTTCAGTTATACTTCCATTTTATATTCTCCTTTATGTAGTCACTGTATAGTATGTTCATGAAGTGTTTCAATAAAAAGAACTAATGTTTATTTTTTAATGGGATAACTATATTATACAATGTTAAGAAAAAGCAGAATATAAAATAGTTCATACAGTATGATAGCAATTATATTTTAAAAAGTCACTGAGGACCAATGATGTTTTTTCCAGAGACAGCAAAAATCCACCCTAAAATTCATATAAAATCTCAAGGGACCCTAAATAATCAAAACAATCTTTAAAAAGAAGAATAAAGTTGGAGGTATCCCACTTTTAGATAAATTGGACTACATCAAAATTTAAAAACTTGTGTGCATCAAAGGACATAATGAAGAGAGTAAAAAGGAAACCCATGGAATGGGGAAAATATTTGCAAATCATATAGCTGATAAGGAGTTAATATCCAGAATATATAAAGAATTCCTACCACCAAACAACAAAAACACAAAAATCCCAACTAAAAAACAGTCAAAGGACTTGAACGTTTCTCCAAAGAATATATACAAATGGCCAATAAGCATATGAAAAGGAGCTCAACATTACTAACCATTAAGGAAATGACAATTAAAATCACAATGAGATACCACCTTACACCCACTAGGATGGCTACTATGAAAAAAAAATAAGGAACAGAAAAAGTTTTGGCCATGCTGTGGAGAAGTTGGAACCCTAGCACGCTGTTGGTGGGAATATAAAATGGTGTAGCTGCTATGGAAAACAGTATGGTGGTTCCTCAAACAATTAAAAATAGAATAATCATATGATCCAGCTATTCCACTTCCGAGTACATACTCAAAATAATTGAAAGCAGGGGCTTGAAGAGGTATCTGCACTATTCACAATAGCCAGATCTCAACATTACTAACCATTAAGGAAATGACAATTAAAATCACAATGAGATACCACCTTACACCCACTAGGATGGCTACTATGAAAAAAAAATAAGGAACAGAAAAAGTTTTGGCCATGCTGTGGAGAAGTTGGAACCCTAGCACGCTGTTGGTGGGAATATAAAATGGTGTAGCTGCTATGGAAAACAGTATGGTGGTTCCTCAAACAATTAAAAATAGAATAATCATATGATCCAGCTATTCCACTTCCGAGTACATACTCAAAATAATTGAAAGCAGGGGCTTGAAGAGGTATCTGCACTATTCACAATAGCCAAAAAAAGATGGAAGCAACCTACGTGTCCATTAACAGATAAATGGATAAGCAAAATGTGGTATATACGTACAATGGAATGTTATTCAGCCTTAAAAGGGAAATTCTGACAACTGCTAAAACATGGATGAACCTTGAGGACATTGTACTAAGTGAAATAAGCCAGTAACGAAAGGACAAATATTGCATGATTCTACTCACATGAGGTCCCTAGAGTTGTCAAATTCAGAGACAGAAAGTAGAATGGCGGTTGCCAGGGGGCGGGTAGAGGGGAGAATGAAAAGTGTTTGTTTAGTGGTACAGCGTTTCAGTTTGGCAAGATGCAAAGAATTCTGTGGATGGATGGGAGTGATGGTAGCACAACAACGTGAATGTAAGTTAATACCACTAAATGTGTACACGTAAAAATAGTTACAAAAGTAAACTTTATGTGCATTTTACCACAATTTAAGAAAATAATTTAAAAATAATCAGAAGGAAATACACCAAAATATTGAGTTTTTGCCTCTAAGTAATATTTTTTGATTATTTTCCTCTTCTTTTCATATTTTCTACAATGACTACATATAGCTATATCATTAGGAAAAAAGAATTTAATTCAAAAGTTTTATATGAAAACTTACCCAAAATCCGTGTTTATTAGATTTCAATCCACTTCTGATTTAGAACTTCCTAGTTAAGAAAAAAAAAGTTAAACTCAGAGGCCTCTCTTATAATAAAAGTATAAACACAGTAGGAAATAATCTCTACTCTTTATTTCCTGCATTATGTCATAGGCATTGTTGCATGCTTGCTATCTGAAACATCCCGGTAAGAGAACAAAGGAAACTCACGTTCCTGTGTCCCCAGCGAGAGTGGGGAAGTTACATCTGGTCATCGCTCTTCCTCACTTTAGATACACAAGGAGGAGGAATATCACATCAAGGAAGACCAGATCCTGTCCAGAGTGCTTGATGGGGGACAAATCTCTTTTGGCCTCCCCCTTACCCGAGCCCCTTAAACAGAGGAGGAGGTCTCAAATCTCTCCTTAGACTTTTGAAGCAGTTCAACCGTAAAGGAGAGAAATCTCACTATTGCAGGTCTAAACTATCAGGGGTGGTACTATCTGATAATTTTGTTATGCAGGAAATAGCAAGCCTTTGCAGAAAAAACCCTACTGGATATCTTGAAGTTCTTAACTCCCATTCACCGACTTAACAAAAAATCTATTTATTACTTTTGGGGCTTGCCAGAGAGAGGGAATTCCCCTGGTTATTTATACAAAATTTTTTTTAAAAGAGTTTGCAGTAATAATCACTACTTTTTTATATGTTAACAATGGCAATACAGGACTTCCCTGGTGGTCTAGTGGTTAAGACTCTGCACTTCCACTGAAGGGGGCAAGGGTTCGATCCCTGGTTGGGGAACTAAGATCCCACATGCCTGCTGAGCAGAGCAGCCGGAAAAAAAAAAAAAAAAAGGCAATATATTACATTTCATAATGCTTTACATTTTTCAGTCACCTTGAAAAATCTCTCAAGGGGCAGCTTAGGTACCTAGCGCCCCTGAACCACCAGTTCTGGATAAGCAGCCTCCTGTGCTTTATTGCCACTTTGGACCTTGCTTTTTCCTTCCTTGTTTAAGCTGCACAGCCCTCCTCCCCACAGCTTTGAATTTCATGTCATCACCCACTGTCCCTCATTGTTGCTGTCAACTGCCAACTCCCAGGGCATTTAATTCCTGGATCCTTACTATTCTCTCCAAACCACACCTACTCTTGGAGAATTCAACTATATAGTGATGAGGGGTTCTCAGTTCCTTGAAATCGTTTCTTCAAAGATCTTGTCCTTAACCCAACTTTAGGTATTTGTTCCCAAGGTCATACAGCCTACACTTTGTTATGAACAAATTTATTCTTCCATACTTTCAAATTCATGTATTCCACTCTCTGTCCACTACCACACATCTTGTCCCTTTTGAGTCTCCCAAATCCAACAATCCTAACATTCCACTGGGACTTCTAATCCACTGATCCTATCACCTTTCCATAGACCCTCACCCCCTTTGAGGTCCTGTCTGTTCTTTTTAACCAGCTTAATTTCCATGGTCAATCATGATAATCACCATCCATATACACCTTTGACTCCCTTGTTTTTAATATTTGCATGTCAAAATAACAACTTTAGTTAAATCCAACTTTTACACAGCTGAGCAATGATGGGAAGAAAACATAACTGTGCCACCTGTTCTCACTTTAAATTTCTGACTCTGTTGGGAAAACTAATATTCAGGCTTCAGAGGCAGAAGCAGGCCTCTGACAGACCTGTGACCCTGCCCGGACTGCGCCGCCCCTGCTTGCACACCTAACAACTGCTGCTAGCAAGTCAAGTGGCGCTTATGATAAGGGAGTGGGTCTTGGAATTTCTTGAGCCCTGGGGACCTGGCCAGTCCCCCAGGGTCTGGAAAATCTTGTGACTCACATGGTGAAATCAACAGCATTTTAAAAAGTGAATCCAGAGCTGCATTTTTGCACGCAAACTGATGATATCAATTTGCGGCCTGGAATTATAAACGGAAGTCCCCAGAACTCCAATCTGAAGTCCCACCCGTGGGGTGGATGCACGGCCTGGGACCTTTCCCAATTGGGGCTCCAGACTGCTGTCACTTGAGACTTCGCAGCTGCTATTTGGAACCGGAAGTAGGTGTCAGCCCAATTCGGTGATGTATACCCTGTTACATTTCCCTAATATTCTTGTTTCTTTCCTTCTAATGATTGTATATTGAAATTAAGTTGAATCACCTTTCATTAAAGAATTGATTAAAGCTATTTTTGTGAAACGAGTGGTTATTTTGCCAGTGAATCCAATGAACCTTAAAACCGAAAACAGGCTTTCAGCAAAACAGAACTTCAGCAACTAATGCTGCAATCACACTGCACTTCTTGGGTCCATTCACCTTCCAATCTCTTAGTTGCCTATTTAACACTTTCTCTCCCTCCTCTACCCTCATTCTCAGCAATCAGAAGAGGATTTCCACAGACTCCCACCCCCCTCTACCAATCTAACAGCAGCTGCACCCCACACCCTGCCTTCCCATCTGCTGTCAGAGATGAATCACCCATTCTCTTTTTTTTCTTTGTGTGTGTGTTTAAAAGAAAATCAACAAATGTTTATTGAGATGTCATAGAGTACAAAATAGATTTTTAAATGCTTGAGATAAAAATCAAGGAACTGTTTATGTCAGTAAAAATATTAACTTTAATATGTTGTCTCTTGTGTATGGAAAAGATGGTCTTGATTTACTATCAGTAGGACATTCCCTTTGATTTGTTTACTTAACTAGTGATTAAAAAACTCTTACCTCCTGAAGCAATTAAATGGATAGTGTTGGTCTCATTAACATGTTTGGACCATCTGATTCACATGGAGACAGATAAATCTGAGAAATGTGAAACTAATAAAAACAGATAATTGCAAAATTACAAAGCACACTGGATGAAACGGCTAAAATCACTTGCCTATAGTACTTTGTGAGAGTGTACACTGTAACAACTCTTTTTAATTAATTAATTTTTTTAAAAAGTAGGTCATTGTTGGTTATCTGTTTTATTTTTTAAACTTTATTTTATTTATTTTTTATACAGCAGGTTCTTATTAGTTATCTATTTTATACATATTAGTGTATATATGTCAGTTCATATATCACGGTTCATCCCACCACCACCCCTGCAGCCACTTTCCCCCCTTGGTGTCCATATGCTTGTTCTCTACATCTGTGTCTCTATTTCTGCCTTGCAAACTGGTTCATCTGTACCATTTTTCTAGATTCCACATATATGCATTAATATATGATACTTGTTTTTCTCTTTCTGACTTACTTCACTCTATATGACAGTCTCTAGGTCCATCCACGTCTCTACAAATGACCCAATTTCATTCCTTTTTATGGCTAAGTAATATTCCACTGTATATATGTACCACATCTTCCTTATCCATTTGCCTGTTGATGGGCATTTAGGTTGCTTCCATGACCCGGCTATTGTAAATAGTGCTGCAATGAACATTAGGGAAGAATCAATATTGTGAAAATGACTATACTATACAAAGCCATCTACAGATTCAATGCAATCCCTATTAAATTACCAATGGCATTTTTTACAGAACTAGAACAAAAAAATCTTAAAATCTGTATGGAGATACAAAAGACCCCGAATAGCCAAAGCAATCTTGAGGGAGCTGAAGGAATCAGACTCCCTGACTTCAGACTATACTACAAAGCTACAGGAATCAAGACAATATGGTACTGGCACAAAAACAGAAATATAGATCAATGGAACAGGATAGAAAGCCCAGAGATAAAGCCACACATCTATGGTCAACTAAACTATGACAAAGGAGGCAAGGATATACAGTGGAGAAAAGACAGTCTCTTCAATAAGTAGTGCTGGGAAAAGTGGACAGCTACATGTAAAAGAATGAAATTAGAACACTCCCTAATATCATACACAAAAATAAACTCAAAATTAATTAAAGACCTAAATGTAAGACTGGACACTATAAAACTCTTAGAGGAAAACATAGGAAGAACACTCTGACATAAATCACAGCAAGATCTTTTTTGACCCACCTCCTAGAGTAATGGAAAAAAAAAAAAAGGGACCTAATGAAACTTAAAAGCTTTTGCACAGCAAAGGAAACTATAAACAAGATGAAAAGACAACTCTCAGATTGGGAGAAAATATTTGCAAATGAATCAACAGACAAAGGATTAATCTCCAAAATATATAAACAGCTCAGGCAGCTCAATATTAAAAAAACAAACAACCCAATCCAAAAATGGGCAGAAGACCTAAATAGACATTTCTCCAAAGAAGATATACAGAAGGCCAAGAGGCACATGAAAAAAAGCTGCTCAACATCACTAATTATTAGAGAAATGCAAATCAAAACTACAATGAGGTATCACCTCACACCGGTTAGAATGGCCATCATCAGAAAATCTACAAACAACAAATGCTGGAGAGGGTGTGGAGAAAAGGGAACCGTCTTGCACTGTTGGTGGGAATGTAAATTGACACAGCCGCTATGGAGAAAAGTATGGAGGTTCCTTAAAAAACTAAAAATAGAACTACCATACGACCCAGCAATCCCACTACTGGACATGTACCCAGAGAAAACCATAATCCATTCTCTTATGTAAAACCAATCATTCCATTCACACAATAATTCTACCCTTCTCTCTACTCAAGCACATTGATGCACGTTTTTGCTCTTCTCTCTCTGCCTCTTACATCACCAAGTTTTTACTCTCCACTGGCTCATTCTTATCAATTTACAAACAAGCCATTATTCCTTTCACCTTAGGAGAAAAGTCTCCTGACTTCACTTTCGTCAGTAGCTATTGCTCTTTGCAGCAAAAATTCCTTGAAAGAATTGTTCCTACTTGAGCTTTCAACCTGTCTTTTCCCATTCTCTTTTAAATGTACTCCAATCAGACTATTGTTCCATCACTCCACTGAAGCTGCCCTGGTCAAAGTCACTGATAAACTCCACATACCTAAATCCAATGGTCAGTTCTCACTCCTCATCTTAGTTGACCTACCAACAGCATGTACACAGTCCCTTCCTCCTCTACTGCCCTCCGGGATACCACACTCTCTTGGTTTTCCTACTATCTCACTGATCACTCCTTCTCAGACTTTTCAGTTGGTTCCCTCTCCTCTCCTAGACCCCATCATATTGGAATGTGCAAAGGCTCAGTCTCTGGCCCTCCTCCTTTCTCCATCTAGATCCACTCCTTGGTGATTTCATTCAGTTCATGGTTTTAAATACCACATATTAGTTAAAAGTCATCTGATTTCTATCTCCAGTTCAAACTTTTCTCTTGAACTTTTCAGAAACATATTTTCAACTGTTTGATATGTGCACTTGGATATGCAATAAGCATCACACTTTCAAGATGTCCACATTGAACTCCTGATCTGCCTCAGCTTATGCCTACACCCTTCCAGAAGAGTGAAATGAAAGACCAGCTCTTAGAAGAGCTGTGCATTCAGAAGACGCTGAGTGGGAGCAGATGGGGTGACTGGAAGGGATACATATTTTCGGGAAAATTTGGCCAGGGGAACTCCTTGGTTCCCTCATGTTCACTCAGCCTTTCACTTTGTAAGTGTGCAGCTTTCAGTCTAAAAAGCTTTTCCTTTGACAACCGTGACTTGGGGGAATTACGGTGTTGAGATGCTGTGGAACTTCTGAAATCTGTTGCATAATAAGTAATGCTTTTCTTTTCCACTCTGACTTCCTTTTTCACACACAGTGGCTACTAGCTTGCAGGTGAGAGGTATTACCAGCCTACTAGATGCTTCCCAGTAGCCTTGATCAAGAAGTATTTAAATTATAAAAGTCTTGAAGGTTGTGCCACAGTAATCTCTGATATATTATTTCAGAATTTAGATTTTTTTTTTCTTTTTTGTGGTACGCGGGCCTCTCACTGCTGTGGCCTCTCCCGTTGCGGAGCACAGGTTCCGGACGCGCAGGCTCAGCGGCCATGGCTCACGGGCCCAGCCGCTCCGCGGCACGAACCTGTGTCCCCTGCATCGGCAGGCGGACTCTCAACCACTGCGCCACCAGGGAAGCCCAAGAATTTAGATTTTTGAAACAGTTTATTATTATGAGTGCAAAAAGTGTTATTGTAGAAAATCTGGAGAAAAAGTAGGGTAAAAAAGAAAATAAGAATTACCTATGGTCTCACTAATAAATAAGCGCTATAAATATTTTGATATCATTGTTTCTGTGCATGGTTATAATACTCATAATGAAGTTTTAAAAAGTGTAAGTTTTCAAAATTTGAGTATTCTTTGACTATAATTAAGCAGTCTGATTTTTGCCTCTCAATTACGATGCCTACATATATTCAGAAGTGATTTAACAAAACATGGTGACACTGTACATATTTTGGTGGCACTTCCTTTTACTATGTCCTATGGTTAACTTAGGGATGTTTACTGCATGTGTTATCTTCTGTTTTTCTTTCAGCCTTACTTTGCAACTAGACATCCTTACCACTCTGCCTGCCCCCTACATCCCACCTCTCACAGATGACTAATCCCAACCCTCATCAGTGAGTGTTAACCTTTATCAAAGTTTTCCTAAGAAAAGATCTCTCCTATCGTGTATAGGGCAGGCATAGTGCACTTAATAGCAGGATGCAGGAGCCTGGAGTAAGGCCAGAACCTCCTTTGGAGTTATCTGTTCAAGTCAGGAAGGCACCTGAAGGACAAACACAGCTGCAGGTACTGGGGAAAGTCTGGTCTGGCAGGTATGTCATCTCACTTGCAAGGGATGTGAAGAGACACTGGCAGAGTTCTAGCAAATGGTTGCAATTAGAGGTGGAGGAAGTGTACTGCATGAGGTAGAGTAATGGAGTCACCCTAACAGCACAGCCAAGAGGTGGAAATAATAATTATTACCATTTATTAAACAAATACGACAAATAATAGTACCTGACTCACAAAACTGTAGTGCATATTAAGTAAGATAATGTATATAAGCCTTGTAGCAATAAGACTGACATACAGGTAGTCCCCCCTTATCCACAGGGGATCAGTTCTAAGACACCCCAGTGGATGCCTGAAACCGTGAATAGTACTGATGAAATAAAATTTGTATTTTAAAGTAGGACAAGAAAATTTAAGCATAAAATTCTCTCTCTGTCCGTTTGGGCCTCCTCCCTCCCCCTTTAGTGTGCCGTGTTCATCTGCATTATACATTAACCAGACCTCCTCAAAGGTGGGAATGCCTGCTCAACCGCAAAAGTCAATTTTTTTCCCCCTTTCTTCGACGCTAACGTTTTCTTAACTTGGTAAGTGAATTTTCGTTGACAGTACCGAACCTTATATATACCCTACATACATTATCTATGACAAAGTTTAACTTATAAATTAGGCACAGTAAAAGATTAACAATAACTAATAATAAAATAGAACAACTGTAATAATATACTGTAAAAGAAGTTGTGAATGTGGTCTCCCTCTGTCTCTTTCTCAAAATATCTTACCGTACAAATTTTATGCCTTTTTCTTTTAACTACACACTAATCATGCACTAGGGCCAAAATTGTTGCAGTCTGAGGTGTGACAGCAAAACTAGCACAAATTTCACTTTCTTTCTTTACAATTTCACGAACAGAAGATTCGTCCTTACCTTAGATCTTAGCAAATTCAGCGTACGACTTTTTTTCCTTTCCTTATTAATTTGAGAACTTCACCTTTTCACTTAGAGAAAGCACTTTAGAGCTTCTCTTTGGCATATCCGAATTACCAGTATCACTACTCTGGCTTTTTTTTTTTTCTTTTTTGCGTTACGCGGGCCTTTCACTGTTGTGGCCTCTCCCGTTGCGGAGCACAGGCTCAGCGGCCATGGCTCACGGGCCCAGCCGCTCCGCGGCATATGGGATCCTCCTGGACCGGGGCACGAACCCGTGTCCCCTGCATCGGCAGGCGGACTTTCAACCACTGCGCCACCAGGGAAGCCCACTACTCTGGCTTTTTAGGGCCACGGTTCAGTAAAATCATGGTGACTTGAACGCAGCGCCTGCCTATCACATACCGCCACCGTCGGACTGATAACCAAGATGGCCGCTAGGTGACTAATGGGCGGCCACACTCCACAAACAGAAGATCCACGCTCTTCACGCCCCAGCCAGACAGCGCGAGATTTCATCACGCTACTCAGAAGGGTGGGCAATTTAAAATTTAGGAATTGTTTACTTCTGAAAATTTTCATTTAATATTTCCGGATGGAGAGTAACTAAAACCATGGAAAGCAAAATCATAGATAAAGGGGGACTACTGTACAGAATATGCTCAATAAATATGCATTAATGAATAATGGATACTTATTATTAACTATCTTTATTCAGCATTGGTGAACAGATTGTCATTTATGGTGAGTAGGAGAGAGACCTGCTTTCATGGCTTCTTAGACTTTTAGATACTGCCTGTTCATGAATTCCCTGAACTCTGTGATCTGTTCACTTCATGTTGGATCCCAACCACACAGTAAGTCTCTTGCTCCCAGGCTCTTTCTATTCATCACGCATTAGGATACCTGGGTTCTAATTCTGGCTCTGTCACAAACCAATTGTATGAATTTAGGCAAATCACCTTTCCCTGCTAGACCTCAATTTACTCACCTCTAAAATTAGGGGGGGTTTAGAGATTATCATACTAAGTGAAGTAAATCAGACAGAGAAAGATAAATATTGTATGATATCACTTACACGTGGAATCTAAAATATTATACAAATGAACTTATTTATAAAACAGAAACAGACTCACAGACTTAGAAAACAAACTTATGATTTACCAAAGGGGAAAGGTGGGGGGAGGGATAAATTAGGAGGTTGGGATTAACATATATACACTACTATATATAAAATAGTTAATCAACAGGGACCTACTCAATACTCTGTAATATCCTATATGAGAAAAGAATCTGAAAAAGAATAGATATAAGTGTATGTATAACTAAATCACTTTGCTGTACACCTGAAACTAACAAAATATTGTAAATCAACTATACTCCAATACAAAATCATTTTTTTTAATGTTAAGAAAAGACAAAAATTTTTTAAATAAAATTAGGCGTGTTGCTAAGGTCTCTAAAGTCCTTTCCAACTCTACGATTCTGTAATGCTATTTCCACCACTCAAAATTCAGCAGCAAGTAACTGAAGATCAGTTACTTGCTGGTCTGCTAGCATAGGAGCTGGTGGTCTCCACGGGATTTAACGTAGAATTATTTCCTCCCTAGAATGAATTCCCAAAAAGAAACTGCCAATATGACCATTTTAATGGTCACTGGCACATACCATGTTATGTTAATGGCCCTGGACCTAGATGATGCTCTCCCCAACTCCCACCCTTCAGCCCCAACCTGAACCCCACTTCAGAGATAATGGTATCTCAATGAAACCAGCAAAATGGAGCTACAATGCTTACTCTGGGATAATTCACCCTCTCTATGATTCTTATTTCAAAAAATATTAGCTACATCTCTTCGATTTTATGACAATTCATGAGGACCGCAGGTCTGATAAAAGTTTGATAAAGCATTTCTCTATCTATCTATATTTTGTACGTCTATAATTAGGAATTTCAACAGATTGTATTATCAGTTGAGCTCTGTCACCAAGGACCAGCGAAGTTCAAAGATATTGCACTGGTTCGGAAAATATCCACTTCTCAAACACATTACAGCAGTATTTCCAAAATTTTAGCCATTTACATGCCACTTTCACAATCTTGACCATATCTGCATATTATCTGTAATAGTAGTTATTTAATCATTTCCTTAAAATCAATAGTAAAGTGGCTCACTTTCTTTTTACTTAACATCTTTCTGGGCAATAATATCCATGAAATCATACATTTTAAAAGCTAATTATATTTTTAATGCACATTAAACTAAGCACAACTCAAATTTTCAGTTTGGATATGTGACACCTAAAATCATTAATTTGTATACCATACTTTGGGCAAATGATATTAATATGTAACTGATATTTAAGCTATGATCATCTCTTTCTGTTTTTCAGACATAGAAGAATGATAGCATCAGATAATATTCTTACTTTTAGATTCATCTACTCCACTGAACTCTATAAACAGAGCAAATCACAACATCCTGAGAAAATAGATGTCACTGTCAATAACAAGAAACAGAGTCCCCCATATAGAGCGGCAACAAATACAATAAACATAAATATGGGGCCTCCCTGGTGGTGCAGTGGTTGAGTATCCGCCTGCCAATGCAGGGGACACGGGTTCGATCCCTGGTCCGAGAAGATCCCACATGCTGCGGAGCAACTAAGACCGTGCACCACAACTACTGAGCCTGTGCTCTAGAGCCTGTGAGCCACAACTACTGAGCCCACGTGCTGCAACTACTGAAGCCCGCGCGCCTAGAGCCCGTGCTCCGCAACGAGAGAAGCCACGGCAATGAGAAGCCCGCGCACCACAACAAAGAGCAGCCCCCACTCACCGCAACTAGAGAAAGGCCCTCGCGCAGCAGCAAAGACCCAACACAGCCAAAAATAAATAAATTAAAAAAAAACATAAATATGGAATGAGTTTACAACAAAAGTTTGAATGTCCATTCCTGTTAAAGTTCTTCAACCCATAGAACTTAAAATATCAGCAAATAAAAGCATTTACAATGAACATTTTATTTTGAAAAGCTGTCATTCTCTGCAAAAGATTAAGGGACAGGAAAATAGTACATGTGCTGTGTTCTGGGAAAGGGATCAGTGAAATTTTGGAATGGGAGAAGCCATGGAATTTCAGAAATATTTTGAAATGCACACACTTATTCTTAAGGAAAATTCCAGGTTCTAAACCCAAACTTAGATCACATAGCACTTAAGGGGGGATTGTTACAGCTTAACAAATCAGGCGTGCTCATTACACAGTATTATTTTATGTGAGATTTTATAATATCCATCATAATTTACATATAGCTTTTTTTAACTTCAAAAAATAATATTTTAGTGTTTAAAGTAGTTATTGTCTCTCTACTCATGCAAGTGGATGCTATAAAATTTTGGAGTCTTGTTGGGGGAAGAACTTGAAGAATTCATTTCAGACTCAAAAAGACATTTGAAGTGGAGAGTAAATTATTGCTAGAATAATTTAAAGTGTTTTGTTTCTTTTGAGGCTGCAGGTTGACAGGATTTGGACAAAGGAGGTGGGAAGACAGAAGTAAATTATTTTGGTCAGTGGATATAAAGACTTGACTTGGCTTTTGTTTACATCTGTTGTGTTATCCAAGCGGTAAATTAACCTACACCCACCCTTACCCAAAATAATGCACACCGTACAGTCATGTAATCTGCTGACACACCACTCAGACCTAGAGGTGCACAGCTTCTGTGGTACAATTACTAATACTCTTTTTGGTTCACTTGAATTCGAGGTCAAGGAGGAAAGAGGAGAAACAACAGAATCTTGAGACTATGATGAAGCATCATGTATAGACTTGTACAGCAACAGTGATTACATGTGAAGAATTAAAAATGTTCTTAACAATGAAGTATCAGCCAACCAAAACCGAATATTGTTTCTCATAAGAGTACTAGCTGCACTCAGTAAAAAGAAAAGGCAGAGGGAGATAGAAGCAAACAGGGATGCCATTATGTTGTGACATAAAGTCCCCTCCCTTCTAATCCTGCCTCTCTTTTTGCCCTCACCCACCTGCAAATTCCAAACAATTCTAAAGGTTTTAATCTGCGGCTTTAAAAAGTCATCCGGACCCCTAATTTTAAATGCTAAAATTGGTTAATGAAAGGACTCTTTTGAATAGAAATACGAAGGATTTAAATTTCTCATACTTTCTCTCTACATAATGCTTCTCCACATCCAGAATTCCCCTCGGGGTTCATCCCAAATGAGAAGAGCAATTTTTCAGCCTTATCTGTTTCCTGGCAAAACTATTGAGGCCATGATAAAAGTGACAGTTTCTGTTATCACTACCTATATACTCCAGGCAAACGTCCCAAGGTTAATTTTTCAAATAAGTAATCCCAATTCCTGTAATCAAAGATCATAGTTCAGTGATAAATAAAGCCAGATGTTCACTAGCAGCAGTTCTAGCAAGTCTCATGACTTGAGGACTTTATTATTTAAACTTTTTTTTTTTCTTTTTTGGCCGCCCAGCGCGGCGTGGGGGATCTTAGTTCCCTGACCAGGGGTGGAACCTGCGCCCCCTGCAGTGGAAGCCCGGAGTCTTAACCACTGGACCGCCAGGGAAGTACCCATTATTTAAGCCTTTAAAAGAAAGGGGTTTCGGGACTTCCCTGGTGGCATAGTGGTTAAGAATCCGCCTGCCAACGCAGGGGACACAGGTTCGAGCCCTGGTCCGCGAAGATCCCACGTGCCGTGGGGCAACTAAGCCCGTGCTCCACAACTACTGAGCTTGCGCTCTAAAGCCTGCGAGCCACAGCTACTAAGCCCGTGCACCTAGAGCCCGTGATCCGCAACAAGAGAAGCCACTGCAATGAGAAGCCGGAGCACCGCAACGAAGAGTAGCCCCCGCTCATCGCATCTAGAGAAAGCCCGCGCACAGCAACGAACTCAACGCATCCAAAAATAAATAAAATATTCAAAAAAAAATAAAGAAGCTGGTTTCTTTTCTCTTCCTAATAACCTAACTTTACTGCTGTAGGTGGTCCTTCGCCCCTCCCCCTCCCTTTCTGGGGAGTTTTCAGAAGTGCAAATGTTCTTGGAGCTCCAAAGTTATTTCAATGTAGAGAAGGCCACCAGGTGGAAACAGGGTCACAAGTTAAGAAAATACTGCCTTAAAAACTATGTCATCTTTTATACCCACATCTACTGAGTTTTTGTCATTAAAAGGCTGATACTCACCTTTATGTCGAAGAAGAGGAAATACACTATAAAACTAGCAAATCTAACTCTGAAAAAAGTTAATTATAGCACAACCTCCCTGAAATATACTGTTTCTCGTAAACGGCCTCCGTTTCAGGAAGTAGGAAACATAGACTGTTATTGTCTCAGTTTGATTGTGTAATTCAACTCCGGGACTTTCAGCAGTTCTAGAATTGCTTTAGTGAAAGGTATTCTGGGAGTTGTATTACTACAGAAAAGTTCCTTCTTCTAAAGAAAGTGCAAGAAAACTCCTTATTTGGACTAAGTCAGGATGGAGGGCCAGTCCCCTTGAGAGCCGAGGAAAGAGACCGTTAGTAAGAAACAATGAACATGACATTGTTTGTGATCTATTATCAAAAGAAATTCATGTTACAGCACCATTCGGCGCTCCATCTATTTTAGAATTAGTGTGCAGAATTGAGCTTATTGTTACAAGGACACCTATATTACCAAGTTTTTTGAATTGAAAAATGAAATTGGGATTGACATGTATACACTGATGTGTATAAAATTGATGACTAATAAGAACGTGCTGTATAAAAAAATAAATTAAATAAAATTCAAAAATTAAAAAAAAAAGAAATTGGAATTTATCTCATAGAAAATCTCATTGGGCTGATTGGCTTAACAGTGAGGACTATCAACTAGTGTTATATAATGGATATCGTCCTTCAATCTAAATCTGCGGCTCCAAATTTTGACAAAATAATATCAAAAGTACATGAAAAGATATTTAAATGTTTAACAACATTTTATTGGAAAAGTTGTTGATGTCAACAATATTTTAATTTCCTCAGTCCTTTCTGAGCCTGCTGGATTAAAGAAGTGTCCTCTCCAGTGAAGGAGTAAGACATTTCATTAGTAGTAATTTGATAAGTCTTGGTAAAGCCTTTTTGATATAGTTCCCCAAAACTCAGAAACTGAATGACGAATAAGTGGGTGACAAATCCTTCGGCAAGCTGGATGGTTTCCAACTCTGCTTCTCAACAAAACAGAAAAAGAAACTACTTATGTATTCAGCTACTAAGTATTTTAAGTACTAAATACTCAGTATTTAGACAACTTAAAAATTTTTTTATGATAGATCACTATGTAATTCTTAATATATGACCTTAGAAGAAGTTCAAATAACCAAATGAATTGCATATCAAAACTCTTTCTATCTCCTTTTATTTATGTAAAGAGTTTCTCTTTTCTTTGTATGCATTTTTTTTGTAGAATGTTGGTTTATTCCAGCTTTCAGTAACATTCATTCATGAACTAATTTTTACAAACCTTATAAATCTGGCTTCCCTGGTGGCGCAGTGGTTGAGAGTCCGCCTGCCGATGTGGGGGACACCGGTTCGTGCCCCGGTCGGGGAAGATCCCACATGCCGCGGAGCGGCTGGGCCGGTGGGCCATGGCCGCTGAGCCTGCGCATCTGGAGCCTGTGCTCCACAACGGGAGAGGCCACAACAGTGAGAGGCCCGCGTACCACAAAAAAATAAATAAATAACTAAATAATAAAAAGAGAGAAAACCTTATAAGTCTCACTGAGAAATGCATTTTCCATAAAATCTTATTCTGTTTAATAGTTATTCACCAGAATATATCATTTATTTTTGTCTTTCTAATCTATTATGAATTCATAATCCTTGTAATGTATAACTCTGTATTTTAAAAGTTAACACTTAAAGTCTATGGTCAGAGGAAATAAAAACGAAATTTAAAAATGTTTAATTTTAGTATGCACATGTTTCTATTGTAAAGAAATATGACTTTTTTTTTTTTTTTTGGCTGCTTGGCTTGCAGGATCTTAGTTCCCCCACCCAGGCCCTCAGCAGTGAAAGTGCGGAGTCCTAACCACTGGACCACCAGGGAATTCCCAAGAAATATGATTAAAATAACTTTCAAGCATATAAACTACTAATATTAGGAGAAAATTCTATGGAGAAAGTGGAAAGGAAATAAAAGTTAAAGGAGATGAATCATATAAACTTTCCAGTTGTTAAACTTGTACATGTACAAGAACTTGTACCTGTGTTTTTAAATGGATGATGGGGTCAGCAAATTACTAGCATATATAATTTCCATTGGGTACATCTAAAAGAGTTATTAAACATCTGACTTAGATCCTTTGCAACTATTTAAAGTGATGATAAAAGATGGATATCAACTTAAAAATGTGTGAGAGGGTTGTTTTTGTAAAATTCTGTTTGAGAGTAAATGAGCAAAAATGTTAGAAATTCAGTATTCTAGAGCCTAAAAGAGGGCATTGGATACTTGGGAATGGAAAGAGAGAAAAGGGTACTGATACTTTTATCATCCTTATTTGAGGGATGCAATGAGGCATTTATCTTGCCTACTATCTGGACAACAGTTGAATCTGTCTCCAATAGCGATTTCTGGTAGAATTCCCAGAGCCATGGAAACACAAAGGTAGAATGTCTCATTTATGATCACAATGTTGAGCTTTAGAAAGATTTCAAAGATAAAAATTCTTTGAGATGGAAAACTAATAATGCAAGCCTCAATTATTGTGAGACGTACACTCATAAAAGAAGTATATTATGAATCACTTAGAAAAACTGGTTGCACCATCATATTCATTTTTATTTTCTAGGTTTGACTATTTTCTAATCTTGACTATAAATCGCTAAAACAAGCTGATATCATTCGTTTGTTCAAATAACACGTTTAGAGCATTTATATTGTGCCTAGTGTTACATTGGTGCCATGGATTCAGACTGACCACGTAAGAAATACCCTTAATGCAATCACAGCGACAGATAGATTGGTGGATATATGGCTAGAAATTACCTGGAAAGATAGGAGTTAGCTCATAATATGAGAGCTTTGTGTTTAATTCTAAGGAGTTTGAACTTTTATCTTGAAAGCACTGGGGAATCATAGAAAATTTTAAGGAATATGGTAAAATCATATAACTATTTTAGAAAGAATGCTCATTGTAGTAGGAAGGTTGGATTATGGGACAAGGTTTATTCCAGGAGAAAATCATGGTAGTGGATGGATTAGAAGGCAAGACTGGAGTTACGAAATTGAGTTAGAAGACTACTGCACTGGTCTATACCGCAGTGATGACTGGGCTTAATTAATAAGAATAACAGTAGAAATAAAAAGCAGAAAGAAACACCGGCTTCCCTGGTGGTGCATTGGTTAAGAATCTGTCAATACAGGGGACACAGGTTTGAGCCCTGGTCCAGGAAGATCCCACATGCCGCGGAGCAACTAAGCCCGTGCGCCACAACTACTGAGCCTGTGCTCTAGAGCCTGTGAGACACAACTACTGAAACCTGCGTGCCACAACTACTGAAGCCCACGTGCCTAGAACCTGTGCTCTGCAACAAGAGAAGCCACCACAAAGAGAAGCCTGTGCACTGCAATGAAGAGTAGCCCCCGCTCGCCACAACTAGAGAAAGCCCGTGCACAGTAATGAAGACCCAACACTGCCAAAAATAAACAAATTAAATAAATAAATTTTTTAAAAAAGTAGAAAGAAATATTTAGGAGTTAGGTTCACAGGCCTGTGTGAGAGACATAGAAGTATGGGTAAACGACTTAGAGGCTGTCCAAAAACAATAACTGTAGTTAGAGATTACCGAGGGAGGATGTGAAAAGTCACAAAGAGCAAGTGTGGTAATATCAGTATTCATGCCAGAAGAGAGGGGCCACAAACGAGATGGGGAAAGAATGTGTAGATCACAGCAGAGAAAGCAAAACAAAATTATGCTCTAAAAACAGGATTGGCTGTATAATCTGTGGGACCTCTTGTCCAAAAATTATTAAGAATTTCAAGATGACGACAGCAGAGCCAAGCATGAGGCCCTGAGTATGGGGCCCTGTGCCACCGTTCAGGTCACACCCTCATGAAGCCAGCCCTTCCTAAAAGCCAGGTAGGTGAGAGTGGTTGGGTCATATCTCAATAAAGTGGGAGTGGTCAACAGTACCAAATGATGCAGAGAAGTGAGAAGGATGAGGATAGAAAAGTGTCCATTGGCTTGGCAAGTAGGTCAAGGATAGTTTTAATAAGAACAAATTCAGTGGAGTAGTGGTAGAAAGGAGATGAAATATTTTAAAAATCGTTGTAAGATAAATAGAGTAGAAAGAGAATCTTTCAATCTAAGCCTACATTAAATAAAATATCCAGGTGGAGCCTATTTTTGGAGGGGGTTACATTCTTTGCAAAGGTCTTCAGTGATGGAGCAATATGATCTCAAGACCAACTTAACCCTTTTATTATATAACTAACTACATAATAAACATGAAGGCCACAAACAGCAGGGAATAGTGAGACTTCTATGGGCATAATGGCCAGAATGTCATTCTGGAACTTTCTTCAATTAGTTGTCAGCACAATGATGATAAGCACAAAGAAAGAACCAGAGATGGAGGATAAAAAGAGAACTTATTCCAGGTATGGCATTTTTCTGGGGAAAGACTTTCTGTTTTATTTTATGAGAAAATGAAATTATTGTATTATAAATTAAATAATGTATATTGTCTAATCCCTCATTAGTAGTATAAAGTTGTTATTTGTTAGGATGCTAGTAATTCATTAGATTTTAAAAATTAATGGAAAAGCACTGGGACTTCCCTGGTGGCACAGTGGATAAGACTCTGTGCTCTCAATGCAGGGGGCGTGGGTTCAATCCCTGGTCAGGGAACTAGGTCCCACATGCATCCCATAACTAAGAGTTTGCATGCTGCAACTAAGGAGCCCGCCTGCCACAACTAACACCCAGTGCAACCCCCCCCCCAAAAAAAATTAATGGAAAAGCACTAGCAAATGATATGTAAATATTTAAATATAATATTAAAGAGGAGGAGGTTTTGGGTTTTTATTTTCTTTCTTACTAAAAATTACACTAATAAGGAGTACTATATGACAAAGTTTAGATTTAACAAGGCAAAATTAAGTTACTTGGTTTGGAGGATATGTGACAGGTAGAAATAATGCATCCCTCCCCCCAAAACTGGCCCTTCTTTTCCTGCTTACATAGCTCTCATAATAAGTGACTGGGGATTCCAGGATCAGGATCCACTGGAGACTCTCATTATCCACTGGGCTCCTCTAATCAAAAAACCTTATTAGTGTTTTATTGTTGTCTAAAAATTACCACAAATTTAGCAGCTTAAAACAGCACCCATTAAATGATCTGTTCTATGAATAAATGTAAAATATCTATAAATGAAGATGCATTTTAAATGTCTATAAAATGATATAACTAGAGCATGGACATTTTATAAGTATTTAAGAATTTAGAGGAAAAGTAATAAAGGTCCTTTGGTATACGAAAACAAAAAAAAAAACAGCACCCATTTATTATTTCAAGGTCTCATCAGTCAGAAATCTGGGCACATTACAGCTGAGAACACTGCAGTTCTCGTGTGAGGCCTGGGGGGACTCTTTCAAGGCCCATTCAGGTTGTTGGCAGAATTCCATATATAGGACCAAGGTTGCCAATTTTCTTGGTAGCTGTTGGCTGGGGAACACTCTCAGCTCCTAGATGTCAACCAGTTTCTTGCCGTGTGGTCTCCATAGACAGTTCCTGACATGGAAGTTTGCGTCCAGGCCAGCAGGGGCATGTGTCTCTGACTTCCTGAAGGGCTGAGCCCTTTTAAGGATTCACATGTTTAGGTCCGGCCCAACCGGATAATCTCCCTTTGGATTCAAAGACAACTGATTAGAAACCTGGTCACAGGAAGATATCCTATCATATTCATGGATTCTGCCCACACTCAAGGCGAGGAGATTTTACAAACTGTGTATACCACGGGGTGGGAATCTTGGGGGCTGTCTTAGAATTCTGCCTACCACATAACTTCCCCATAACTGCCCAAGGAGGGGCCAGACAAATGGCCCGAGACAGCATGACTCCTTCTCTCCCTCCACCCTCCAGGTGTCCTGCCTCCAGGGGCTCCAATTTTCTCCTCACCATCTGCTCACTCTCTTGAGATACTGAATTTTATTGCAGTTCTCCTCATGTGAAAAATATTGAGGCATCAAAGCATTGAGACCTTTCTCTCAGGAGATTTCTTTCATTTGGTTCTTCTTAAAAAAGCTTTTTTGTTTGTGCATGGAACCATATTGCTTGCAAATGAGACCAAAATCCAAACAGTTTGAAAAAGTACACAATGAAAAATCTCTCCCACCTCCACATTCTGCCCTCTGTCTCCCAAATTCTTTTTCTCAGACGAACCGGTATACAGTTCCATTTCTTGGATCTCTTTGTAGATAGTTCATGCATTAACAGACATTTCCCCCCTGCCACAAATATAGCATTTTTGTTCTGCACTTTGGTTTTTTGCTTTAGTGATGCATCCATCAGATCTTTCCACATAGATCTAAGTTGTTTTAACTGCAGATGCTTGACCCCCAAATAGGGAGAAAGTGAAGTCTAGGCTAGTTTTTCTTCATTCTCAATACTTTGGGCCTACTCCTGTCTCGCATTTAGCAGATAATGGGAAAAGAGCTAAGTGAGTTATCTCAGTTGATTCTGAATGTTTTCACAGGTTTGCAGAGAGCATCAGCCCTGAGATGGGACACTCCTGAACTGAGTCACTCTGAATCTGAACATTTTAGCTGGCCCTGGGAGAGTTAGATGAGTCTGTATCCAAGGTGCTTAGAGTGCACTGAGCACAAGGCGAGTATCATATAACCCAGTTGCCACCAGGCAACGCAAAAAAGCAACGCTTTCTAATTTTTTTCTATAGTGCGCAATTGTATTACCACAAATTAGCTTCTTCTATTTTTGATTTTTAAGTGAAATACAGTAGGCTTTCAGGTATATCAGCTTAGTTATGGGCTAGTAAAAGTATCTAAAAGCAGTTTTTTAGATTGTTTCCATGGACAAATATTTTTGTAATTCCAAACATGGAAGTAACTGAATTAGAAATTATGTTGCAACCCATATCATGGAGGTGAGTGGTAGTGATAGAAGGGGAAACAGTTACTGAAGGGGACATCATCAATTGAATATGAGAGCTGAGACAAAATTTTACTTTATTGTTTAACATTAATACAATTTGGAAATTTCAAATTGTTCAAAGCTAGATAGAAATTTATTGGATTGTAGGCATTTTATGTTATTTCCAGATTAAATGATTCATCACTAATTCAGATAGTAAATCCCTCTTTTTTTTTGGTATCAACAATATAGATGCCTAGTGTTTCTTCTGTTTTGCTTTGATAAACAATTCTGGTCTGACCTTTGAGGTACCATTTCTCTGAAGGGTTCCTTTTAATCTCTCTAATTAGCAGCCTAGGAATACTTAAACCTTCCAGAAAGCATTTAGCTTACTCCATATATACCCAGCAACACTCACAGCATTTGGCTGTGTCAAGTGAAGTTAACCAAGCTTTAAAGCCATCCAAAGCCTTCCTTCATTAAACTCACAGGATAGGAGTCTATCCACATTCCTTGTAATTTAAAAGATGTTGAAAACTCATGAGCAGCTCTGAGTGCAAGAGAAAGTTCATGAAACTTCAAAATCAAAGAACGGGTTTGTCAAAATGACACAACCGAATCGAAACCAAAACAAAAATTGTTTTGCTCCTTTCCGAAATGGAAATCTGCAAATAAGAGCCCTAAAAAGTGCTTTTCAGTAGGTATGTTCTCATCAGCACATGCGTGATGGTAGCACATGCTGGAATCCTTACATTTCTTCAGACTGATGTTACTTTGGCTGAAGTATTTTCACATGGGCTTTTAGTAATTCTCTTGCTTTCAGAGAAATCACAGGCTGAGATGAGGATATTTTATAAACCTCTTCCTGTAATATCTAGTAAACTTTCATCACATAAAGTCCTATTGTGTTCCTTTAACAGCAAAGACATTTTCATCATCAAAGAATGATGTTCATGCTTCTCTGTAAATGCTATTGCTACTGTATTTAAACTTTGATCTTGAATAACAGTAAAAAAAGTAAAATCTGTAGTAGAACTGTAAAATAATCTCTTCTATTAAAAATGTTTCTAGTGGTTTTACACAAACAGTAACAAAATGAAGCAATTAGAGTACTTTGCCTAATTTACATATTAGTGATTTAAAATCTTTTAAAATTGAAGTACAGTTGACTTAGTATATGAGTTTCAGGTGTACAACATAGTGATTCGATATTGTTATATTTTATGAAATGATCACCATGATAAGTCCAGTTACCATTTCTCACCAAAGTTATTACAATATTGTTGACGGTATTCCCTATCTTGTATGTTACATCTCTGTGACTTCTTTATTTTATAACTGCAAGTTTGTACCTCTTTATCCCCTTTCCCTATTTTGTCCACCTTCCCATACCCCTCCCCCCTGACAACTACCTGTATGGTTTCTGTATCTATGAGTCTGTTTCTGTTTTGTTTTATTTGTTCACTTTTTTTTAGATTCCACATATAAATGAAATCATACAGTATAGATCTTTCTCTGTCTGACTTATTCCACGTAGCATAATGCCCTCTAAGTCTATTCATGTTGTCATAAATGGCAAGATTTCATTCTTTTTATGGCTAATATAACATTGTATATATTTACCATATCTTCTTTATCCATTCATCTATCGGTGGACACTTAGGTTGTTTCTATATCTTGGTTATTGTAATAATGCTGCAGTGAACATTGGGGTGCATATACAATTTCAAATTCGTGTTTTCGTTTCCTTTGGATCAATACCCCAGAATAATGGAATTGTTGAATCATATGGTAGTTTTATTTTTAATTTTTGTGGACTCTCCATACTGTTTTCCATAGTGGCTGCACCAATTTACATTCCTACCAACAGTGCAGGAGGGTTTCCTTTTCTCCAAATTCTTGCCAATATTTATGTGTTGTCTTTTTGATAATAGCCATCCTGACAGATGTGAGGTGATATCTCATTGTAGTTTTGATTTGCATTTCCCTGATGATTAGTGATGCTGAGCATCTTTTCGTGTGCCTGTTGGCCATCTGTATTGTCTTCTTTGGAAGAATGTCTACTCAGGTCTTCTACCCTTTCTTTAATGTTAGTTTTTTTCATGTTAGTTGTATGAGTTCTTTGTATATTTTGAATACAAACTCCTTATCAGATATATCATTTGCAAATAGTTTCTCCCATTGAGTATGTTGCCTTTTTGTTTTGTGATGGTTTCCTTCACTGAGTGAAAGCTTTTTAGCTTGATGTACCTTCATTTGTTTATTTTTGCTATTGTTGCCCTTGCCTGAGGAGACAGACACCCCCAAAATATTGCTAAGACCAATGTCAAAGAGTACACTGCCTACGTTTTCTTTTAGGTTTCAGGTCTTACATTTAAGTCTTTAATCCATCCTGAGTTTATTTTTGTCTATGGTGTAAGAAAGTGGTCTAGTTCTATTCTTTTGCATGTAGCTATCCAGTTTTCCCAACACAATTTATTGAAGAAACTGTCTTTCCCCCATTGCATATTCTTGCCTCCTTTGTCTAGATTAATTGACCATAGGTGCATGGGTTTATTTCTGGACTCTATTCTGTTCCATTGATCTGTGTCTGTTTTTGTGCCAGTACTATACTGTTTTGATTATAAAGCTTTGTAGCATAGTTTGAAACCAGGAACAGGTAGCCACCACCAACTGTCCCTTCAAACCTTTAAGGAACAGAAACTTTTCATATGTGCACTCTTGGCTGTTTTTTAACTTGCACAAGCCATTTTCGGTTCAAGGCCCATTGTTTTTAACCAGTTGTCAGAGGGTGAAAACCATTACTGAGATTAGATACTGATCTGGAATTGAAGGCTTATTCAAATTTCATTTTGGGTCATTTAGTAAATCAAATAAGTCATCTTAAAGGAAAGAGAAAAATGGAATAATGTTCAGCATCATGAATTTTAACAGTTGTTGCGTCTTCTCGATTAGTGTTATTGATAACACCTACTTAAATAGTCCTTTGCAGTTTATAAAGCATTTTCACATCTCATTTAATTTTAAAGGTTAGAGATCAGAAACTCCAATTCCGGTAATACTATTTCATTGTGTGAGCTTATTGGTGTAGTCAAATTGCATGTCTTATCTTCCACCTGCTCTAATGTTCTTTGACTGGAAGAAGATAACTGTGACTGTCTTTCAGGGGAGAAATAGTAAGTGTTGATGATTAACGAACAAAATTGCAGCCTTACAGGAATCTGCCTCACTTATAGATGCACCGGTCCTTCCTCATGCTTATGGTTCTTGATTACATGTAACTTTGAGAATTCAATACTTAACCCCTCCTCAGAACCTCTTTATCAAGTGGTGACGCAGCAAGAATCACTGTTATTTTATTATCAGTGAAACGGACCCATAAACAAGCCCTCTCCTGAGGTCAAGGATGGAACCCAGACAAATGAGCGGCTTCCATCAGACATTTACCAGAGTTGGTGGGCGGTTTCCCAAGCCTTGAAGTAAGTAAGCCAGTATGACCTCGGTCACCAGAAGCTTTGTCCCCCCACTGTTGTTCTCAGCCCTTTTTCTCTTCATACAGTCTCCTGTCTCCCTCTAGACACCTATTGTCTTTATGTTCATCCCAGATCTTCTCCCTGAGGCAGGAAAATAGTATCATCTTATTTACTCTAAGCTATAAAGGACTCCTGGGAGGTTGTTTCCTGTTGCATCAGGTACTAGCCCTTACTTTTGGAACCCGAGACCCTGGGTGTTGAGTGAGGACTGCCTTCAGGTAGATGGGGAGACAAGGAGCGCCTGGATGCTCGGGTGTAAGCTGAGGGCACCATGGGTACCAGGAGGCTGCTCAGGAGTTCTGGAGCAAGTTCTGCCTCTTCCTCGCTCAGAAACTTAATCACTCTGGGCCTCAGTTGACTCATCTGTAAAGTGGACCTACTCTCCCGACTGTGAGGATTGCATAAGAATAACGTGCGCCCCGCACCTGTGTTGCTTTATGGTTAATTCAACTCCTCGCCTCTCCCCACGCTGGTCCCAGGCCAACACTCGCAGTGTGTGGGGGGAAGTCGCCCATTAATGTTGAAGTGATTCAGTCCCCTTTTCAAAATCCGGCTCGAGAGCCACACCCTCTTCGGAAGGGCCCTCGTTTGGGAGGTGGGGTCCTCGCCGGCTTACCTCGCATCCCACCCGACGTGGAGGCTGGGCTTCCTGGTCTGACAGGGCAGCGTCGGACACGGAGAAGGCAGGGGGAGGGGTGGGGCTGGCAAGGCCGGGGTGGAGTCCGGGAATCTCCGCGCTTCCGGTGTTAAGGGCTCAGCGGAGGGGGCGCACTCGGCCGGCCGATGGAAGAAGTCGCTGTGCGCGTCGCCGCGTCTGAAAGCCGCAGTCCCCCGCGGCCCCAGCTGGGTTGCGTCTGCGTCCCTCTCTCCCCGCTCGGCCCTGTCCCTCCGCTTCGGCTCACACCTGCTCCCCCTCCTCGCACCCCAGACCGCAGTGGCTGCGGCGCGGCCGGCGGGCGGAGACCACCCCTCGATCCAGGGCCTCCTCCAGGTCGCGTCCTTTAACCTCGTGCCTAGCCCGGAAAGCAAAGGGAAGTTCACGGACTCTGGGACCCCAAGGTACCTGTCTAGGGGAGGTCTGGGGTGTAAAGTGGGGACTGAGTCTTTTCTGTTTATCGCCCGGAGAGGGAAGCTTTGTCGAGGGGTCTTCCGGGGCGTTGCGTAGAGTCATCTGCTCCTCCTGCGGACTCGGCTGCGGGCAGACGCTCGAGCGATTATTTACGGCGTGATCCCAAACTATAGGAATATTTATAAATGAAGCGAGGGAGCACTGAAAGGAAATATTGGAGATGGGTTTTCCTTGTACTTTCCTGTGCTTTGCAAAGTTTTTTCCCCCTCTAGTCAGTAAACAAAAAGGAATTCCAGTTATGAAGTGTAGCTCACCGAGCGGTTGCATGTAGACCTGCCTTGCTTCAGCCTATTTGGTTAGGAAAATAACGTAATCCGTTGTTTCCTGGGACTTTCTCCAGCTTTCAGATTGAAAGGAGGAATTTCCCAAATTTTCTAGAGCTTGAATACACCCTGAGCCTCGAAGCGGAAGTCCGCAGCCACGGAGAACCGGACTCTGCAATGTTGGCTGGCTACAGGCCAATCAGGCACAGTGGGAGAAAGAAGACATCGTCTCTGGAAAAAACTGAGCTTTACTAAGGTTTTCGTTCTGTTGATTTTGGTTTTCACGACTCCTTTAGCAAGACCTGTTGGTTAAGTATTGATTCTGCTGAACAATAGCGTTCACGGATGTCTTCAGAGCCACACTACAGGGTGATGACCTGGTGAGGGGGGTCAGGATAGTTGTCTTTTGCTGTGCTTCCAAGTTTCTCTACCCTTCCTATTAGCTCAGCGCCAGTAAAGTTATTGTAGTTCATTTGTTAGCACAAATATTACTTTATGTCAGACATCATTACAGAGTTTTACAGCTTTTTGATGTCAGAGATCATGGTTTAAACCCACTTTGATGACAATCTCCAACTCCATTTAGTTCCATAAAAATCAGATGGTTTGTGACTTTGTAAAGAAAATATTTGTTATATGTTTGAATAGATATTAGATGCACATGGTATAATATTCCGAAAGTACAGAGTGTGCAGTGACAAGTCTCCTTTCCACCGTCAATCCCAGTTTCCCTCTCCAGAGGTAACCACTGATACCACTATATAAGCTCATTGTTACTGTGTTTCTTTGATAACTTAGGCCAAACAGATTTGAAAAAGCTGCTTTTGAGCACCTGCACGCTAGTGACTTTTTAAATAAAAAATCCAACGATTTTATTATTTTAGGGTTTTTTTGTTAGTTTCTGTCTTTTCTGTTTTTCTACTGACCACTCTGAAATGTCAGAGATTCAGGTCACTTTGTAGAGGGAACTTGCAGCTCTGCAAACTAATGAATGTTAGTTTCTGAGTTCCTTGCGGTCAGATACCATGGTTTCCTAAATTTTGGAGCTCCCTAACAACCCGCCATAATTATTAGCGACCTGCCAACGTCCATACACGCAGGCTTAAGGTTAACTGATAATTGAAGTAACCTGGTGCTTCACAGCCTCTTCCTCTTATGAGGAGCCAGTAACTGTGTTTGCCTCCCCAACACTAGATTCTAGGTTGGTGTCCTGCTAGTTCTGACAGACACCTCCGTGGCCCTCTTCTCTACTGGTTAGCTGCTATAGTTTGTGAAGTAACTGGTATTTGGGAGTAATGTTTGTAGTGGGCAAGAGAGAGGGTGCATTTCTGTTGTGTGAATCCTGCCTTT
The DNA here is from genome assembly GCF_003031525.2 of Neophocaena asiaeorientalis asiaeorientalis. Taxonomy (NCBI): domain Eukaryota; kingdom Metazoa; phylum Chordata; class Mammalia; order Artiodactyla; family Phocoenidae; genus Neophocaena; species Neophocaena asiaeorientalis. The sequence goes on from NW_020172644.1 coordinate 555,607, forward strand.
GACACTGTCTTTGTGGCCTGGGTTACTTAGATAAACCCTCTGAGACTTAGCTCCCTCATCTGTGAAGCGGTGATTCATAGCGTTATTTTGAAAATTAAGTAAGACAGTACCTATAAAGGGCTACCCCTGTGCCTGGCGCATGAAAGGCATACAGTAAGTAGCAGCCTTTGTTACTGTCAGCCTTTGTTATCATTTCATACATTCATAAGATAGGTGAGTGCATGTGTCAGGGTACCTTATGGCTCAGTAACACCTTACAAGAAGGGTTAATTTTTGCTTATATTATGAGTCTCTATGGCTCTGTCTTTGGCCCTTCCCTCTGGGAGCCCACGCTAAGCTGCTACTTTTGTGGAGCACCGAGGTGGCACACGGAAAGAGAAGAGGCAGGTCTATCTACACAGTGGTTTTTAAAACCTGCGCTTGGAAATAAGCTTCATGTTACTTCCTTTCACATTTCATTGATATGGTTGTCACTGGAGTGGGAAGTATCATCTTTCTAAAGGGGCAGAACCAGTAGAGATAGGCCTGGTAGTGAGGGGCAGCAAATACTTGATAGTAACACAGGTTACAATTGTGAACCCAAAAGTTCATCAAAAGCTTAGAATTGAGTCACCCCAAGACACTTATAGCCACTGATTTATAAGCCAGAATGCCAAATTTTTCCTTTAATGTATCTCCCCTGGGTACTAGGCATAAGAGCCTGTACGGGGCAAAATTTTCTTGATGGTGGATTTTCTCAAAAGACTGAATTAATTCTAAGCTACTAGGTTACATAAAAAACACAAAAACACAAATTTGGGTGTTACCAAAAGACTGTATCCAGAATATACCATGTTTTAAATCCAGGTCTCCTTTTGGAACTGTTACTGTCCAAAGTCCAAGAATGAATTAGAGTGATGGCAGTGTATCCTAGACAAGGTGGAAATCATGACAGATTCTTGCTCTTTCTTTCTTTTTTTTTTTTTTTTTTTTTTCTGCGGGCCTCTCACTGCTGTGGCCTCTCCCTTTGCGGGGCACAGGCTCCGGATGCACAGGCTCAGCGGCCATGGCTCACGGGACCAGCCGCTCCGCGGCATGTGGGATCCTCCCGGACCGGGGCACAAACCCGTGTCCCCTGCATCGGCAGGCGGACTCTCAACCACTGCGCCACCAGGGAAGCCCTTGCTCTTTCTTTTTAGGCTCTTTACTTGTTATCAGCTAATTGTTTTCCTGTCAACCATTAATTGCATCATCTCATGATTTATTATATTTATTCTAAGCTGTTTCTTGAATAACGACTTTATCATTGTAATTAAAGTATTTTCAAATCATGGTGATTAACCAGTTCTACCCACTGTGTGTTAATTCTTGCTGCCTTTGGTTTCATAGTAATTTTTAACACCCTTGCTCCAAGATTCTTAGCATTCCTTTCTCTTTTTCTGCTTATAGCTGGACATTTGTTGCTTGGGTAAGGCAATATGGTAATGTCCAAAAAGAACCTATTATGAAAGTAAATTTAAAACTAAAAATACGTTTCTAAATCAATAAAAAAGAAATTTTGCTTAGTTATTTGTTAAGTAATTGAATAAACTGAGTTTGATTTTTTGCAACACAACTTTGAAAAACAGAAGATTGTATTTTAAAAGTAAACAGCAGCAAGCATGGAAAGAAAAGGAAAACATTGTTTTTTTCTTTTTAACCAGCATAATTTTGATACCAGTATCTAATATAGATGGCAAACAAAAACCAATAAAACTACAAATCAACTTCGTTTAAGGCTATTGCTCCCCAAACCCCACTGTAAATACTGTATAGTATTTAAGGAATGCAGGGAGCACTCAGCATCACTCTGCCTACTGGTATAATTTACTACCACACTAGATTAAAGGAATTCTATACAGCTGTTTAAGATTGAGGTATATTTATATGTATAGATATGGAAAAAATCACCCATTTGTGTTACTAATTGAAAAATACAAGGTCTAGAACTAAATACAATATGTTCCTATTAGTGTAAGAAATTTTTTTCTCTCTGTGTAGAAATGTGTTATGTGTCTTTGCACACAGTTTTGCTTGAGGTGTAAAGAAGACTTCTGTAAGGATAAAAGCAACATTTATAGTGGTTGACTCCAGAAGAATAAAAAACAGATTAGGGTGGAGGGAAGATACTTAAAAAAAATCCTTTTTAAGTGTTTGAATTTTTAAATCATGTGCGTGTAATTCTTTTAAAATAAATTGGCTTTAAAATGGCAGTTTTGGGTCAAAATAATCTCATAGATTTTAATAATTAATTCTTCTGTCTGTTTTACTGCTTAAACTACTCCACTGATTATTAAAGGTACATATAGTGAGTTGGAGGTGGAGGGCACCACGGGGCCGTGCACTCTAGAGGGATGGGTTAACAGCAGTTAGATTGAGCTGCTTGTGGCTAATGACAGTTTTTCCAGTCATTAGGAACCACTGACAAAAATGAATAATTCCAGTACAAGTACAGACTGTGATATTTAGAACTACCTCATGGAGATTTTTTTTTTAAATAAAAAGTGTGTAATGTCTAAATTAAAAAATTATAGGATAAAGTAAACTTTTAAAGCATTTACTATTTTTAACCCTTTACCTCCTAGAAATCTAAGTCAGGATATAAAGGACAAATGTTGCAGTTATTTGTGTATAACTTTTACATGTCTTTAATCAGGATAATACATAATACCTCAAAAGTCACAGAAGCCCATACCTGAGTGTGGTAGTTACTCATCTTGTTCCACCCAAAACAATACAAAATTCATAATACGTTAAGTTTTAATTCAGTTAATAAACTGTAGGTTTTCTTCATGTGTATATCTTCATTTCTTTATTCCTGATTTTCTGTTTAAAGTACAGCTGTCATGTTTGGTCTGGGACCAAGTCACTCTATTTAAATGAAAAAGGAACAGAAGTTTCTTTATGCTCCCCCCAAATTACTTTATCAATAGTCATTCCTTGTTATCATCCAGATTATATGTATGGTCTTACTGTCAAACTAGAAATGAAAAATAGAGAGGAAAAAGTAATGCACCAGTTTGTATGGGGTTTGGTATAAGATTTCACATATCTACTCATTAACTGAAAGTATCCTGCCTATGTATTGTTTTCTTAAAGTCTAAATAAATCAGAAGATTTTCATCAAAATATTAGAATCAAAGATCTCAATGCCTGATGTATGGGAGTGAACTAACGTGCTGACTTGATTGTTGCAGGCGGGTCAGATTCTGGTGTACATCATGTCCAGTTTCGAAGATGCCGACACAGAAGAGACAGTAACTTGTCTCCAGATGACTGTTTACCATCCTGGCCACCAGCAAAATGGAATATTCCAATCAATAAGGTTTTTTAACCGAGAAAAACTCCTCTCCAGCGAAGTGGTGAAATTTGGCCGAAATTCCAACACCTGTCATTATATGTTTCGGGACAAACAGGTTTCCCGAGTTCAGTTTTCTTTGCAGCTATTTAAAAAGTTTGATAGCTCAGTTCTCTCTTTTGAAATTAAAAATATGAGTAAGAAGACCAATCTGATTGTGGACAACAAGGAGCTGGGCTACCTAAATAAAATGGACCTGCCACACAAATGCCTGGTTAGGTTTGGGGACTATCAGTTCCTGATGGAGAAGAAAGATGGAGAGTCATTAGAATTTTTTGAGATTGAATTTTCTTTGTCGACAAGACCACTCTTGCAAGAAAACAACTGGCTGCCACAGAAGCACATACCTGAGTGTGGCAGTTATTCATCCTGTTCCACCCAAAACAATTCTCCTATAGAAATGGGTGAAAATGAATGGTAAACGCACAGGGCTAAAGGAATCATGAAGGATGAAGAACTCTGTAGACACTTTACAGACATTCCACTTATTAAGAGTTTCTTAGTGTAGTATATTACTGTCATCTATTACTTTGTCAAATTTGAGATCTGGTATTATCATTTGAAGTCTGTAACGTGCTAGTCATTGATTTAGTCACCTGTTGCATTGCTGGATGTGTGAAGAATTACTGTACGTGTATATCTGTGAGCATTAATGTACAAATAGTATCCTTTGTGATGAAGGAATAGTGTTCTCAAAATATGGTTATGTTACTTTCTTTTTATGCCTGATTTTGGTCCTGTGTTTTATATTGTTTCATTTTGGTTTGTAAGTTTTGGTTTGGTCATATTATTTCACAGTAGTCATTTGTTTCCAAGGTCAGGGCTACAAACAAGTTATTATGGGTGTTGAAGCCTGTGGGTACTTGTACCAGAGCATTGGAACAGAGCATCATGTTTTTTAGTGTGTCATTGTGGTTTTAATATGGGAAGACTTATTTGAGCAATAATACCTTGATTTTCTGTTTTTTCTCTATAGACTTATACTGTTTATTCCCAAGAATACCGCTTTCCTTATCTGTATTCAGTATCTAAAACCAATATTTTAAACATGTTAACAAACCACTGTGTTAAGTTTAGAATTCTTTTTCTTTTTCCTTTTTTTTGGCTGCACCACATGGCTTGTGGGATCTTAGTTCCCGACCAGGGATTGAACCCCGGCCTCTGGCAGTGGAAGTGCCGACTCCTAACCACTGGACTGCCAGGGATTCCCAATTTTTCATTTTTATTACCAAATTTTAAATAGCTTTTTATGTACTACAGAGTTTTAAATTCCATGAATTCAAAATTTTAACAGCATCCATGTACATAATAAAGTCAAAGTTTAATTCTCTAACCATTTTCTTTGAAACTCTGAAGAAAGGGAGGAACTGTTTTTAGACTGCACTTAAGGGAGGACTGCAGTAGGCCGCAGGCAGAGGCTGTGGCTGGGGATTCAGACACATCGAGCTGTGCCCCTCAATGCATATTGGCTCCATTATTTGTTCCTCACCCCGCATGGAGGCCCATGGCCACCAGTAGCTCCCAAGTTCTATATGTTACCAATCACCCACCCAAAGAGAACCTTATCTCCCAATTCCAGTCCAAGAGAAGGGTCAGCTTGGGTCAGGTGCCCACCCATCTACCAACCAACTTGCCACAGGTCACGTTAAATAATGGCTGCTCCAGTCAGTGACCATGTGGATAAGAAAAGAGTTTTCTCAAAAAATGGCCACAGTGGGGTGTGGGTGAGGGCAAACAAAAATGTTGGTGTTTGATACTAGGTACTGCAGCTAAGTTGTGAGACTCGCTTATCACCTCTTAAGGACTCACTTGTCCCAGGAAACTGATTTTTCTTGGGCTCTTTAAGTAAAGGGGTGTATTAATTGGTGCCAGTGTTACAGTCATAGGCAGTCTCTTCTTGAACCTGCAACTTTATGACAAGGGGGTGCTTTCCAATGATGGAATCTCATATGCTATGTGATTATATAACCATATTCTAGAAGATTCTGTCTCTACTATCTACTGCATTGACTGACTTGAAGAAGCATTACTTTTAGGCTCTAACATGAGTGTAGTATTAATTTTAATACGCCTTGTGGAAAAATTAGCTATAATCTTTACTACCAGGAGATAACTTGTTCACATTTTGTGTGTATATATTTAGTAGCTGATTCCATGTTATCTCATGGCCCTTTTAACATTTCCAGTTCTCTAACGCTTGTTTAATTCCTTACAGTAATTGTTATCATCTGCTAAAATAACAGGTAAGGTTACTATTTTACTTTCTGGAGCCTGATTGAAACAATTAGATCTTCCATTTCAGGTGGTGACGGAGGATGAGCACTTGGAAAATTGTGATTGGAATTTACTGGGCTTCTAGTTGGTATGAGTTGTACCCAAGTCCAATCACTCATCATTCTACTAAACAACCTACATGAAAATATTTATTTGGCCAGGTATCTCTCTAAGCGATGCATTTAGGGCAGGGACACTGGTGAAAAAAATAGGAAAGCAGTGGTTTTAGCACTGATGCTGGTTTCAACATTTTGTTGCTGGTGGAAGGCCACTGAGGGACTAGAGATGAGCCAGTTTGGCATTGCTTACTAGCATCTTCATAGAAGAGATCATCGTGAGATGCAGGGGAACACAACGGCTTTCTTAATACTGTTAGTGGAATCATTTCTCAAAAACCCAAATCAAGGTAGTAATATTTTAAAACAGGAAACTTCTGGGGTTAGACAGTCAAAATAAGGTGTGACATGGGAATTCCCTGGCGGTCCCGTGGTTAGGACTCCGCGCTTCGGCACAGGTTCAATCCCTGGTCTGGGAACTAAGATCCCCACAAGTCGCACAACGCTCCAATTACTGGAAAGAAAAATAAAAGCAGGCATAATTCCTGGTTATACCATTTTAAAAGTTCTAGCATCTTAAAACCCTCACACAACTCCATATATCCTCTAGTTACCCCATTTCTCTGCTCTGACAGCAACTTTTCAAATAATTGTCTACACTGGCCATTCTTTATTCTTCACCCCTTACAAGATACTTCTCAGTTTCCATCCCTTCATTTGAAAAAATGGAACATGCAATATTCATGTTCCCAAGCCCAGCTGATGCACCTGCCCTTTCTCTCAGTGCCCAAGCAGCATTTGATATCATTGACTCCTCTCTTTCTGGCTATGGTGACACCACATTCTTTGGTTCCTCGAATTCCTCCCCTATCTGCTTATTTTGGCCTGTTCTCTACCCCTGACTTCTGAAGGGCAACACTTAATTGAGCTTCTCTGCCTGTCTGCTTCCTCAGGGGGATCTCAGCTGGAATAATTACTTAAATTACTATTTACCTACTACTGACTCCTAAACTTGTACCTATTCTTCTCTGAGCTGTAGACATATATCCCATCACCTACTTGGCAGACATCTTCATTCCGGTTTTTTTTAAAATAAATACCTCAGATTTAACTTTACAAAACAGAGCTCTTAATTTCCTCCAATTTCCCAAACCTGTTCCTCCCACTACATTTATTAAGTCAGAAACCAATAAGTTATCATCAAGAGTAGCTGTAGCTGCTAGTTTGGCTGTCATACTTCCATAGATTTGGCCAACAGAAAGGCAATGAACTCCAATAGATTTAGACAGTTTATTACTTACACAAACAGAAAAAGCAGGACCAGTGAGGAGTCAGTGTCGCACATCCCTGGTCGCTAGGGATGCCCGGAGCCAACACTGAACAGAGGGGGCCAGATGACAAATGCCTTCAGTGGAGGGTAGCTCTGTTACTGAGGAGCTAACTCTAAACTCCAACCAAGCAGTCTTGTTAGCCTACATCTGTACCTGAATGCGGGTGAGGTGAACATCCCTTGCCTTGCTGGAACCAGGGAGTGGGATGAGAAACTGCCTCACGGCAGTCTTCTGCAAGCCAGGGAGGCAGATGATAAATGGCCTTGCGGTGGCTCCTCTAAGACTGCCTGTCTTGCCATGTTCCAGGAAGGATCGTAGGGGTTCCTGTCAAGACCTGGGTCAGGCTATGGTTGAGTGTTGGCTATGAAGATATGCAAAGTGAGCAAGGTCGCCAGGGCACCATGCTGAATGCATTACCCTACAGTTAATGGGCAGAGAATCTGAAGACGTTTTTTCCAAGGAAGACATACAGATGGCTAACAGGCCATAAAAGGATCCTCAACATTAATCATTAGGGAAATGCAAGTCAAAACCACAATGAGGTATCACCTCACATCTGTCAGGATGGCTATTATCGAAAAGACAGCAAATAACAAGTGTTGGCAAAGATGTATAGAAAACGGAACCCTTGTGCACTGTTGGTAGAAATGTAAATTGGTGCAGCCACTATGGAAAACAGTATGGAGATTCCTCAAAAAAATTAGAAATAGGGCTTCCCTGGTGGCGCAGTGGTTGAGAGTCCACCTGCCGATGCAGGGGACACGGGTTCATGCCCCGGTCCGGGAAGATCCCACATGCCGCGGAGCGGCTGGGCCCGTGAGCCATGGCTGCTGAGCCTGCGCGTCCGGAGCCTGTGCTCCGCAATGGGAGAGGCCACAACAGTGAGAGGCCCACGTACCGCAAAAAAAAAAAAAAAAAAAAATTAGAAATAGAACTATCATATGATTCAGCAGTTCCACTCCTGGATATTTATCAGAAGAAAACAAAAACACTAATTAGAAAAGATATATACACCCCAACGCTCATTGCAGCATTACTTACAATAGCAGAGATAATGAAAGCACCCAAAGTGCCCATCAATAGATAAGTGGATAAAGAAGACGTGTGTGTGTGTGTGTGAGACTATTACTCAGCCATAAAAAAAAAATGAAATCTTGCCGTTTGCGACAACACGGGTGGACCTACAGGGTATAATGCTAAATGAAATAAGAGAAAGACAAATACTGTATGATTTCACTTATATGTGGAATCTAAAAAACAAATGATCAAACATAACAAGAAAGTTAAAGACAGAGAACAAGTGGTTCCCAAAGGGGAGGTGGGTAAGGGGAAGAAAGAAATAGGTGAGAGAGATTAAGTGGTAAAAACTTCCAGTTGCAAAATAAATGAGTAATGGGTATGAAATGTACAGTGCGGGGAATATAGTCAATAACTATGTAATAATATCTTTGTATGGTGACAGATGGTAACGAGATTTATCGTGGTGATCATTTTGAAATGTATAGAAATACCAAATCACTATATTGTGTAACATGAACTAACATAGTGTTGTACGTCAATTGTACTTCAAAAACAGACAAACGAACAAATAGAAAAAGAGATCAGATGTGTAGTTACCAGAGGTGGAGGGTAGGGGGAGATGGAATTTGGAGGAAGGCAGTCAAAAGGTACAAACTTTCAGTTATAAGATAAATAAGTACTAGGGATGTAATGTACAACATGATAAATATAATTAATACTGCTGTTATGTTATATATGAAAGTTAAGAGAGTAAACCCCAAGAGTTCTCATCACAAGAAAAACAAATTTTTTCCTGTTTAATTTTGTATCTATGAGATAGATGTTTATTAAATTTATTGTGATAATCATTTCACAATGTATGTAAGTCAAATCATTATGCTGTATACCTTAAATTTATACAGTGCTCTGTGTCAATTATATCTCAATAAAACTGAAAAAAAATCTTGTTGGTCTACCTCTAAAGGTAATCTGTTCTGCATTCCTATAGCAACTATCAATCCAAGCCACACCATGTCCCACTGGGGGTACTATACATATATCCACTTATGCCCTCCTACAGCACATTCTCTACATAGCAGCTAGAGGAATTTTTCGAAAATGCAAATCTGATCACTGTACACTCTGGCTTACAAAAAGTCAGTGGCTTCCTATTCTACATCAAATAAAATTCACTCTCCCTAACACCCTACCAGATACAGTAGATTCTCCAATATTTGCTGAATAAATGTTATTTCTAGTGTTTTTTATAAACATACAAAGCAAGAAAATTGATATCCTTTTCTTAGCAGTTCAAACACATTTTCAAGTTTAGTTCCATCCTGCTTTACCAATTCATTCCTTTTTGTCTTCATAGCAGATTTAATAAAATAATTACAAGCCAGGAGTCAAAACTGTTGCATGTTTATGGAGTAAAACTAGTAATAATCAAATAATTTATTATAATAATCAAATTATTTAAATGTAAAAATGTGTTTATTCACAATCTTTGAGAAGTTACCATTCCTTCAAAAAATTCTTTATGAACAAAATGCCAAGAAAAATTACAATAGTAGCTTATGCCAAACCAAAAATATACGTCTGATGTATACAAACTTTAAAAAGCATAACACAGGCAACGTGAATATAGATTATCTTTAAAATATTTCCAATGACATAGCTACAACTTAAATTATGTTGAGACATAACAGCATTACCTAATATATTTACATATTTAAAGTGTCATATTTATTTCTATGAGATAAAAAAAGGTGACAAAACTATAGATGTCATTGCCCAGCAGTTCAAATATTGAAAGGGCCACATGATATTTTTAAAGTATAGCAAGAACTTTATATTACTATTTATATCTGGACCTTCCTATATTTTCGAGAACATGCACTGTCATTGTTGCAAGAAAAAGAAAAAAAAAACACTAAGGAAAAATTGAAAAACAGTTTGCTTACTAAAGTCATATTCAATCCTCAGCAAAATCAAGACAAGCAATCAGGGAGTGTCTTATATTCTTGGCCTTTTAAATTGATACGTAAACTTTAGAGAAAAGAAAAGTTAACTGTATATTGTAAAATTCAGTTATATATATTGATTTACTTAGTTCCATCCCATTAAAGCATGTTGTATTACAAGGCAAAGGAAAGCTTAATAAAATCAATGGATTCTTTCATGCCAGAAAGGATTTTATTTACTTTGAAATACCCGTATTACCTTTTTCAGGTTTTTCCTTCTTAATAAATCATGCACAGAGAATATGTTCTGTGTAAAATCTTTCAAGACCATTCATTAGAAACACAGAATTTTAAAAAATGACAGATAGAAATTTACTATATCAATTAAAGTCAACATTCATTTATAGTGGCACAGAAAAGGAAGTGAAAAACCTAAGTATATGGCTTCCTTGGTGGCACAGTGGTTGAGAGTCCGCCTGCTGATGCAGGCGACGCGGGTTCGCGCCCCGGTCCGGGAAGACCCCACATGCCGCGGAGCGGCTGGGCCCGTGAGCCATGCCCGCTGAGCCTGCATGACTTGAGCCTGTGCTCCACAACGCGAGAGGCCACAACAGTGAGAGGCCCATGTACCGCAAAAAAAACAAAACCAAAAAAACAAAACACAAAAAAACCCACCTAAGTATATATATTTTCTTAAATATCTTTTGATTACTCACTTTAAGTGTCCAAACTCTGAAAGATTATCTTAACATATCACATACCTTGTTTAGATTGAGTCAACATTATTATAGTAGGATATGCAACAAGTGTAGAAAGAAACTGATACTTCGGCCTTTCTTTCGGGTCATCTACTCAAATTAATTGTGCTTACTATCACATAATAAAATTTAAGTAAGTCATAGAAATGAATAATGCTGGAAAAGGGAACACTATTCTGAATCTGAATCTGGCAGTCCCTCCTCATGCTCCCTTCACATCTGCTGAGAATTAACACAAAATGCCTTAATACTTTTGCAGTTAGCTACTGAAACAGAGTTAAGAAAGCATTCAAGGTGAAATTAATAAAACTATTTTAAAAGCTGAAAATCTACAAACAGTAAACAGGATTGCTATGAAGAAAAGAGTTAAAGAAATTTAATTAATAACATGACAGAACCATTAAAGTGTTTTTGAAAAGCAGAAGGCAGATGATGAAATTGCACTTAATTCTGAAGCAATTCAGATATAACCTATCATTCCTATTCCTTTCTAATAAGCATTTATAACATGTTTCTTACTTCCCCTCTTACAAAAAGGCTCAGCACAACCATTTATACATTCTAGTTGGTTTTAAACATTTGGTCATAACTGATAAAGAAGATCACACAATTTTTCCCTACCGTTTTTGTTGATCCACATCATATTGCTTTAGGCCAGAATCAGACAGTTCTAATACAGGATTTACAAATCCAGAATACTCAGAATTGCCATTATCATCCATTTCGGCACTAACAAAATCATTCTCCCACTCCAGCCCGTTGGAATCATCCGAGGCAGATGTAGGATTACTTCCAGTCTTCTTGCTGCTATACTTAAGTGCTGCCTGGAGAATGTCTTCCTCTGTTTTGGAACGTTCTCTCATTGGAAGCATTCGATTCATTCCTATTATATGGGCAGGGTTATTAGAAATCTCAGTAAAGATTTAAAGAGCTATATTAAAAGACAAACTATCAGACTTGATTTGTGAATTAACTTAAAAAGCCAGTCATACGGAAGCCTTTCTTAAGGGAAATGTTAGGGTATAATCCTACAGTGAACATTAATACTCAGCAAAGGACAGTTTTATGCAACACTGGTAATCTAGTAAGATGAAATTTCTGAAGAGCCGTAAGTAGAGCAGAATGCATGGAGGATTTCAATTGCTATTAGTCTTATACGGCCAAATTAGTGTGTCTGCAAAACTTCTTTCCTACCTAGATGACAATTTCATTTCTCAAAGATAATAGTAACTAATGATAACAATATACACATTTCCAGCACTTACTAGGTTCCAGTTAATGTTGTTTGCACTTGACATATATTAACTGATTTGATCCTCAACAACTCTATGAAGTTACCTACAGTACTATCATTATCCCCCATTCTGCAGTTGAGGAAACTAGGGCAGAAAGAGGAAAGTGATTTGCCCAAGATCACAATAGCAATAGAAGTAGTGGGGCAAGAAACAGATTCCATGCAGTTTGGCTTCAAAGTCTGTGCTCTTTCGCTAGTCTGACTCTAGTATAACAAAGTAGAGACATTTCTAGGGGAAACTGTTCTAGATCTAATTCTGAACAGAAAGAAACTGATCAGTAAAGTGAGCGTCAAAAATCTTCGAAAAAAACCCATCATTTTGGCAGAAGGAAGAGAGGGAGGACAGAAAAGAAATTTGAATTTGCAAGTGCAGAATCAACACTGCTAATAGAATTAAAATCTAGGAAAAGAGATTATAAGAGAATATCTCTAGACACACCCAATAATTTTGTTTTCTGAGCTTAAAGAATCAGATCCTACAATAATAAAAGAACATTTAAATCTAGGGACTTCCCTGGTGGTCCAGTGGTTAAGACTCCACGCTCTCAATGCAGGGGGATGGGGTTCGATCCCTGGTCAGGGAACTAGATCTCACATGTTGCAACTAAAGATCCCGCATACCACAACTAAGACCTGGTGCAGCCAAATAAATACATTTAAAAAAAAAAAAAAATCTATCACTATTGTCTGTCACTCCCCCAAAATTGCACACTCAACCTAGCAAACGAAATCATCCTTATAGACACAATAAAAATATGAGCTGGAGACTAATATAAGTTTGTGGATTTGTATTTAATTGAATAATATGTCTAAAGGAAGCTGGATTAGACATCATCAGGTTTCTAGAGGGTTCTGTCCTCTACCTAGTTTAATAATTCTGTTATAATAATTTGAATAACAAACTTGAAAGTCATGTTATCTAAAAATTTGATTAGCATACAGCAAGGATGACAAATCAGGAATTAAAACACCTGAAAGGCTTTAGATCAAATTGAACAAGATGCTAAAATAAAAATAAATTTAAAATCTAGATTGGGATATAAATACACAATAACAAAAGTATAGGGTTGGGGAAACAGTGTTTAGCTGAGAAGACTTAAGTAAATTAACGCAATCTTTGCTAAAGTTATTCAGTTTCTTTATTGATAAAACAAATGGCTCAACTAGAGGATATTTAAGGTCTATTCCATCTCAAAATTCTATGAAATATTTGATATTGAATATTTAAAAAAATTAAAGTTCCATATTCTGTAACTGATTCTTCCTTTTGGGATTACCTATTTCTTAAAATGAAAATAAAGACTTGGGCCTTATTCAGTGAAATAGCTGAATATATTTTTAAAAAATTAAAAAAAAAAAAGTCCGCACCTAGCTATAATTTTGAGTACCTGCTATGTGCCACACTATGTACTGGGTGTTTTATATAAATTTTATTTACTCCTCCTAACATTCATGATTTAATTTGTTCAAATATTTATTGACTGTCTATTATGTGCCAAGCTTTTTTAGACCATCAGTATATAATAGTGAATTATCATTCTTCAAAGTAGGTTTATAATTCCCTTTTTATGATGAACTAACTGCAGTTTAGAGAGATTAAGAAACCTATCTAAAGTTCTATAGCTGGGAAGATATACCAGGTAAAATTCAAACTCATGTCTGTGTTATGGCTTTTGTACTACCAACAGAACTAACAAATTGCTTATTTATTATGAACCAAAAGTTAATTAAATTTTGGCTTTAGGTTGCTCACAAGCGGGCAGTAATTCCTACAGAGTAAAATGGGCTGGATTACAAAAACCTTAAAATGAGAAACAACATTTATTTTCTAAATCTCAAGAAACACTAAGAACTAAGCAACTTTCAGACTTCCCTGGTGGCACAGTGGTTGAGAATCTGCCTGTCAATACAGGGGACATGGGTTTGATCCCTAGTCCGGGAAGATCCCACATGCTGCCGAGCAACTAAGGCTGTGAACCACAACTACTGAGCCTGCACTCTAGAGCCCCTGTGCCATAGCTACTGAAGCCTGCGCACCTAGAGCCCCCGCTCCGCAACAAGAGAAGCCATTGCAATAAGAAGCCCATGCACCGCAACGAAGAGTAGCCCCCGCTCGACGCAACTAGAGAAAAACCCATGCGCAGCGACAAAGACCAATGAAGCCAAAAATAAAAACAATAAAAAAAAAAGAATTCAGAAACTTTCTAAACAATTTACAACAAATGACAAAATATAAGAGTCTAAGAAATTTTTACACTAATTTTTCAAGGCCTTGCATTCATTTCAGTTTAAATAAAGTAAAACACAAAGTAGATTTCTATAAATTAACACATATTAAATAAAAATATTCAGGTAGGGCTTCCCTGGTGGCGCAGTGGTTGAGAATCTGCCTGCTAATGCAGGGGACAGAGGTTCGAGCCCTGGTCTGGGAGGATCCCACATGCCGCGGAGCAACTAAGCCCGTGAGCCACAGCTACTGAGCCTGAGCGTCTGGAGCCTGTGCTCCGCAACAAGAGAGGCCGCGATAGTGAGAGGTTGGTGCACCGCGATGAAGAGTGGCCCCCGCTTGCCGCAACTAGAGAAAGCCCTCGCACAGAAACGAAGAGCCAACACAGCCATAAATAAATAAATAAATAAAATTTTTTTTAAAAAAGGCAAAATTCCTTTAAAAAAATATTCAGGTAAAATTGTAAATATAAAATACCTTCTTCATCTTCCCATTCTAGATCTAAAGATGTGCTGTCATCATTTCCACTAGTTGATTTAGTTTTGGTCATTAAATCACAACTGCTTTCTGTATTTGGTGTCAAAACTGTGGCATCTGATGAGAGTCCTAGAATATACACCAAATACAATTAGATGTGGTGAGCTATACTCTTATACTACAACCATTTATTTTGCAATAATTACCTCTCTTCAAATCATAACATCATAAAAAACAATTATTGAAATCATTACATTGGTAAGTTTCTGTTAGAAATAGTATAAAGGGCTTTTCCTGCTTTCTTTTTACTTTTTTTTTGCCATATAGCACAGTACACATGCAAATTTAAATGAATTATAAATTTTTAAAATATGATGAACTCTAGGCAGTATTTTTAATAGTCAATTACAAAAGGGGGCAAAAAAATTGAAAAACTAAAAATGATAAATGAAAAGCAGCCTATATTTTCAAAAGGAACCACTACTATTCTTCCATATCTGGGGAGCACAGGAGTTTTGACTTTTGAAACTTGGAGAAAAGATTAATCTTGTAATTTGTAGTAAGTAAAATAAATACACTTTTGTGTACCTACTTCCCTTTTCTGGGAGGAGGAGAGGTGAGAACAGAGTGGAAATGGAAAAAGGAATTCCTGATTCCCTATACATATCTACAGAGATAGCCTGAGGTTTTTCTTTGCTTCAACTCCTTTTATTTATTTTTAAAATTTATATTACTGAAGTATAGTTGATTTACAATGTTGTGTTAATTTCTGCTGTACAGCAAAGTGATTTAGTTAATACATATATATTCCTTTTCATATTCTTTTCCATTATGGTTTATTATGAGACATCGAATATAGTTCCCTGTGCTATACAGTAGGCCCTTGTTGTTTATCCAGTCTATAATAATAGTTTGCATCTGCTAACCCCCAACTCCCAATCAATCCCTTCCCCTCCCCGCCTCCCCCAGCAACCATAAGTCTGTTCTCTGTATCTCTGAGTCTGTTCCTGTTTCTCCAACTCCTTTTTAAAAAGGAAAGATAAAATTGTATAATTAAGGACTAGTTAATTGACTTATTTGGGCAACATAAATTGAAGGGCAGAAAGTTCTTCTAGAAAAACAGAGCCAGGATCTTCAATTATCTGTTTAACATGGCATAAAGTAACCTTAAAATGAACGCAGATATTTTAAAAGACTTACTACTACTTCGAAATACTTCATACTGTGACTTTATATTTCTCAAACAAGATTCAAAGTCATCTTCTGGTTCTGAACTGTAATAAAAGTGAAATAATTTTTTTTTATATGTTCATAGTAGATACAACATAATTCATGCTTAAGTTAAATGATGGCATTTTGGTTTGAAAAGGTCTATCCCATACAAATTCATAATTGCTGTACAATTAGAATAACCTCGTCAAAACAGGTCTTACTTTTCCTAATGCTAGCAATAAACTGAAAAATAAGATTTTGGTTAGTCTTGAAGTCAAAATCCAAAGCTTAGCCCTAAGTCTAACTTGTAATTTACAATAATGAAGCATGAACAATTTTCTTTGAGTGAGTAGGAAATACTCCTGGAAATGTGACACTGAAATGTATCTTCTAAAAAATGATCACATAGGGACTTCCTTGGCGGTTCAGTGATTAACACTCCTTGCTCCCAATGCAGGGGGCACAGGTTTGATCCCTGATCGGGGAACTAAGGTCCCGCATGCCCCATGGCACAGCCAAAAAAAAAAAGATCACACATAAACTTTATTATAAGAAAAGAGAGGAGCTAAGGAAAACACAAGCAACCAAGGCATAAACAATTTATCCAAAGGCATTCAGTGTGCTATTGCATCATATTCTGTATGAAAGATGTGACCACTCTTAAGAATGCAATAAAGTCAATTTAAAATAAATGATGATCATTTTCCAACATAAAGAAAGCAAATGTTCTCAGTATTCTTACAAGTGTCTTCAAGAAGCAATCATTTTTTTATGCAACATATACACATGAATATGTATATAAGCACCCAGAGGTGTACTGTGTTCTCTTTGGAAATAATATTTTCTACCACAAAGGGAAGAAGTATATTTCACTATTTACCTTTGATATTCTCCATTGTTTGAAGGATGGTATTGCTGCAAAACTCTCTGTCTTTCTTGCTTTGGAAACATAATGCAACACAAAATCACTCTGTTGTAAAATTATGTTTTTTAACACTATTCATGCAATGCCAAAAAGTGTTATTTTCTAGTTTCGGGGGAAAAAAAACTTTAACATTGAAGTTTTTCTTTCCTTAAATTAATCACTGTTCACTTCTATATCCTCTTATTCATGGGTAGAATTTCTCTCAATTTTTCAGTGTATAATCCTTAAGTGGTCAGAATATTCATACTGTTATTAAAAAATAACTTTAAAAGTATATATTGGTATATCTGACTTCCTTATTACACCTAAGAACTTCTAATAACTGGAAAGATGAGGGGTAAGAAAGTAATAGTTAAAACAGTATATGAAGTTCTATTCTGGGTGAAATAAGTAGCAATTAAACAAAAAATCTAAAAGACCGGGCTGGCTTGACTCAGAAATAATAAAAACAGAGGATTTAGAAAACCTGTCAGAGTTATGGCTCTGACAGTTATTACTGTATGTCCCTGGCATGTCCTTTATTTTCTGTTTCTTCATCTGTAAATTACAGATGGCTATAATACTATCCTAGCAAAATCATACGGCTACTGTTAAAATCAAATGAATTTGTATGTATCTGTGTATCTTTGTGTCAGCATATGTGTACAGACTGCTATGTGTTCCCATATCAATATTTATTCAAGGAAGAAAAAACTCAGGAACTCAGATTTTGCATATGGAATCATTTTAGTCTTTAAAAGGTAAGCAGCAGAGAATTTATTATAGCAAAAAGAGATGTCTAAATTATAACCAGAAAAATACTTTCCTTTCTTAGTAGAAGGTGAGTTAATTTTTAAACTTTCCCATTACTTAGAAGTTAGTAAAAAATAAAAATAAAAGATACTCCCTCACATAATCTAATTAATCTGTTGAAACACCAAAAAAAAAAAAAAGAGAGAGAGAGAGAGAGATGAAGAGCACGGGTCCCATAGAAATCACACAGAAAATGATGCATGATTTTTTAGTTCATCTAAGTTACAATAATTATGTGACATAATCCTTGTACTACACTTCAGTTAATACTGCAGTAGAGTTCACACAGGCAAAAGATGGAGGAAGATACTAAATAGAAAAGTGGCTAAGCAGTGCTTGAATTCTGGCTCTGCCATTTATTAGCTGTAGGATCTTAAGTTACTTAACATCTCTGTCCCTTGGTTTCATCGCTTATAAAATGGGGATTAAAAACACTACCTTTCTCCTAGGATTGTTGTGACGATTAAACAAGGTAAAACATGTAAACTAATCAGAACAGTTACTGACACTTAGCCAGGGCTCCATAAATGTCTATTATTAATAGCTGTCTGGCATTATAACAATGCCATGTTTGAATACAGCATGGTAAGATATGATAAATCTGTTGTTTTTTCTGATACTACATCAAAGATTTCCCAAGACTCAAACTCCCAATCTCCCAAAGACACAAGTATAAAGATGAGAAATACAGAGTATTCCTATGGGGCAAAATCACTCAGCTTACCCAATTTTAGGAAGTGTAAGAATGTCTAGCAGTTCAAGAAATTGTTAAAAAAAAAAAACCTCACAAAATAAACTAAAAAATGCTGCAGAAATGATATTTAAAGGTTAGTTTTGCAATGTTTCATCTAAGAGTATATTTATTTTTCCAAAAGAATGCTGAATTTTGGAAAAGTATAAAGTTCATTTCTGGGATAAACAAGAATTAGCTTCTGGTAATTTAAACCTAAACAGCACTCAGTAACAAGCATATAATTTGATGTTATTTCTAGCTGTTAAAGACCAACTAATTTCCCTTTAAAATTCCTAAGAGTATAGGAATAAATACATTTGTTGTTAAACAAGAAGCCCTTGATTCTAGGGGGAAAAAGTCCCAACTAAGATTTGTCAAATAAAATCAGGAGAAAAGCAGCCCTAATATATGTCGGGGTCTTTTCCCCTCACCTCCAAGAGCTTTTGCTGCTTTGCTGCCCTGGCTGCTTCACGCTGTGCAGCGTATAAAGCTTCTTCTTCTAGTCTTAACTTCTCTTCTTGTAAGGCTAACTGTACATGAACAAAACAATAAGGATTAACAAAAATCAGAACCTGTCTAACTGCTCTAAAAATAAAATGCTTCTATTTATAAAATAAAAAATAAATTATTAAAAAAATAACTGAGCTCTACAAAGCATAATAGAATTAAATTTCTGTGATTTCTCAATTTCTCTTTTTACAAAATAATTCAAATGATATCAAACATGTTACAGAATTCTCTAGAAGCTGAATTATAAAGTAGAGCATCTAGTTTGCATAAATACAAAACTGTTTCTTTCCTTAGAATATGCAGTGATCTTCATTCTCAACAATCGTTCCAATGCCGATCACCCTGATTAGTTTCATGGTTTGGGCCCTTCTTAGTCCAAGGTCTTTAAAACTAAGGTCAATCATATCACTGTCTACCAAAGTGAAGTAAGCTTTCACAAAGTTCATGGTGCATTGATACACATGTCCTGTATTTTATTACCATCAAGTTATTAAAAAATTACTTCCAAATTTAAGTTCCTGCCATTCATAATAGCATACGAACTGCTTTAATGATAATCTACAGCAAGTCAAATCAAATTTAAAAATCAAATTTCAACACAATATTTTTCTTTAGCCTAATATTAGCATCTATTGTGTAGCTTAAGTTAATGCTGTTGAAATCACTAATTGGTACTAAACAGACTATTTTTAAATGTATAATGGAATATGACTAATTCCATTTAGTTTAGTGAATGCAAAACTATAATTACAGGCCACCTCTGTAAATATATTAAGTAAATATAACATTTATGATTGTTAGAAGTACTTGGTTCACTTACTAAGAATAAATAAATCCAAGACAAAAAAGAAGATTTTAAAAAATAAACCACTTATTGTGAAACAGAGTAATTTTTAAAGTTAGTTTTAAACACAAAGGTGCATGTATCTTGCCAGAGTCCCTACTTGTGAATTCAGAAATTATTTTCAGAAGAATGTATTCTCTTCACTTATTGGCAGCATATGATTTCTGATAAATTGAACCAAACTAAACCAAATTATTATAGGCTGGAATAATTTTTTAACTTTTAACTCATTTTCACCTCTATATATCTAAATTTAGGTCCAATGACCGTTCACATGCAATATATTATTTAATGACATCTTTCCCATATAAACAGAGACTTTATGATAATATATACTTAAGCAACATAAGACTATTTACCTCCTTTTGGATTTTCATATCAAGATCTTTCTGTTTTTCAACAATAGAATCATAATGCTTCTCTCTTAGGTCAACAATTTCTTCCTCAGTAAGAGGCCTACAGAGAAAAATAAGGCAGAAAAAGAAAGAAAAGGAAAAAAAAAGTGCTGATGAGTCCAAGTTAAATAAAATACTCATAAAATCAGTGAAATTATGAAATTTTACTGTCAAAAACGTATTAAAGCAATTTGATGCTATTTCAATTGTTAGAGTAAAAACTCATACATTCTAATACTTGTTATAATTTGGTATATAAGATGATATACTATCAGAGTACCGTTTTTTAGCCCTAAAATCAACTTTAAAGAAATGTGGACTCCCTTTACTTTGGCTCTTCAGCCATCTGACTATATCCCAAAATGTTCATCATAAAATATAAACTTCAGTATACTATACTCTGATCTCAGACCTCAGATCATTTTGGAACTCTTAACTCTCATACCCACTGCCCTATTTATCCTGCTCAATCCCTCTAACCACCCCAGGCCCTTGATCCTCCCTTTTCTCTCAGTTTATCGATCCTGATCATCTTCTGGCTTTACTTCACTTACAACCAGTGTGGACTCTGTGGCAAATCTGAAGTACTTTCTTACCCACATACTCGCCTTCCTGCACACCTGTCATTATGCCTTATTCATCCAGATTACTCATTCTCTGACCTTGGATCATTTCCATGATTAGCTCTTTCTGCTGAGAGCTGTGAGAGAAAATCCTACATGTTTGGTCCTCTGCCCCTAGCAATAACCCTTTACTTATACATGGCCAACCCCCTCTCACAGCCTATGCTAACTACTTCAAAATCTTCACAAACACACTCCTTAAGTTCTTCATTCAAACTCTCTTCTCTTAGAAGTCAATTTCACCCCACTCTGAGACATGACGAGCATGTCTCCAACCATCAAATCCCTCAACTTCTTGCCAGTCCTCCTCTCACCTAAGTCTA
Organism: Neophocaena asiaeorientalis asiaeorientalis; assembly: GCF_003031525.2. Classification (NCBI taxonomy): domain Eukaryota; kingdom Metazoa; phylum Chordata; class Mammalia; order Artiodactyla; family Phocoenidae; genus Neophocaena; species Neophocaena asiaeorientalis. The sequence goes on from NW_020172644.1 coordinate 576,720, forward strand.
TCCTCCCTACTCTTCCCTCCTTCCTCTAAAGAGGTGGTATTCCTTAATTTGTTCAAGGTCACCTGTCACACTTACATTCATCACTAATGCTACCCCACACCACCTTCACTCCAGAGAATTCTGTGGGACATTGCTCCATCAATTAGTACCTCTTTTCTTCAGTCTACTCTTTTTGTCTGTTTTCACCTCTCTTCCTTGTGAAGATTGGAAGAAAGGAAGGAAGGAAAGGAAGAAGGAAAAACTTTCATTTGACCTATATCTATCTCTAACTACTGCTCCCTCCTTCCCATTTCAGCCAAAATGTCTGAAATTACAAGTTTATTGATAGCACATCTAGCACTTACTATGTGTCAGGTTCTTTTCTATGCGCTTTACATATATTGACTAATTTTAATTCTCAAAACAACCCTGTAAGGTAGATACAGAGATCATACATATGAGGGAAATGAGATGAAGACAGATTATGTCCAAGTAAGTCAGATAGTATGTGGCAAAGCTAGAACCTGAACCCAAGTAGTCTAGCTCCTTGCTCCTAACAACTGTTTCTCTTCCCTTCTATGTCCTTACTTCCCATTCTCTCATCAACTCACGACAGTCTGCATCTGCTTTCATCACTCTACTAACTCTAACAAAGGTAATTAATTAATGGCCTCTATGTTGCCAAATATGAGACAGTTTAAGTCCTTATAATATTTCTTCAGTTTCATATGGCAATGCTGACCATTCCCTCCATTCCATCTGTCAGTCTGTCTCTACCTCCTCCCTTGGCTTTCTATGCTCTCCTGGTTCTTTTTGCCCACTGCTTCTTGGCTATCTTCTGAATCCTCTTCTAGTGTCTGCCTATTCAGTCTTCAGACCAACTGCTCTCTCTCCATGCTCCAATCACCCCACTTCCTCCCCCTTCCCCAACTTCAGGTCTTGATAATTATCATGGTTATAACCAGCCATGTATAAGGTAATGTCTCCTACTTTTGTTCCTTTAGCCCTAACTTCTGCCTAGGGCTTTTTGTTTGTTTGTTTTTTGAGGTATTACTTATATAAAATAAAAAACATGATTAGTAAAACAAGTTTTAGAATGTCATAAGGAAGCAAAAGGGGGATAAAGTTTTACAAATTCAAAGAAATATACTTATCAATATTAATATATTAAATAGTTTTTTAAAACTAGAATATACATAACAACTTACGTTCAGTAGGAAAGCACTTAGGCACTTATGTAGATTAAATTCTTTAATGTTCAAAACAACCTTTTGAGATATTGCCTCAGTCTTATAGAAAGAGAAAACCAAGGTCCTGAAATGTAAACTGTTCAATGCCTCAAAGCAAGCAAATGACAGAGCCTGGATTTTTAGAGAGCTTCTTATAGTTCACACAGAAGTCATTTGTTTTATTAAAAAAAAAAAAAAAAAAAAGCCTTACCTATGATTGCTTCCTGGGCTTTCCCCCTGTGCAAGAATTAATTAAACAATTATACAAATTTCACTAGCTGAATTCTATTTAAGGCAAGCCAATAAAATTTTTATTTAATCAAAATATTTTCTGCTTATCTATTTTACCTTGGTAATAAATTTCATTATTAAAAGTGTTTTAAACAAAAAGCTTTAACATTTTACTATTTCTCAAAGGCAAAATTTAGTTTACTATCTATCTTAATTATATAGCAACCAATTGTTGGACATTTCTTAAATTTTTATAACAAATATTTACTCTACCCCAAATAACCTTCTGGGTTCAAGATGGTACTAGACAACATATTCTCTATGTTCTCATCATTTACAATTGATCTTCATTATTCGCAGATTCCAGATTTGAAAATTCACCAATGAGTTAAAATTTACTTGCAACATCAAAACCAACGCTCCCCTCACTCTTATGGTCATTCATGGGCATACACAGAGCAGCAAAAAATCTGGTTGCCTGACATACACATTCCCAGTTGAAGTAGAAGGTGATGCTCTGCCTTCCTGTTTCAGCACTCTTACTGTGCCCTCTCTGCAGCCTATGCAGTGTCACTTTTTGCATTTTTGTTCCTGATTTTGCTGTTTAAAATGATCCCCATGTGTAGTGCTGAAGTGCTGTCTATTGTTCCTAATCCTAAGAAGGTGTGACATGCCTACATGTGCCTACACATACATGTGTTAGATAAGCTTCATTCCGGCATGAATTATTAGTGCTGTTGGTAGTGAGTTCAAAGTTAATGAATCAATAATATACACTAAAATAAGGTGTCAAACAGAACCATAAAACAAGGTTATATATTGATCAGTTGATGAAAATGTTGTGATCAGAAGCCTGTAGGAAGCTAATTCTGTATTTCCCCTAGGAGTAATATTCCAGTATCCACTAATTCAGTATTCACGGCAACTTCATAGAATGTAACTACCACAGATAACGAGACTGCTTTTGTTCTCTTTCCTGGGATTCTGAAATTACCTATAGTTCTTTCCTCCAAAGCAAACTGTAACTACTTTCAAGACTGATTTGGATTTATACATTTCTTACATATTTGTGCTATTCACACCTCACAATTAAAATATATGACTAAGTAACAGCAGAAATAAAATTTCAAATGGTCCAAATTAACTTAGGAAAAAGCACTACAAAGCAGGATATGACATTCAACTAAACCAAACATTAACTATGACATGAGAGAGGAAAAGACTGGTTAGCAAAACAAACAAACAAACTCAAACCAAACAAAATGCACCTTAGGAAAACACTTGGAATCACACATTCTTTTAAAGAGCTGTATGATGGGGGGATGAACTATATTGAAGGTTAACAGAAATCTTACATTTAGTACTTGTCAGAAACTTTAAAAATATCATGTTAAGTGTTTGTTTAAAAAAATACACAAAATTAATGTTACTTCTGAAAAGGGAAAGAAACAAGATTCTATGAAACACTAAAATATTTGGGAGACATTTTACTGGGAAACAAAAGGCTAAGGCAGGTCCTCAAATATATTCTACCAGATAATAATAAATATGTATTACTACTTTAAAAACGGATTTATACCCAAATTAATTTGGGAAATGCTAAATTGGACAAGTTTAAATAATTTTCTTTAACAGTTCTTTAACAATTTCTCTAATAATTCTTCCCAGAACCTTTAATATGCCAATTTACACTCTGAGACTAGTATTCTATACACACTCTGGGAAATGCTGGGCTAAAGAATAATTTAAATTTGGTTTAATACATTTTTCTCTTTCCTTAGAAAACAAAAATGATGAAGAAAAAAAAAAACTTGCAATGCTCTTCTAGTCAAATTCACCTTAGAGATGTGGAAAGTAGGCCCAAGGCAGGTTAAATAATTTACACAAACTCATATAATTAGTTTACCAAAGTTGGAGATTAACACACAAACTAAAACTCTTCTAACTATACCAGTGCATAAGAAATATATACCATATTTCACTAATTTTAAAATGTACTTTTTTTTTTCCATTTTAACATTTCTGTACTTGGGATGCATCTTAAAATTGATTTTTAGATGAGGTGAAATACAAAAATCAACAAAAAGAATAACTTATAAAAAAGATAATGGCTAAAGTCAGAAAGTGATTGCAGAACAAACATGTATAAATTCTACCCTCAGAAATCTATAAAAACTATGGTCAAACAATGGGTCTACTCTGGATTGTTGAGGAATTTTACCTTAGGTAAGATGGCAAGATGTTAGAAATATCTTTTTTTAAAGTTTCTCAAGTTCTACAGAATACTTTAAAAACCTGTTTTATATATATGTATACATATACACACACACACATATAATATATAACTGATGTATGAAACTATAATATATATATAGTATTACATATGTTAAATAATAGAAAATTCTGAATAATTTGCTAATATAAATTAGTAAAAGAAGGAAATGATAAGGGACTAAAAAGTAAAAATAACAACTAAGAAGTAAAAATTCTAAAATAAAAGAATATAATAAAAATTAAAAAAATAATTGTCAGAACTTATGAGATGACTAATGAGAACAAATATGGATTTTATACTGCTGTGAAAATACTTACTTCATCACTTTCTACTAGATTCTCAAACTGAAACAACAAGAAAGTGAGTGTTAGGATGACTATTTGTCTAAGGTACATATCTCACAAAAAATTATATGGTGGAGTTGCTCAAAATCAACTTGCTGTTTTGATTCTGCCACACCTCTACTAGGGCAGACCAATGATCTGTTTCTAGAATCACTGGCTACTATAAGCCACTATAATTGATAGAAGTGTACCCTCTCCCTCAGTTGTACAGGGCAGAAAAAAGACAAAAACAAACAAAAAATCCCACCACTTCTTAAGCAGAAATAACAATTCTACTAGAAGAATGGGATCTTAATCTTTTGCAAACTTGTTCTCCCCTATTCGTGCTTCCCCCACCACTCCAATTCTCTCCCTATTCACTAGCTATCTAATATTAAAATATAAAGAGTCCATACTAAATTTAGGTACAGAGCCTTCCCCTTACTTAAAAAAAAGTGTCTCTCCTGCTGTTCCGAAGGTAGTTTTATTCAATCAGATTTACGACTCTACTTACCTCTATAGTTAAGTGCTCACCTCTTGAGCATGTTCTAAAATACTTGGATCTGGGAAGAAAAACAGGAAAACAACTTTAAAAATTACAATCAATCCTAAAACTGAGTTAATATAGTGGCATAAAAACATTTCCTCAAAAGCGACTTTAAATTCTCCAATGTATAGTATCTTATATTTACAAAAAGGAACCACTAAACTTACATAAGAATATAAACACTCCAGATTTTTAAACTTAGCTGTAGGTTTAAAAGTGTTTAGTCAACCAATATTTTTCTATTGATTCTAATATTTACTACACCTGTAATAATAAGTTAATTTACTATATTCACTACATAGAACAGAATACAATTAAATTAAAATTTTTATCTCATTATTTTTACTGTATCAAGAAAAATATCTTGTTAAAGTACTGCTGTGTTAAATAATGTATAAGAGCATGTTCCCAATTTTGTTAAACATTTGCAAAACAACAAAAATCTAAAAAAGATATATGCCAATATGCTAAGAATAGTTATCTCTAGATGGTGGGATCATATATGTTTATATAAAGCTTAGGTACTTTTCATTCTCATCCCATGCCTGCACAAATAAAAGAAAGAAAATGAAAAATAATATACATCACATATACATCTACCAAATAATCCATTACATTAATTTTTCCAACTAGGGTGAAATATTGACTTTAATTTTAATTTCTCTTCACAATGTATACATATATCAAATCACCACAATGTATACTTTAAATGTCTTACAGTTTTGACAGTTATACCTCAATAAAGCTGAAATTTAAAAATTCTAGTTATTATCTTCTGCTCCTACTAGTGAAACTTACATGTAGTCAAATAAGCATCTCCTTTGTTATATCTGCTCCAAAGATATCACCACATTCTATTAACTATATGTCCTCTAAATATTATAGTATGAAAGCTGGTACAGGACAGAGCCCCTCAAGCTCCTTTACTACTGGAAGTACCAGGAAATTTTAAGACTTTCACTTATAATGTGGATCCTGTTATTGCTGCCTAAATTGATGGCATAGAAGACCCCCCATCCTCCCATGGGGATCCAGAATCACACTGTGGGTTCCTAATGTGTCAAGACTCTTGAACAAAAACCACCCCTTTGAGAGATGGGAAGAATCCTGGGGTTAGGACAGGTCAGAATGCTTTGTATTATGTGTGTATGTGTGCAGAGGTGGCGGATGGGCTTAGTAAAAGAGAATGGTATATTATCATGACTAAGTTTTTATTACCATAAAGAATAAAAAAAGCAATTTTTCCTGTACAATCTTTATTTGCTAACAGATGCAAAGCAGTTTTATTGCCCATTAAGAGATCATTGGTAAAAACGGAACATTTGGTATTGTCATCCCATAGATCTAATAATTCATGGAACATATCCAATATAAATAAAATACCCCAATTCTCTAGGCATCTAGTGCTCCCATTCTTTTATTTTCCCTATTTCTCAAATAAAAACAGAAATGAATTGAGCCTTCCAGTAGCACTGTGTTCTGGCATTAGGATTCATTCATAAAGTGCTATACGCTCTCCCTCAGCAACCATCACTCTCTTCCCTGAATGAAGAGTTTGTCTCTGATTAATCTATTTCCTCTTCCAGGCTTACTGAATGATATAACTGAATAGTAAAATAAAGTTTATTGATACCAAGCATCCCAGTATAAGCCGTCAGTGTGACTTCACTGCTGAAGCAAAGCCTGAAGCTAAGACTGTCTCAATACAAACCAAGGGAAGTAACTGTTGCACTACACTTACATTAGACGGCAGAGTACTGTGTTCTGTCCCAATTTTACACAGATATATAGCTAACTTCAGTAGAAGCCCAAGGTGTTGGCTGTTGTAAATGTCTATCTTTTCTGTCCCCTCTCTCTACATCTAACTATGGTGAGGACAATCATGCTCTTGCATGACCCTGACTCCCTGATTATCTGACCAACCTAGATCATAGCCATCCCCCAGACTTCATTTGATTGGTTCAGGGTTATACAGAAACTGAGCAGACATATACCCTCCTGAGAGAAATAGGGAGCTGCTAGGGGTTATACTTCTGACAACCTGCAAAGAGGAATGAAATCAATTGAAAGAGTGTTCTGACAGTGTTGAAGTCATTCCTAAGGACCAGTTGCATCCCTGCCCTGCCCATAGTTTCCTTAGTACTTGACAAACTTAGTATCCTTATAAGAAATTCTACCTTTTGCCTACGATAGTTTGATTTGGGTTTCTGTCCCCATAACCAAAGTCCTGTCTAATAAGTAAACAAGAGTCTAAGAGATAGAATGGCAAAAGGGCAAATTAAAAAAATAGCAAAAAAAATTTTAATGGAAAGAAAACAAAAAAGCAAAATAAGTTTTGAAGAAAATTTAAGCTTTCCTTTTAGGACAGATTAGATTGAGACCTTATTACTCACAAAGGGCACATACTGACTCCTACTACCATAAATGCTAAGATTATATTGATAGATTAAAGTAATACGCAATTTGGCAAACTCAGGGGTAACATTTTTATTAGAAGAGCTTTATCCTGGAATTTATCTGAAAAGAAGATGAGAAACTTTGTGATACACATTTTATAAGTAATTAGAAAGCCAGTTTTTGAAAGTATCCTTTCAGATTTCAGAGTGCTCTCCATTACTTAAGCAGTAAATGAAAGAAACTGAAACTAAAATCTTTCTGTATTATTGGATTCTTAAAAGCCTAACACATTTCGAATGTGACTTTTTCAGTATTTCCCATTATAAACTGTCCTGACAGGAATAAAGATGCAGACGTAGAGAATGGACTTGAGGACACAAGGAAGGGGAATGGTAAGCTGGGAAGAAGTGAGAGAGTGGCATGGACTTACATATACTACCAAATGTAAAATTGATAGCTAGTGGGAAGTAGCCGCATAGCACCGGGAGATCAGCTCAGTGCTTTGTGACCACCTAGAGGGTGGAATAGGGAGGGTGGGAGGGAGACACAAGAGGGAGGAGATATGGGGACATACGTATAGCTGATTCACTTTGTTATACAGCAGAAACTAACACACCACTGTAAAAAAAAAACAAAAACAAAAAAACTGTCCTGATACTTTGTGTTTTCTTTTAAAAATTTTTTTTAACATTTTTATTGGAGTATAATTGCTTTACAATGGTGTGTTAGTTGCTCTCCAAAGCCATCCATGGACATTCCTTTATACACAATCCTTATGCCCCTGAGAGCTGTCTCTAAGTAATATAAGTTTCTATATAACCATTCTACTATTGCTGACGATGTGAAAGTAGACTCAAATATGTAAAGGATATAAAAAAGGTAGAAAAGATAGGCTATCATACTCCGAATGATCGTGGCATGTAAAGGAATTTGGAAAAGGTTGAAAGTAAAGAGGTACAAAAGTGGCAATTCTTGCATATATATTTATTTGTCAGTGTTGTGAAGGGAGATATCAAGACAATCTTTTATTAAGGATAAAATCAGTCTCATCAAGAATAGAATGAAAATGCAGTTTTTTATGCTTCTACATGTTATTATGGAAAGCAGGCAAATACTCATAACAAAGTGACTTAAGTAAAAGATAACTAAAAAATCCTCATAAATCCTACATTGTTATTGGTCCTTTTCTTCATATTCTCCTGTATAGTATCTGTTAAAATAACAGTCTTTCCTTATATCTTCTGTTTGACATTATAAAAAAATAATGAAGAACCATGGTAAACTGTTCCACAGTCTATTAAAAATTAAAAGCTTCCCAAGACTCTTCTTTTCTAGACAAAAATTGGAAAGGTTACAAATAGAAGCCTGGCAAAAACTATTACATCGAAGATGATGGACACATTGTTTTTCAATTAGTACCAAATACTTCAGTGAAGATTTAAGCATTCAGATCTCAAGGGATGATCCATCAACAGATTTTCCAGGTAGAACAGCATCAACATAGGTGGTAATAATAAAGTAATAATATTTACTGTTAAATAAGCCCCTCCCTAATGAAGGCAAATTTAGGAAGACTAGATGTTCAAAACATTTATTGTGTTCCCTGGAAGAGACAAATTTTCCTGTTAAACATGTTGAAGATGGAAAACATGTCAAAAAGAGTCACTGTTCTTTAAGAGGAGGCTGATTTAGAGGAGACCAACAACTAGAAGGGATCTTAGAGGTCTTTTAGTTCTTTCTTGTTCATCCTCTGCAGTCTGTGAGCAGCATCTGAAATTGTTGACCACTTTCTTCTTTCAGAAACTGTTGCCACTTATGTGTCTATGATTTTGAATGTTCTAATTTTTCTTACTTCCCTGGATAACTGAATGACAGTCATAGCTATGTATTTATATTTAAAGTACAGAAGTGAGTAAAAAATTGACCCACGTACCCAGGAGGTTTACAGTCTAATGGGGTAGACACACAGGTAAATTAACAACTACCATGCTCTGAAAGGGATACGTTCAGATGAAGAGCATCAAAAATCAGCTGAAGGAGAAGGAATTAGCCAGGCCCCCAAGTAGTGGAAAGGGATGTTTCAGGGAGCAGCAGCTACCAAAGGCAAAGGGGAATGAAAAGATCAAGACTGCATACATTAATTCTGTCAACAAGTATTTACTAAACGTCTACTACATACTATGCACATAACTTGGAGCTGTGTATTCAATGGTAAGCAAAATAGGCATGAACTTGTTCCTTTACACTGAGAGCGGAAGACAGACATTAACCAAATAATGACACTATTTCAGGTATAATTATAACCTGAGGAAGTGCTGAGAGGATAAGGAAGATGGTTCCATCATGGTGTGAGAACTCATCCCCTGAGGGTAGGAAACAGATTGGGAAGACTTCTGTGGGAAATAATCCTTGAGCTGGCACCTAAAAGATGAGTAGGAGTTATGTAACTAAAAAGGGAAGAAACTGATTCAAGGAAGAGTGTGGCACAAATGAGGCAGAAAAAAAAAAAAAAAGGCAAGGAATAGATAATGTGAGGTCTTGAAAGCTACATTAAATATTTCAGTCTTTATCCTAGAAGTATGGTAAACCACTGAAGAAAATGGTAGGGGACATTGAGAACTTGACAACACAGATTTGGAGGATGAGTGAAAGGGAGGAGTTTATTATGATTTGCAGGTTCATGGCTTTGGTAACCGTATATTATTTTACTACTCACAAAGTAGGACAAAAAGTAGTAAAAATGGTTCGGGCTTTAAAAAAATGAAGAAAAGGAGTAAAGAACTGTGAGCAGGAAAGAAAGATGAGCTCAAATTTACAAACCGAATTTGAGGTTATGTTTGATACCCAAGGGGAAATACACAGTAGGCAATTAAGATATTCAGGGCTCAGACTGAGATGACTGAGCTCATTAGTACTCAGGTAGTAGGTAAGGTCATGTGTTTTCCTGCCATCACCCAGGGAAAGTACATTAAGGAAGGAAAATATATTAAGGAAGAACAGAGTGAGATTCAGAACACAGTCCTGGGGAGTCTTCAAGGTACAACACAGAATGTTCAGGAAATTCATATCCATTTAAGTCTGCTACTGTTTTCCTTCCTAACTTCTGAGATTTCAAGAGAAATATCTTATGCTTGTGTATTTCTCAAAGCTGACAAACATGCAGAAAACCAAACTGAATCATTCAATAATAACTACTGATTAGTACACTTTAGCAATATACATTATGATAAAATATTTAAAATTCTCATTCTCTATACGGTCTCTTTAAAAAGTAAGTCAACATAAAACTGGTAGGATATATATTTAACTATGTGAGTGATGCCAAAGTTAGGGAATTATCTTGAGGAAAAAAAAAGGAGAAAATACTGTTTTCTAGATTTTACAAGTTCATTTAGGAAAACAGAAACAGGTATAGTCCAACTGGTATACAGGCCACTGGGGATGTACCAAGTGAAAGAATGGCAGAGAATCCTTTCACTAATTCCCCCTGCCTGTGCTGCCACGCTATGTGCACAAAGAGTAAAATCTACAATTTTAATGCTACGCTGTAAGGAAAATATAATTAGAAAATGCAATTAGGCTGGTAAAATAGATTAAGGTTAAGTTATCTTATCAGGGGTCTGAACTTCATACTACTTTGAATTGGAGGGTTATCATTTATCAAAAAAGTTAAAATACTAAGGTTTATGAATGAGTTGTTTTTTGAAATTAGAATAGAGTCATTGTTTTCCTTTTAATGTTATTCTGATTTGTATTCTGACATGATTTTCTGAATGAGAGAACAAAGAGTGAGATCATACTCTTTACCCAAATGCAGAACTGCATATAATCCTGAGTATTCAGATGGACATTATGTTGCATGTTTGAATGCCATGCAACTCATCATCTGTCACAGAAGGAAAAAAAGGTTGAGCAACTTAGCTGTAGGAAATAGTTGGCAGATGGAAATTGTTAAGCAAGGGAATGGCATGATCCAGTGTGGTTTTTAGAAAGCTTAACTCTACTGATAGGAAGGGGAGATGGCATGAAGTGTAGAGATACAACAGGGAGAGCAATGTGAAAGACAAAGTTTAAGGAAGAAGCACAGAGGAAGGAAACAGGTTCAGTATGTATTAAGGAAAGACTGAATAGCTGATTAGTGAGGACTATAAAGTTGGTAGTACAGAGACTGTGAACAGAGCTGTTAAGGGAGTCCCTAATCCCTGATTAGGGAATACACGAAGCAGAGGAAGAAAAAATCTAGGGGAAAAGGAAATGCACTATTTCAGATATTTAATGGGACACAAATATTAAATATTAGATACTTTAGATAAGTTGATTTGAGGAGCTTTGGTACATCTAAGTATATCTCTTCAATAGGCAACTGAAAATACAGTGCTGAACCTCTGAAAAGAAGCCTGTTCAGAAGACATGAGATTTGGAAGTGGTGGTGGTTGAAACCATAGGAGTGGATGAAATTAAGGGAACTACATAAAGAAAAGAAAAGACAGAGAAAAATTCCATATTTAATGGGTAGAGAGAGTAAATATAGCCAAGACAGGAACAGGAAAATAAAAAGATAAAAGCAATGTTGCAGAGGTCAAGTGCATAGTTTCAAGAAAAGGAATACAGCTTATCACACAGAATAAAGAGCCAAGTTGTGGAGATATATGCATAAGATCTCCCAGTGACAAAGTACAAGATAATGCACACAGAGATAGAGCAACTAAATGATTATAATATTTATGTTTAATAAAATGTTTATAATGTTTAATACAAAACCATGAGATATTAGTGGTTAAGGGTAAAGGCTCTCAGTTCAGAGGGACCTGGGCTGCAATCTCAGCTCTGCTATCTTAGGCAAGTTAAACTTTCTAAGCTTCAATTTTCAACCTACAGTGTATATAATAGTACTCACCTTCCTCACAGAATTGTGGTGAGGAATAAATGAGATAGTGTAAAATACTTAGGAACAGTGCCTGGAACACAGGAAGTAATCATATGTTGGCAGCTATTATTAAAATCATTTTTTACCAGTAAAGAAAACAGCAAATCATTGTAAATTATTGTCTGAAGGCAACTTTGCTGCTGCAGCCAAAAAGGCCAACAAATGTTAAATATCAAGAGAGATATAAAACATGAGTATACTTTCATATAAACCTACAGTACATCTTAACTGGAACCACTACGTGCAATTATATGGTAAGATAGAAATAGGAATTAAAATACAACACAACAAAACTTAATTGGACCTTCAGTTTGAGAAAGAAAAAATTAAGAACACGATAAGTGTCTATACAAAAGATTTCTCGTACTACCCAAAAAAAAAGGAGAGCTGACCAGCAGATGGAGCCCTCTAGAATGTGTGGTAGGCAAAACTCCCTGGAGTGAAAAAAGATGACTCATTAGGATGCCTAAATGTTATTCCTTGAAGATATTTAACTCCCTCTGCTTTAACCATCAAATAACTTTATTAGTAGCAAGGTTTCTGACATACCTTAACACTGATATTGATATTCTGACTAGTCTACATATTCTAGAATATAAAATACCAGAATTCTCTAATATGTTATAAATTTAAAAATAGGTAATTCTGGTTTTGAAATTGGATAGTGAAAAGTGAGTGATCTGACTCTGAGCTACCCCTGGGAAATCTACAAGGCTAAGAAATCAGGCCCTGGATTACAACGTACCCTTGTGAGGCCCAGCTTAAAGCAGCCTAAGAAAGTCCAGGATTCTTCCACCTACGGTCACTACGTTGACAAAATATAAATCAAGTTTTTCAGATTGCTCCTCAACTTTTTTGCCCTTAGATGAACTACTAGTTAAGTACCTAGACCTATAACCGAAAGAAAATCAGAACTACCAGGTGATTAAAAAAAAGCAACTACTAACATGAGAGGTAAAGTTTAACCTTATTCTGTAAACAACAATGAACTATAACCACATTCCTCTCTGCATGTTTATTAGAATCTCCTAAAATGAATATAAAACAATAAGTTAATCAGAAGATTCAAGTAACTGACTGTCCAAACCTACATTTATGGACTAAAGCAAAAGGATGGATATCATTATTATATTGTTTTAGATGACAGTGTCCACAACCCACAGACTCTCACTGCCGCAATAGAACTTGTTTGTTCAAGTTTTGCCCACAGCCAGAAGAGTACAGATCCAGCTATTATGCTTTTATGACACATCTACAGACAATTAACACTCACAATGATTCACTGATTTTCCCCTCACCCTTCCCTATGCTGTCAAGTTCATGTGCTCAGGGAGTAAAACCTGTAATTTTAATGCTATACTCTAAGGAAAACATTTTCAGTTTGTAAAATCACCATGAAAGAACAAAACCCCAAAATCCCAGACACCAAACAATGTACTCCAAAGTGAAATATAAATGATTTTTGCTTACCTAATTTGAATATAAGATCCTATTTTTAGTTATTCTACAACACAACTACAAATGAACAAATAAAAATATTAACAAAGCCAAAGATTCTGTGGCACCTAGTCCTTAGGAAAGCCTATTTAAGCAGCTTGACTATTATGAGTACCTACGAATAAAAATTAGAAGTAACGTAGATGACTTTTGCTGACAAGATAGAAGAGCTGCCATGTTCCCCTGTAACAGTAATAACCCTTAAGTCAGGAAAACCAAAATACTAAAACTAGGCACAAAGTCTTCAAGTCCTTACTTTTCCATTCAAGGGACACTGAGTGTAAAACCCTAACTACTCTGCATCAGAGAGGTCACACACAGTGCCTGATGAACGAATGAGTGACTCATATAATATCTACATCGCCAAAAGACCCAAATGATAAATCAGTATCAGTATGTGTATGTTGAACATCTTATTACCTAATGATGTTGGTTAAATGGGACAGATGGTGAAAACTTAGCAATCTGTTCCAGAAAGTGCAAAATTAATGTCTTATTCCTTACATAAAGTGGTGTGGTTCAGATTTTCAATTCTAAGTTTGAATTCCTGGGAAATATTTAACAACAACAACAAAGCCAATTTCCAAGGAATTTAAGTTTTTCACTACCTTACGAAATAAAAACACAAAAATGGAATAATTACAAAATTCTATTATTCTATGGATGGTGTGGGTAGAAAAACCTAGGCATATCCCAGATTTAATCAAGAGAACTTCAGAAGGACTGTGATTTCCCTAGTGTTACAGAGCTTGTGGGTAGCAATCTGGGTATAGCATTCCCCTCGAAATTCCAAAAAATAAATATGAAAAAGCTACACACTGCTCTTCTTGTTATTAACATTAAGAATCCGAATGCCCAGTGGAAACCCAGCAATTCGCAAGTATCAAGGAAGTGCTCAATGTCTGAAACCTTATTTCACTCCAGCATCCAAATGACTTCTACTAAAAAATCTCTCAACTAAAAAATCTCTCAGAGACATCAACTTTTTGGAAGAGATTCTCCACCTGCTCTGTCAGAGCCAAAGAGAGAATCAAACACATAGCTACTACCAGCTTTAGCAATAAACCAAGCTCAACGTAGGGAATGCTCGGGTCGCCGTGGATCCTGTTCTACTGACCATTCGTGTGAGGGTGCCCCGTGCTTCCTAGAGATGATGCCTCCCGTCACTCTTTCCCCGCGTGATAG